>NC_140173.1:22536330-23136330 GCF_963971535.1 Notolepis coatsorum | reverse complement strand
TATGCAGTTAGACCGTTACTAACAATCCTACATAGAACCTCTAACTTTAACACTCCCACTTAGGGTTGTATTAGCATACTGGATAACTTTTACAAAGAAAATAATACAATCTAAAAACATCAAAAGAGTATGGCAGTCAATATTTACACGTTAAACATGACCTCTGCAAATCTCTTCAATTTCAATTTGGAACAGGTTTCCTCATAGTGTCTGCTACCATGTCGTCCGTTGGATAATAAATCAGTGTCATTCTTTCTTCTCTGATGACAGATCTTATGAGATGATATTTTATATCGACATGTTTACATCTATGTCGGCACACTGGGTTCCTAGCAATCACAATGGGTCCCTGGTTGCCCTCATAAACAACAGTCTTCATATATACATAGGTGTCCATCTCTTCGAGCAGTTGTTCTAGATAAACACATTTCTGCATTGTCATAGCTAGAAACATACACTCGGCTTCACAGGTTGATAGTATCACTGTGGGCTTTAAGCCCTAAACCCTCGCTGCCCTTTCTGAAACACAGCTGTTCGTCTGCTGTACCTTTGGGATAACGGAAAACATGTTTTTGACGTAGTTCAATGCTTCTCTGTGGGGTCAGCAAAATGCTGTGACAATTTTTACTCACTACAAAACATAGGTCAGGGTGAGTACAGGTTGTCAAACAACTGAGGCTACCCACAGCTTCTCTATACATCTCTTACATCAGTCAAAACATCTCAGGATCTTTTCCACATAATTAAATAATTTAGAACATGGTAAGTCATCCACCTCTGTATTTAAACATGGGACCCATTTCTGTATTTAAACGTGGAATCCACCCAGGTATTTAAACCTGGATTCTACTCCTCCCGTATTTAAACCTGGAGTATCCTCCTCCTGCATTTAAGCAGTGTAGCCACCCTCCTTCAGTATTTAAACATGGAGTACCCTCCTTCAGCATTTAAGCAATTAGCTACGAACCATACTTTGTATTTGTCGTGGCCTTCAATACCCTCCTGGATTGAATACATCCATTTCCCTCCCACTGTCTGTCTGCCCTCTGGTAACTTGGTTGAATACACCCATTTCCCTCCCACTGTCTTGTCTGCCCTCTGGTAACTTGGTTAGAGTAAAGGTGTGGTTGTCCTCTAGGGACCTCATCCCTTGCTCTCTCCCATTTACTTGATTCAGGGGACACGATGGCCTCTTTAAAGGTCGGGGGTACCCCACTGACTACCCTGTAGAAGTAATCAACGGTGGTAAGTGTACTGTCATCCTCGTCACTCCCTTTCCGGGCATAGTCTGTCAGATACTTTGGGGGTTTGTGTTCCCTTGAGGGATACCTCCCACTGCTTGGGGCACTTGACGTCACCCTCGGGTGCTCCTCGTCATCGCCCTCTGGGGGTGGCTGACTGTCTGCCTGCACGACTGTGCTAAGTACACTGGGCTGATGTGTCTCTGTTTCTACACACCTTACTCTGGAGTCCAGCTCTGGCTCCTCTGTCTGTGTCTTGCTCTCACATGTTGTCTTTGTGACAAACTTGACTAGCATGTGCCTGCACTCTCCCTTTACCGGGATGATAAACTAGGAAAGCGGGGCTTCCCTTGTCGTGCCCTACAAAGAGTCCTTTTTCACATCTGGACTCAGGCTTTCCCCTGTCCTGCAGGTACGCATAACACACTGATCCAAATCGGTGCATTCTAGCTAGATTACACTTCTTTCCTGTCAGTGCCGTGTACGGGGGGCGTGCCCGTGTGCTTATTAAAGCACCTGTTTCTGGTGTACGGTTTCTTGCACCGCATAATGCCATAGGCTCTTAGGTAAGTTACTATCGGTAACTTACGGTTTGTACAGCTCCGGTAGTCCTCATCACCATTGCCATCATTAGCCCATCGCTTGGTGCTTCTCCTGCACTCTTCAATGCCGTCATGGACTGCTCAGCTCTGATGACGTATTCGGTCACCGTCTCGGTGTGCCCCTTCCTCAGTCCCGTTAGTGTTATGTCACGACTCGGGGTCTTCCTCGCCTGATGTAATGCTCTCTCAACACCCCCAGGCTTTCTCTGCCTTTGTCTTTAGTGTCGCGGAATATCAGCCCCAAGCTTGTGTCGTCGAGCAGTGACGCTAACTCACAGTACGCGTCTGCGTTACGCTGGTCGTCCAGGGCTTGCTCTTCCGCAGTCAGTGGTCCCGTGGGGGCTGTCAAGATCGTCGCCTTCAGTCCCGCACCGTGCATGCAGCATAACATGCGCTCTTCCCAGAGCTCGTAGTCCTCTGCTTTTCCATTGAATGAGGGCCATTTGCTCCTTCCCTTGGTCGCCATCCTCTTGGTTGATGGTAGGCGTAGCTTTAGCTCTTGTTGGCCTAGCGTCTAGCCACGCGGTGCTCCCGGTGCTAACCTAGCCTATACTTTAGCTAAGCTTGCTACCCTTATTATTTCGCCCCGGCGTGATCTGGGCCCATAACCTGTTGACAGAATCTGGCTATGGAGCGACAATAATGTGGTCAAGAGGCATGGTTTCTATCTTTGGCCTTTGGCGTGGTTTATTCATTCACATGGTATGAGCAGCAGCACATGATTTCTCCTCTCACTGAGAGGCTGGTGGAGAAAGAGGTAGAGGGGGAGGAGACATCTCTTTTTATACTCGCCACCTGGTGGTATCATGAGTGGCTCCGCCTATAGCGCCCTCTAGTGGAAACAGTTATATATGCAGTTAGACAGTTACTAACTATCCTACATAGAACCTCTAACTTTAACAGAATCGATAAAGAATCGGATCGATAAGCAGAATCGATAATGGAATCGTATCGATAAAATCTTATAAATTCCCATCCCTAGAGAGAAGTGGTTTGTGTGATAAGAGATTCAGAACATTAGCATATTACAGAAAACATGAGAATTAATTTGGATCATAGGAACTTTCTCACTTCAGTATGGGGTGACCAGCCAAAAGCCAAGCTAGTTAAAACAAACATGTGATGTACACCAGTGGAGGCTGCTGACCAAATTTTTAGGTGAAGCACAAATTATTATATTATATTATATATTAAATAATATTTTTAAAACATCCCCCACTGTGTGTCAGTGGTCAGTGGACACAGATGAAAACATATTAACATTAGGTGACAGCGGACCTGACCAGATGAAAACATATTAGGTGACAGCGCACCTGACCAGATGAAATCATATTAGGTGACAGCGCACCTGATCAGATCAAAACATTTTAGGTGACAGCGCACCTGACCAGATCAAAACATATTAGGTGAAGGTGACAAGGAAGCCACAGACTCATACCCCTCCGACACTCAACTAACCGCCTCGGACAGTCCTTCATACCAGTGGCCATCAGGCTCCACAACAGTGGGCAGCGACTGCTGCCAGACATCGACCTAGAACTAATAGGAACCCAAGTAGGACAATAACACTACCTTATGCATACTGCACCTTATGTGGATACTGTGATACTGTGAATAATGAATAATGTATATTTCAGTTAGTTAGATAGTAAATTATATTGACCTATTTGTTTACACTGCTTGTGTTGTTTTCACTACCTGTACCCCCCCCCCCCTTCCCCCATGCTGCTATGATGCCTGAATTTCCCCAAGGGGATCAATAAAGGAATATCTTATCTTATCTTAAAAGGAAAGATGAAATTACCTACCTGGGTTCCATCCTATAGAGGCAAATCTTTCCTGTGACAAAATGGGATCCAATGTAATAAAACTAAGTCAACCAACAAACTAGATTCCTGTACCGGATCTCCTCTCTGGTAAACAAGAATACCTTGAAGACTCTAACAGGAGCACTCATTCAAGGGTACTACGACTATGCTTGCACCTCATGGTACCAAAGCACCTCAAAGGCACTAAAAACAAGATTACAAACATCACAAAACAAACTGGTCAGACTACTGCTTGACCTTACTCCTAAAACCCACCTCACCCCTGTCCACTTTGACAACCTAGGATGGCTTAGAGTAGACGACAGAGTACAGCAACTTGCAATGGGCCTGGTCTACAAGATACACTACACCACTAAGATACCCATGTGCATGTCGAAATACTTCCCAAAGGTCAGTGAATACCACGACCACAACACCAGAGGGAGTTCCACAAATCATGTTCAACCCAGATAAAATAATAATAAAAAAAAAAAAAAAACGTTTTTTTTTTTAATAAAAAAAAATAGTCATAACTTAGAAATTAGATTGCATAGGTCTATGAATCGATATCGTGATTCTGTTTCGATTAATTGCCCAGCCCTACAGTGTGTACAGTAAGTTAGCTTGGTGATTATCATTGTGATGTAGGCTAAGCTGCCTAGCTACTGTTAGCATACAAGCACTGCACTACTTACTTTTTCATCCACAATGTTTTTTCTGATCCAGATGCATAAATCCACTTCTTCATGTTGCTCAGTTGCTGGTTTATACTTCGGTCCTAATGTTGGCGCAAAGTTTAATTTAGCCTGACTTGTTATAGCTGTACAGCTTACTAACTACTAAACAACAACTTTCTCATAGTCTCAACTTTCACATAGTCAAAATGGGTCCAGCTGCATGTGAGGAGGATAGGTTTAGCTTGGGCCAATCTCAAGTTTCTCAAGTTTCTTTATTAGTTGTCATACAGAAGTACAGAATACTTTTATACAAAATGCTTCTTTATGTTACATTTTGTATAAAAGTATTCTGTACTTCTGTATGACAACTAATAAAGAAACTTGAGAAACTTGAGATTGGCCCGAGCTAAACCTATCCTCCTCACATGCAGCTGGACCCATTTTGACTTTGCAATGCAGAAATCTCTGATTGGATTTGCAAGGCTGCCAATCATATTCAACCTCCGTGTATTGGATGTCAAGGGCTGTCAATCAATCAATCCTCCATTCAATGGCAAGAGTTTAACTGCACAGACTGTTCTTAGATGAAGTTAATAGCCTATTTTGATTCGCTGTTATTTATTATTTATTTAACAATGGGTCACACCTGTGAAGTTTTCTTCACGAATAATTACTGCAGGCAATACTGCAGTGCAGGCCTGCTCAGAGCTGTCAATTTTGGCCATTTTTGAAGAAAAAAAAATTCACTGGAATTTTTTTTACAGAGGAAAACATTTATAATAAAAAATAAAATAATAATAATTAAAAAAAATATATATATATATAGTTTTTTTTTTCTTTTTTTCTTTTTTTATATATAGGTATATGTAAATTAATAATAATTATGAATTATGAGTGAATTTGTGTTTCACGTGTTGTCATAGAGAAACCTCCACTGAGGGGAAACTGCTTCTCGTATGGACTTTTATATTTGTATGTGGACACTAGTGATGTATTGAACTAATGTCACACATATTGTCAACATTCCTAGTAGGACATGTTTTTTACTTTCACAGAAGTGTTTATTTTAGAGTAATGTTCCATGTATTGTCTTCATTGGTATTCTATTCTTTTATACGAATGTATCATTGTTAGTGGTTTTTCTACCATCCAACTGCTTGTTGGTTTATGGGAATTGCAGAGTAACCTGTTGCACAAGTAACTAACTATTTTGTCATTATTTTGTGTATATTGACAGTAATAGTATTATTGCTGTAGTATTGATGAAACTATCGAAACGTATTAGGGTTGAAATCAATTCACTTTAAATTCAATCAATTAAAATGTAAAAAAATTGTTGTTTACTTTTTTTTTTTTTTTTTTATCTTTCTTCCCCTCCTTTTTCCCGATTTTTCTCCCATCCCACCCTTCCTGGTTGTTGCGTACTTTCCCCTACTGTTGGTCCGGGAGACCGGAGACTGTCACATGCTTTCCTCCGACGCATGTGCAGCCTGGGGCAGGCCAACCTGGCCGCGCAGGTTCTCACCGGGGAGAGTGTGGCGTGTGGGAGGCCACACTATCTCTCCTCAGATCCAACCCTCGCTGAGCAGGCGCCCCGACCGAACTGTAGGGGTCGCTGTACACAACGCCCAGGACCCACCCTTCAGCTTCCCACCCCCTGATACAGCCAATTGTATCAGCGTGAGAGGACAGCCAAGCTGATAGCAACGCCGGGAGCTGGATTCGAACAGGCGAATCCTAGTGTCTCCCGGTGTTGGTGACGAACGTAGTCTCCGTGCGCCACCTGCCCCCCCCCCCAGTTGTTTACTTTCTGATGATATAACATCCGTTCACATTTACTTGTCATTAGGTTGGATAGTAAAACCTTTTCATGACAGAATATTTTTTATGAAATACATCTTGAATTAAAAAGTGAATTGATCCCAACTTTGAAACATTCTCATTAGAATATGATATGCTAATAATATGGATGAATTGTAACCGTCAAGATAAGTGGGAAGGTGTGAATTGATGTCTTAGAAGTAACTAACTCAGAAGTATGAAAATGAAATATTACATTTTAACCTATTTTGTATGAAAGGCTTTATCTTCTGAGTGCAACAATGATAATTTTTTGAAAATCTTCTGCTATTTACTAGAAACGCCTTCAAACAATATCTGAAATAATAAAGAAATAAAACACCTATCTTGTGAATATGTCTATACTACTATGCACTCAGAGTAACACTCAAGCTTGATATTATTTGACAAACAATGCCACTGACCCTTAAGTGGTCCGCACACGGCGAGCGACCGATGTCGCCTGGCGATGCGATCGTCTGTCGCTCAACGACAATCGCTTGGCCCCCCACACCAGAGGCGACCGTCTGTCGCTCTGTCTAATTTAGCTGCGGGTGTTTCCCCCCGGGAGATATAGGAGGACGGACCGCCGGGACCCAACGTCGTGATGCGAGCGTATTAGCAGGTAGCTGTGTTGTGCATTGCGAGGGAATATTAACCTGTAAAACTCATATTGAGCTGGAATTAAACCACCTATACGAATACAACCTCTCCTCATTCTTCCTGACATTACTGCATGCCTGATCGCTACAATACGTTCACTACCACCGATTGGAAAAGTAATGTTATGCAGCTGAGAGGATGTTTTTTCACTGAAGACAAACGGTTTTGTTCTTCACCATCATTTCTTTGGACAATAAACCTTATAAACTACATCAGCTGCAGCCTGGACATTAAACTCTTGTCAACATCCACAACTTATTTTGTTACCCGAGTATAAAAACACTAGTAGGTGCATCGTGGCGCATTGTTCATTTATTAGTTAATGACAAGCGCCCACTATAGCTTCTCCAACTAACGTTATTTATTTAAATTGTTCCTGTTAATAATAATGAACATAACGCTGCTGTCGGGACAAAACCTCATAACTCCATTTTTTGAATTTTTTTTTATTATATAAATCAACTCCGTAGATCATCCTCCATATGTGTGTGTGGGTTTTACAAAGTTTAAACAATGGGAAAGCATTAAACCGATCATCTGTCTAAACCTCCTAACTCTATTCACCCTCAAATCTGTGTTAGTTTTTTTCATCTGCTGAAAAGTTGGGTTTTTGGAGTTATGAGGTTTTGTCCCGACAGCAGCGATAAGTAGCATGGTAATAATAAGTAGGTTATTGATAAATTAATGGTGTACAAAAGAGAGAGATGAGGGATGCGGTACCTGTCAGTTTATGATTGTAGCCACGCCCACGCGTTCTGATTGGTCGAGATGTTTAAGGGGGCGGGACTTAGGGGTATGTCATACCTTATAAGGGCATATATCAAAGTGTGATGGATTGTAGCCACGCCCCCTAGGGCTTCTCTGATTGGTCGAGGATGTAAGGAGGCGGGACATCCGGTTTTGAGGGCGGGACATCCGGTTTCGGAAGGGGAGGGCCATCTGGTTACGGAAGGGGAGGAGTTTTCAGAATTTTTTCAAAATAAAAGTTTTATTTTTTTTCAAAAAATAAAATCCTTCAAAATAAAAGATTCAAATTTTTTTAGATTCAAAAGTTTTTTTTATTTTCAGATTGTATGTATTCCAAGGTTTTCACAATATGTATTTCTGTATTTCCAAAAGTCTTAAGATTTTGTGTATTCCAAATGCTAAATGTAAAATACAATGTGTGTTTTCTTCAGAAAGTGCATTTATTTCAAATGTGTGTGTGTTTTCTTAATGCCAAAAGCCAAATGTAAAATACAATGTGTGTTTTCTTCAGAAAGTGCATTTATTTCAAATGTGTGTGTGTTTTCTTAATGCCAAATGCTAAATGTAAAATACAATGTGTGTTTTCTTCAGAAAGTGCATTTATTCCAAGGTTTTCAGATGAAACATTTCAAATGTGTGTGTGTTTTCTTAATGCCAAATGCTAAATGTAAAATACATTTTGTGTGTTTGTGAGTAGAAAGTGCATTTATTTCAAATGGTAAGTGTGTATTTCTTAAGAAAGTGCATTTTCTTCCAAGTGATGTTTGTATCTTAAGAAATACCCTCTCTCTGTCTGTTTGCTGTAGGTGTGTAGAAAGAATTCTCCCCTGCTCTGTGTGTCTCCACACTGTAGGCTGTCTCCTCTCTCAAATGTCTCTCAGCAGACTGAAATGAAAAGCTGCAGCTTCTCTGAAAATTCTGATAGTGACACCCCCCGTAGATGTCATACGAGGCGGGAGAATGACTAGGACCAATGAGATGACTCAAAACCATCTGCCAAAAGCAGACTCTGCGACTTCCCGTTTCTGTAGAAAAAACGGCCCCCAAGGTGTGTCAGTGATGGTGTGTGTCTCTGATCGGGGGTGCGAACAGGGCCCCTCTTAGGTGCTAAAACACAGCATGGGAGGCGTGAAGATTAGGGCACATGCAAACTCCACTATAGTCACATTTACAGTCATCATTCAAATACAAATGGTTTATATCTTTGTAACATGAAAGTTAGTGTACAACATTTTACTCATAGCCAGGGGCGGCGGGGGGGAGGAGCTAGCAGGGTCTTAAGCCCCCTCTGAAAAAGGCTTAGCCCCCTCTAAGCCCCCCCTCCCAGTTATGTTTTTTATTTTATTTATATATAAAATACATTACGAATGTATTTTAGCGAAGAACTGAGAAATTTGGCAGAGAGACGGCAACATTATCGTGGGTTTGCGTGATGAGTATCTCCACCTCTTTTATTGTGAAGCTGTATCTATCTACCGGACGTCATCAAAAGCATGTCTGTCACTATAGCCAATTGAAATGCTAGAAATGGTCACGTGGACTGGGAGAACCAATGGAATAGTCCCACCGGGACTACACCAATAGTCCCTAACGCACTTTCACTTCCGCGTTCGAGATGCGTGCGAGTTCAAAAAACAAAACAAACATCTTTGGATATAAATAAGAACGATTCGGGGAAATATAACGCTTCTTTTAATAAACAGGAGCCATACATAAAATACGGGTTTATCGCAACAGGTCGGTGATTCTTGCGTGCCGAGCCGACGTCCTCTCTGCATAATATGTGGCGACAACAACAACAACAACGAGGCAAGTTGGCAGATAAAGTAGCTGCTGCATTCAACGCCAATCTGGAATTGGAGGGCGGCGAGTGGATATGTGACATGTTTCAAACATTAGCAGGGATTTTGGAGGACTTAACAACAAACAAGGTAGGGTGAGTCGTGTTTGCATGCATTCTGATCTGTTCGTCACCCGCCGCGGTGATCTGACTGCAACAGCTGATCTGCTGTTCATGAATGAATGAATGAATGAATGAAAAACAGATTGCAGAACGGGTACAATACAGTACGGCGCAATACACACAATTGTTAAGGGGATGCAGACCAGAGAAAAACGTTTTTATTTTTTTTCAATATCAGTATATTAAATTAGCCATTGTTTTTGATCCTGGCCCGCCAAGAAACGGCTTGTGGAAAATATGGCCCGTGGCCAAACCTAATAGCCGACCCCTAGCCTATATTAGCCGGTATTTTGTTTGTTGCATTAAAATTCATTAGCCCCTGCTATAAACAAGCCAGCCCCTCCAAAGCTCCCGCGAGGCCAATTCTCTGGCGCCGTTGCTGCTCATAGCATATTTTTAGTTCACACAATGGAAGGGGGTCGCATGAACAGAATTTAAAACAGGTACTAGAATTAACGGATCAGATCCCAAATCCACTGTAACCTCAAGCCTACTCACAAAGGCTATGGTTAATAAAACGTTCAATTATTCTAACCTATATGGGCACTTGTACAATGGACATTCAATTCCATCCATTTAATTCACACAACATATATATCTGAGTTAAGGGGCTAGGGGTTAATGTTTATGAATGTAGCATAAAATCATTAGAATTGTTAAAGTGTAGCAATAAAACAACAAAGACATCTCTGAGAAAACTAAAACGTCCTCAAAAACAGCACAACAATCCATACACTCATACTCATTCTGTTCTCAAACACATTCCAAAACAACACATAACCCAACACAAGAACCCATTCATTAGACATAGATTAGACCCACCCAAAATCAATCTCTTTCTGCATTACAGCCACTCGTAGTCTCCTCTTGAATCTCACCTTACTGGTAATTGAAACCAAATATTGTGGAAGTCTATTCCAGTAGGACACTGCCCTGTACATTACAGTTTTCTTTAAGGTTTCAGTTCTGGGTCTCGGTAGGGCGAACCGACCCCTCAAGGCTTGTCTAGTGCCATAGCCAAGACCATCACTAATAAATATGTAAATATGTAAAGTATAAATATTTCTCATAAACAAAATAAGACTAAACACTAGTCTCTCATTGACTCTCATTCACCAACTAATTCTAAAATTCTAATTGAGCTATGCAATACAAGTCTTGCAGCTCTATTTTGAGTAAGCTGTATTTTTTGTAAGTCTTGTTTGGATGCATTTGACCAGAATGCTGGACATTAGTCCAGATGTGACAAAACTAGTGATTGTAAGACTTGCTTGGTAGATGTGTCTGTTAAAAAATAGGCATTCCGTCTAATAATTGAAATACTTCTGCTCATTTTTGTTACAATATTGTTAATGTGAGCTCAATGTAAACTCTCTGAGCAGGCTTTGAGCAAATAATTATACGTGATAGTGTCCTGAAAATAATATTTAAACACTTAACACTTAAACAATATAAACACACTTTATATTATAAAATGTTGAAAAGATCCATCTATGTGGATCTGTGTCTCTGTTCGAGGGTGTGTGTGTGTAGGGGCCCTGTTAGGTGTCAAAACGCTGCAAGGGGGTGTGAAAGTTTAGGGAACAAACAACCTCTGTATATTTGCTTGTAATACTCTGCATTTTACTCTAAACAAAACTAATAAAGTCTGTATTACAGCTAACTCTTTAAGTTTCAATAGTTTGGATTTAATACATAATTCGTTGGTATGTTCTCTTGAATCTACATTGTGAACTATTCTTACTGCTCTCTTCTGTAATATAAACAGTGGTGCAGTGGCAAATTGACAGTAGGTCAAACGCTCCACGCGCGTGCGCGCGTGCGCGCGCATGCACAGTTTTTTTTGGCTGCTCTCGTCCTGCAGCTGGATACTATTGCCTCACAGCGCGGCCGTCAGCGCGCGGCCCAGAGAGCGCCGCTGGCTCTGCGGCTCTGCAGCTGCATGCTTCTCCGTGAGTCCGGTTGGATAATGCCATGTAAAAAGCGATTGCGCGTACTTCAGCCTCAGTGACCGAGGTATAACGCCGTTATACCGAGTTATACCAGCACTGCACCACTGAATATAAATAAGGGCTTTATGTTGCTTTCATACGTGTTACCCCACACTTCCACACAGTAACTCAAATATGGTAGGATGAGTGAACAATATAATATTCGCATAGAATTATAATCAAGCACATTCTTTGCCTTGTTCAAAACAAAACACTCGTGGCTACCTTATTTTTTATGTACATTATATGAGGTTTCTATGTCAATTTCACATCCGACATAACACCCAGCATTTTTTAACTCAGATACTCTTACAATATTAACTTTGTCAATACATAATGCCACATTGTCCTTCTTTCGATTAGTAAATATCATACATTTCGTTTTTCCAAATTTAGGGATAGTTTATTGTTATTAAACCATATCGTAAATTTACACATTTCATTTACAATGTAATCTGCAAATGTTTTAAGGTATTTTCCTGAACTGAAGAAATTTGTATCGACAGCAAATAAAACAAATTGCAATATGTTTGACACTTCACATATATCATTAATATATAAAATAAAAAGTTTGGGCACCAGGACCGAACCTTGAGGGTCACCACATTCAATATTCATACATTCAGATGTGTAACCAGAGAGTTGTACATATTGTTGTCTATTTTCAAGATAGCCACTTAACCAGTTCATCGCCACCCCTCTCACACCGCATGTTTGTAATTTAGAAATTAAAATGTGATGATCAATCGTATCAAATGCTTTTTTAAGTCAATAAACACCCCTATGGTGTAATTCCTTTCATCTAAGGTTGTGGTTATTTCTTCATATATATTCATTAATGCTAAGGCTGTTGATCGATTTGCCCTGAATCCATACCGACTCTCACTCAGTAGGTTATTCTTTTCAATAAAACTATCTAAGAATCATGAATCAAGAATCTTGGAAAATTGTGAAAGCAAAGACACTGGTCTGTAGTTGATAAAGATGTTTTTGTCCCCAGATTTAAATAGAGGTATAATGTAGTGAATTAATAGAATTTTCCCACAGGGATGAGGTTTATCTTATCTAAGTGTGCTACTGTTTAATAGTGTATAGGGACATAGTGTGTAATAGTGTAATATTGTCATAGGGTAGTCCTATAATAGTATGTAATAGTGTTATAGTGCAATATTGTACAAATGTGTAATAATGCAATAGTGTAATAGTGTGTAATACTGCAATAGTTTAATACATTATTTTGTTTTATTTCCTCAAACAGACATGTTCATGTAACTTGCATCAATCCGATCATACTTATTATAATCTATACCCTTAATTTCAGTCACCTTTCAGCCAACTGTGTTGAAGATTTGTAGCATGGTCCTGAGTTTTTTTTTTACCTACCAGATAATCTGTAGCAGGCTAAATGTGAATAAAACACATTGAAAGCCAGGTCAAGAGGCTAAAAGTGAGGTTGGGTTTCTTTTTCAGAAACAAATAGTGCTTTTTTTTCTTTGATTGTCAAGGATAAACATAAATTATAGACATCTAAAATCATGAAACAGGTCAATTTTTAGTAGATTTAATCAATAGTCAGAAGGATAATGCTATTTTAGTCAAGGGTTGAGATATATCACCCCCATGACACATCCCTATTTTGTAAGACAAGCAGTTTGATGTTGTAATTTCAGTGATTAGACTCGCTTGCCTGTATAATTTTTTTTATCAATCTGCTTTTGGTGTATTTTTTAGGTGTTTGGTTATGTTTATATCTGTCCTTTTGAACAGGTATAGCTAAAAGAGGGGATGTATGATGACTAAGGTTTACCAATTGTCATGCATGAATTTCAACTCTAACGTGTTACATAAGTAAAACAGACTATTTGCAAACAACATTGTTCTAAACAGTGTATCTACTATAGACAGTTTGTATTTATATTTTAGCTAAATGTAAAAGACATGAGAACACAATCCTAGTGAATTCTGAATTTGATGTTTATTGGATGAATGTCAAGGATAAACATAAATTATAAACATCTAAAACCATGAAACTGACTGCTACACTTAAAACAGACATGTCAACAGTAAGTAAGTAAGTTTTTTTTTCCTGTTTGCATAATGATAAGGTATAAAAACAAAACGCTTCAATACAAATGTATTTTTTAGAAGTTTAGTACGATCAAACCCCAAATGTATTTTCTTTAACCTGATCTAAGGTACATTATACAACTCATTTATGAATTACTTTGCAACGTCTAGTTTTTTTTTAGCCCCCCAGAGTTTTATGCTCTCAATATTATGGATATGCATTAAATCCTACACACGATAGGAAATATTCAATCAACTCAAAGATAATCATTCTAAGGCAAATACATTTTAACTCACTCACCATAGTTAGTGTATAGTATGGCTAACATGTATGAAAGTTGTTGATACAATATTATAATTCATAACAATTTTGCAGAAAGTTGTTGATACAATATTATAATTCATAATTATGCAGAAAAAAGCTAAATACAGAGTATTACCGGTGAGGTTGTTTGATTTTTGTCCCGATGATTGAAGGAAATTCATTTTAAGAACTATTTAGCATGAAACATCTTAATACAAAGATGTATTTTATTCATTATAACCATGAAAATAATGCAATGTTAGGTTTTACCGTGATTTTAGTGTTCACAGATAGGAATATATCCAGGATACATTCAGTAACATCAGTAACCCTGAACAGACTTGTGAAGTTAGAGATAGGAATGTATTATTCACATTCAATTATCCAAATGTACTCTGTTTGAGTCAAATTTACTCTGTGAAATGTACTCTGCGAAATGTAAGGTGTAGCAAAAACAATTCATATTGTTTCAGTGTTGGCCTGGTTGATAGCTACATTGTCGACATGTCTTATTTTTTATTCTTATTTCATTGTATAGTGAATCCAGGGGTATAGTGGAGCGATTATATTTTGTTTTTATAATATTTTATAATATCAAAACATGTCTTATGTTCTTATATATCTACAAGTCTTATAGAATGATGTAAAAAGAGTCCTACTAATATATTTCACTTAAAAAACTTGTACAGAAAGATAAATATCTGACCCCTGGAGCCCTGTCAGAGTGTATACAGGTTCAGTACAGTATACCACATGCAAATCCCATATAGTCTAGCGGTATGGATGCCCTGCTTTCATCAGGGAGGCGCAGGTTCGACTCCTGCTATGGGAATAACACCTTTTTCTATACATAACAAATGTGTTGGTATGTTTTATTGTAACTGTTTGACTGTTTTTAGTGCAACACTACTGTCACCGGCATTTAAGAAGGGTCTAGGGTTATCTACTCAACACTAGGTCTGAGATGCATTTAAGTCCTATTGATAGTTTTTTCCATACATTTGCAAGGATATGTATGACTGTGTTGCATTCATTTATTTTAAATTTGGTGGACTTTATGGTATTTATAGCTTATTCATGATTGTGATACTTCTTAGTGAATTGTTTAAAGAATATGTGTTTAACCCAAGGGGTGATTAATGTTTTGAAGGACCTTACAAATATGATTTGATCCCAACAAGTGGTGACATTTCGAAGTCTTAAATGGATCACATTCACATAGCTTAATATAGTTGCACAACTGGATAATATTTGTATTATTACTAGGATGAACTTAAAATCATTCAAAACAATTATTACATAACAATTATTACAATGAAACGCAGATGGGTATATTATAAAATATTTATTAAAGAATATTACAAATCATGCTGCAACCTTTTTTATCAATAATATAAGCGTGCATAACATCAATAATGTGATTAATATCTAAAGTTTCTAAACACTTATGATTTTTCAGCTTAAAAGCCGTAACATCCACTATTACGGTGTATAAACATAACACGTGTGCTCTGTTAAAATGACCATTTATATGATCTAAAATAGTAACTAAGCCGTTTTCAGATAGAAGACTTTCATCCTCTGAGAGTGTCTCTATCATATATTGCCAATTATTTAACAAGCCTTTCTCTCTCACCAGCTTCAATATATTTTCAAAAAGCCTTAAGCGCAGGCTATTGACATTCCCGTTTACAGTGTACAAGTGGGCATCGTTGACTTTATTAGCTATAGCATGCTTTAAAAGCAATGCGATATCATAGTTTATAGAGGTCGTAATACAGCTGGTAGTCCTACTGAAGAAATTCCCCATTTCCTATGCTACGATCCTGATACTTTAAACAACAGGTGATATAGGGTGTGTATTTCTGTATGGGGGTGGGGGCGAAGCTTCGGACGGGTCTGTATGATGCTATAGATGTGTAGGATAGAAACCTATATATTTAGAGAGTTCCCTCTTAGAGAGACCCTAGAAAGAAAAATGGCGAGCAGTCTAGCTACATCTACTATACGCACGTCAGCCCTAGTAGCACATTTTAAGGCAGAGTTACTTGCACCATCCAAATTTGGTAGCGTGTTTTATAAAGAGATATGGCCCCTCAGGGATGGGGTCCTCGGATTCTGTTATGATGTTAAATTTGAGAGAGTTGTCTTCTACAAGACCTCCTTGGAGAATTTCCAGGGTGTTGGAAGAAGATCTGAGATAGACCTATCGGAGACGGAATTTTGGAAAATGAAAAAAGATTCGTATGAGGCTATGGATGGATAGGGTAGAACGCTTAAGGACGGGCATATATTCACCCTGGTAATAAGCTCAATAGACTACGGGTATGTGTATTACGGGCGGATATCTATAAAAAGTACTCTGGCTTTTGGTGTAGAGACTAATCTAACCATCTTCTCAAGGTTCCTTAATACAAGTCATGAGTATATCCTCTTCTCAGTACCGGTAGCGGCCTGGTTAGAATGTCTACGGACTTGCGGATTGGTTACTAACGCAGGGGTTAAGGTGAGGACAGACCTGGTTCATTTAAAAAGACGTCTATTCCCATACACCGAATCAGAGGAGATGGAGTGCGATTGACCCTCATCGAAGGGGCGGAGGATGGGGCGTGTCAACCCTAAATCCTCCTTTAAAAAGACTTACAGTGCATTTGTAGTTTTAGATAGCAATCATGACTTTCCCCCCACAAGATCTCTACACTGACTCCACATATGGGTTGGAGTCGGTAGAACCCAGCTCTCCGCTACTGTACATTCCTCTAACCTCTACTACATCGCCGGGGGTACAGATACCTGCCTGTCTATACGATACCCCCACCCCCGAAGCACCAGACCTGTCATCACAGGAGACCATCGTCGACCCCCTCGATGCAGAGGCCGTCTACACACCCCTACTTAGCCCCTGGCGATCACACACACCGGAGTTGGGGTACCCAGAAGAAATACCAATCGTTGAGGCGGCCATGAAATCACCCTCGCCATCGAGAAGGCTTACATTACTACCTGTAATGGTTGATGAGAGATCTGGGTTCATGGACTATCTAATGATAGGTAGTATTAAATTCGTTTTGGCCGAAATACTGAAGTCTTGTATCGTTCGACATCTAAACGAGCACTGTTACGGCTGTAGCATACAACATCCCAGTCAGAGGCACCATGAATGTCTATTTGAAGCATCCCTGTATTACGGGATCAATGAAGCGGCATTGTTGTCATTGCTATGGAATGGTCAGCTGATACCGACAATATCAGCCCTTTTGGGGCGTATGAGCTTATCCATCCCATCACCGTTACGCCTGCAGGGGATCTGCGAGGGGCTGCTTTACGAGTTCCGAACAGTTAAGAATAGTGAATGTCTGAAAGAAATGATTAAGGATATTCAAGAAGATTCCCCCGAGATCAACGCTGACGCAGTCTACGGATATGTAGTTAAATTCATGTCCACATTGCCGAAATTGGCAAAAGTGTATCCCTGATAGATGATTGTTTATTTCTGAAAAAATAAAATGGTGTTTTTGAAAATATGTTGAAGCTGGTGAGAGAGAAAGGCTTGTTAAATAATTGGCAATATATGATAGAGACACTCTCAGAGGATGAAAGTCTTCTATCTGAAAACGGCTTAGTTACTATTTTAGATCATATGAATGGTCATTTTAACAGAGCACACCTGTTATGTTTATACACCGTAATAGTGGATGTTACGGCTTTTAAGCTGAAAAATCATAAGTGTTTAGAAACTTTAGATATTAATCACATTATTGATGTTATGCACGCTTATATTATTGATAAAAAAGGTTGCAGCATGATTTGTAATATTCTTTAATAAATATTTTATAATATACCCATCTGCGTTTCATTGTAATAATTGTTATGTAATAATTGTTTTGAATGATTTTAAGTTCATCCTAGTAATAATACAAATATTATCCAGTTGTGCAACTATATTCAGCTATGTGAATGTGATCCCTTTAAGACTTCGAAATGTCACCACTTGTTGGGATCAAATCATATTTGTAAGGTCCTACAATACATTAATCACCCCTTGGGTTAAACACATATTCTTTAAACAATTCACTAAGAAGTATCACAATCATGAATAAGCTATAAATACCATAAAGTGTTATGGTTTGACACCGACCCCAAACGCACGACACAAGAGAGTAGGAATTCAGAGTTGCCAAAAACAAGGGCTTGTTTATTGAGACTAATTAATGAGCACAGAATAGGCAAGTCAAACAAGACAGGTACACAAGCTAGGGGGAAAATGTTCTGCTGCTCTGCAGCTTCTCCCGTGGTGGTAGTAGGGGGTAGCAGATGCTGACGTCTGAGCCGCTCTGCAGACTTCTCTCGGCAGAATCTCCGAAGTGTTGCGGGACCGAGAGAGAGAGAGAGGGAGCGAGTCAACAAGGGTGCAGGTGGAACGAGCAGGAGAACAGGAGAGGTGACTTGTACCCAAATACAAGTTATCCAAGTGAACTAATCTTCGTGTAAATACACACAGTGAGCAAAGTTCCACAACACAATCCCAAGTGAATATCTTCGTGTAAATACACACAGTGAGCACTGTTCCAAAACACAATCCCAAGTGAATATCTTTGGTGCAAAAATAGACACTGAGAGTGAAGTCCAAAAAACAATCCAATGTGAATAATATCTTCGGTGTGAACAACACACAGTGGGAGATGTAAAGTCCCAAAAATATTATCCCAGTGAGAACAACAAAAAGGCGATCGCTGGGTGAGTGACTGTCTGATAAAAAAGGTGGTAATCTTCAGTGTTATAGAAACACACGAAAACGGAATTTGATCAAGACAGTCAGTAAAAAACTCACCCAGACGAAGTGCGTAATGAGTGCTGGAACAGCAGCGGAGCGAGCGCGTCACCACGGGGAAAAGGTGTCCAAGAGGAAGGCTTCTTGGAAAATCCTGGAGGTAAAGCACAGAGAGCAAACAGCAGCAGCAGCAGGAACGGAGAATGCAAACAGAGAAATATCAAAACGATCCAACAAAACTAGAGTGGAGAAACGGGGTATAAATAATACGGGATTGATTGATTGACAAGCAGTGACAGCTAGAGCTGCCGCGATAACCGCATTACCGCGGTATCGCTGTTGCATCACGCTCACCGCAGAGTTAGGCTGAATACCGCGTCACCGCTGTTTTTTATCATAATAATAAAGTTGGCTTGCGGCTCTGCAGATATACCCTACTCGGTTCCAAGCGACCCTATTGGTCCAGCCTGGCTCTGCGGCTCTGCAGATACCCCCTACTCGACGCGTCACACTTTGTAGCCTCTGAACGAAAACAGAACGCCGCGCCGCCATCTTTACTGCCTCGCTAAGGATGCATTTCATTCAGGATTTGTTTGCGACAGAACCAAGTGCAATAAACTAAAAAGAATGGATTCACTGTGTATTCTGCCTTATTTATTGATGAAACAAAACCGACATCAACCCAATTTACCACCGAGCGGAGAGTTTAGTGTCACAACAAGATCGCTGATGTGTTAAGTTTGTTGTTGTTATTACTACAGTCAGCCGATATACACGAGAGAGGTAACGTTAAACCCGGGTTTGCTTGGTAGAATACACAATGAGAGGTAACGTTAGCGTTGGCAGAATAGACGCAACGAGAGTCTGGTTAATGTTGTTATTGATTGATTGATTGAAACTGTGTTAACTCTGGCTTGCTGCAAGCCCTCGGACATCTATGCCCACGGAGCTTTCAGTGTACACAAGCGAGCGGCGGCGGCCCCGCCTGCATCCCCATTCCCCACACGGAGACAAACGGAGTAGTAGTACCTGGCTGCAGTGGAAAAGGAACAAAGTACCAGGTGCCTAAAGCGGGTCGAGTCGAGTAGGTACTATGCAGTGGAAAAGCGCCATTAGACTAGAGGCAGGCTATAAGAGTAGACTACCAAAAAAAATAAAAATGCATTCAAACTTTTTTTTTTTTTGTGCGCACTGTGCGGTAATTACCGCGGCGGTAGGAAATATTTCGCAAATTCGTGCGGTAAGGAAAATATCAATACCGCGGCAGCTCTAGTGACAGCTGGGGAATGTGATTGAAAAGCGTGCGGATGGGAGAGAACCAATCAACGACGTCTCTGACGACGTCACTGGGAAGAAGCGTGTGAATGGGGGAATTGAATGATTAACAGAAACAAATGAAAACAGAGCGAGGTGGTTTAAAGGAACAGAACGAGTGAGTGAGCAAGGACAGAAACCTCACAATAAAGTCCACCAAATTTAAAATAAATGAATGCAACACAGTCATACATATCCTTGCAAAGGTATGGAAAAAACTATCAATAGGACTTAAATGCATCTCAGACCTAGTGTTGAGTAGATAACCCTAGACCCTTCTTAAATGCCGGTGACAGTAGTGTTGCACTAAAAACAGTCAAACAGTTACAATAAAACATACCAACACATTTGTTATGTATAGAAAAAGGTGTTATTCCCATAGCAGGAGTCGAACCTGCGCCTCCCTGATGAAAGCAGGGCATCCATACCGCTAGACCATATGGGATTTGCATGTGGTATACTGTACTGAACCTGTATACACTCTGACAGGGCTCCAGGGGTCAGATATTTATCTTTCTGTACAAGTTTTTTAAGTGAAATATATTAGTAGGACTCTTTTTACATCATTCTATAAGACTTGTAGATATATAAGAACATAAGACATGTTTTGATATTATAAAATATTATAAAAACTAAATATAATCGCTCCACTATACCCCTGGATTCACTATACAATGAAATAAGAATAAAAAATAAGACATGTCGACAATGTAGCTATCAACCAGGCCAACACTGAAACAATATGAATTGTTTTTGCTACACCTTACATTTCGCAGAGTACATTTCACAGAGTAAATTTGACTCAAACAGAGTACATTTGGATAATTGAATGTGAATAATACATTCCTATCTCTAACTTCACAAGTCTGTTCAGGGTTACTGATGTTACTGAATGTATCCTGGATATATTCCTATCTGTGAACACTAAAATCATGGTAAAACCTAACATTGCATTATTTTCATGGTTATAATGAATAAAATACATCTTTGTATTAAGATGTTTCATGCTAAATAGTTCTTAAAATGAATTTCCTTCAATCATCGGGACAAAAATCAAACAACCTCACCGGTAATACTCTGTATTTAGCTTTTTTCTGCATAATTATGAATTATAATATTGTATCAACAACTTTCTGCAAAATTGTTATGAATTATAATATTGTATCAACAACTTTCATACATGTTAGCCATACTATACACTAACTATGGTGAGTGAGTTAAAATGTATTTGCCTTAGAATGATCATCTTTGAGTTGATTGAATATTTCCTATTGTGTGTAGGATTTAATGCATATCCATAATATTGAGAGCATAAAACTCTGGGGGGCTAAAAAAAAACTAGACGTTGCAAAGTAATTCATAAATGAGTTGTATAATGTACCTTAGATCAGGTTAAAGAAAATACATTTGGGGTTTGATCGTACTAAACTTCTAAAAAATACATTTGTATTGAAGCGTTTTGTTTTTATACCTTATCATTCTGCAAACAGGAAAAAAAACTATGTTGACATGTCTGTTTTAAGTGTAGCAGTCAGTTTCATGGTTTTAGATGTTTATAATTTATGTTTATCCTTGACATTCATCCAATAAACATCAAATTCAGAATTCACTAGGATTGTGTTCTCATGTTTTTTACATTTAGCTAAAATATAAATACAAACTGTCTATAGTAGATACACTGTTTAGAACAATGTTGTTTGCAAATAGTCTGTTTTACTTATGTAACATGTTAGAGTTGAAATTCATGCATGACAATTGGTAAACCTTAGTCATCATAAATCCCCTCTTTTAGCTATACCTGTTCAAAAGGACAGATATAAACATAACCAAACACCTAAAAAATACACCAAAAGCAGATTGATAAAAAAATGTATACAGGCAAGCGAGTCTAATCACTGAAATTACAACATCAAACTGCTTGTCTTACAAAATAGGGATGTGTCATGGGGGTGATATATCTCAACCCTTGACTAAAATAGCATTATCCTTCTGACTATTGATTAAATCTACTAAAAATTGACCTGTTTCATGATTTTAGATGTCTATAATTTATGTTTATCCTTGACAATCAAAGAAAAAAAAGCACTATTTGTTTCTGAAAAAGAAACCCAACCTCACTTTTAGCCTCTTGACCTGGCTTTCAATGTGTTTTATTCACATTTAGCCTGCTACAGATTATCTGGTAGGTAAAAAAAAAACTCAGGACCATGCTACAAATCTTCAACACAGTTGGCTGAAAGGTGACTGAAATTAAGGGTATAGATTATAATAAGTATGATCGGATTGATGCAAGTTACATGAACATGTCTGTTTGAGGAAATAAAACAAAATAATGTATTAATCTATTGCAGTATTACACACTATTACACTATTGCATTATTACACATTTGTACAATATTACACTATAACACTATTACATACTATTATAGGACTACCCTATGACAATATTACACTATTACACACTATGTCCCTATACACTATTAAACAGTAGCACACTTAGATAAGATAAACCTCATCCCTGTGGGAAAATTGTATTAATTCACTACATTATTCCTCTATTTAAATCTGGGGACAAAAACATCTTTATCAACTACAGACCAGTGTCTTTGCTTTCACAATTTTCCAAGATTCTTGATTCATGATTCTTAGATAGTTTTATTGAAAAGAATAACCTACTGAGTGAGAGTCGGTATGGATTCAGGGCAAATCGATCAACAGCCTTAGCATTAATGAATATATATGAAGAAATAACCACAACCTTAGATGAAAGGAATTACACCATAGGGGTGTTTATTGACTTAAAAAAGCATTTGATACGATTGATCATCACATTTTAATTTCTAAATTACAAACATGCGGTGTGAGAGGGGTGGCGATGAACTGGTTAAGTGGCTATCTTGAAAATAGACAACAATATGTACAACTCTCTGGTTACACATCTGAATGTATGAATATTGAATGTGGTGACCCTCAAGGTTTTATTAATATTAATGATATATGTGAAGTGTCAAACATATTGCAATTTGTTTTATTTGCTGTCGATACAAATTTCTTCAGTTCAGGAAAATACCTTAAGAAATTTGCAGATTACATTGTAAATGAAATGTGTAAATTTACGATATGGTTTAATAACAATAAACTATCCCTAAATTTGGAAAAACGAAATTTATGATATTTACTAATCGAAAGAAGGACAATGTGGCATTATGTATTGACAAAGTTAATATTGTAAGAGTATCTGAGTTAAAAAATGCTGGGTGTTATGTCGGATGTGAAATTGACATGGAAACCTCATATAATGTACATAAAAAATAAGGTAGCCACGAGTGTTTTGTTTTGAACAAGGCAAAGAATGTGCTTGATTATAATTCTATGCGAATATTATATTGTTCACTCATCCTACCATATTTGAGTTACTGTGTGGAAGTGTGGGGTAACACGTATGAAAGCAACATAAAGCCCTTATTTATATTACAGAAGAGAGCAGTAAGAATAGTTCACAATGTAGATTCAAGAGAACATACCAACGAATTATGTATTAAATCCAAACTATTGAAACTTAAAGAGTTAGCTGTAATACAGACTTTATTAGTTTTGTTTAGAGTAAAATGCAGAGTATTACAAGCAAATATACAGAGGTTGTTTGTTCCCTAAACTTTCACACCCCCTTGCAGCGTTTTGACACCTAACAGGGCCCCTACACACACACCCCCTCGAACAGAGACACAGATCCACATAGATGGATCTTTTCAACACTTTATAATATAAAGTGTGTTTATATTGTTTAAGTGTTAAGTGTTTAAATATTATTTTCAGGACACTATCACGTATAATTATTTGCTCAAAGCCTGCTCAGAGAGTTTACATTGAGCTCACATTAACAATATTGTAACAAAAATGAGCAGAAGTATTTCAATTATTAGACGGAATGCCTATTTTTTAACAGACACATCTACCAAGCAAGTCTTACAATCACTAGTTTTGTCACATCTGGACTAATGTCCAGCATTCTGGTCAAATGCATCCAAACAAGACTTAAAAAAAATACAGCTTACTCAAAATAGAGCTGCAAGACTTGTATTGCATAGCTCAATTAGAATTTTAGAATTAGTTGGTGAATGAGAGTCAATGAGAGACTAGTGTTTAGTCTTATTTTGTTTATGAGAAATATTTATACTTTACATATTTACATATTTATTAGTGATGGTCTTGGCTATGGCACTAGACAAGCCTTGAGGGGTCGGTTCGCCCTACCGAGACCCAGAACTGAAACCTTAAAGAAAACTGTAATGTACAGGGCAGTGTCCTACTGGAATAGACTTCCACAATATTTGGTTTCAATTACCAGTAAGGTGAGATTCAAGAGGAGACTACGAGTGGCTGTAATGCAGAAAGAGATTGATTTTGGGTGGGTCTAATCTATGTCTAATGAATGGGTTCTTGTGTTGGGTTATGTGTTGTTTTGGAATGTGTTTGAGAACAGAATGAGTATGAGTGTATGGATTGTTGTGCTGTTTTTGAGGACGTTTTAGTTTTCTCAGAGATGTCTTTGTTGTTTTATTGCTACACTTTAACAATTCTAATGATTTTATGCTACATTCATAAACATTAACCCCTAGCCCCTTAACTCAGATATATATGTTGTGTGAATTAAATGGATGGAATTGAATGTCCATTGTACAAGTGCCCATATAGGTTAGAATAATTGAACGTTTTATTAACCATAGCCTTTGTGAGTAGGCTTGAGGTTACAGTGGATTTGGGATCTGATCCGTTAATTCTAGTACCTGTTTTAAATTCTGTTCATGCGACCCCCTTCCATTGTGTGAACCAAAAATATGCTATGAGTAAAATGTTGTACACTAACTTTCATGTTACAAAGATATAAACCATTTGTATTTGAATGATGACTGTAAATGTGACTATAGTGGAGTTTGCATGTGCCCTAATCTTCACGCCTCCCATGCTGTGTTTTAGCACCTAAGAGGGGCCCTGTTCGCACCCCCGATCAGAGACACACACCATCACTGACACACCTTGGGGGCCGTTTTTTCTACAGAAACGGGAAGTCGCAGAGTCATAAATCTGCTTTTGGCAGATGGTTTTGAGTCATCTCATTGGTCCTAGTCATTCTCCCGCCTCGTATGACATCTACGGGGGGTGTCACTATCAGAATTTTCAGAGAAGCTGCAGCTTTTCATTTCAGTCTGCTGAGAGACATTTGAGAGAGGAGACAGCCTACAGTGTGGAGACACACAGAGCAGGGGAGAATTCTTTCTACACACCTACAGCAAACAGACAGAGAGAGGGTATTTCTTAAGATACAAACATCACTTGGAAGAAAATGCACTTTCTTAAGAAATACACACTCACCATTTGAAATAAATGCACTTTCTACTCACAAACACACAAAATGTATTTTACATTTAGCATTTGGCATTAAGAAAACACACACACATTTGAAATGTTTCATCTGAAAACCTTGGAATAAATGCACTTTCTGAAGAAAACACACATTGTATTTTACATTTAGCATTTGGCATTAAGAAAACACACACACATTTGAAATAAATGCACTTTCTGAAGAAAATACACATTGTATTTTACATTTGGCTTTTGGCATTAAGAAAACACACACACATTTGAAATAAATGCACTTTCTGAAGAAAACACACATTGTATTTTACATTTAGCATTTGGAATACACAAAATCTTAAGACTTTTGGAAATACAGAAATACATATTGTGAAAACCTTGGAATACATACAATCTGAAAATAAAAAAAACTTTTGAATCTAAAAAAAATTTAATCTTTTATTTTGAAGGACTTTTTTTTTTGAAAAAAAATTAAACTTTTATTTTGAAAAAATTCTGAAAACTCCTCCCCTTCCGTAACCAGATGGCCCTCCCCTTCCGAAACCGGATGTCCCGCCCTCAAAACCGGATGTCCCGCCTCCTTACATCCTCGACCAATCATCTCAAAAAGGGGGCGTGGCTACAATCCATCAAACTTTGATATATGCCCTTATAAGGTATGACATACCCCTAAGTCCCGCCCCCTTAAACATCTCGACCAATCAGAACGCTCCAAATTCCAAAATGCAATCAATCAAACTAAAAGGGGCGTGTTTTGCATAAACTGACAGGTACCGCATCCCTCATCTCTCTCTTACAAATGATACACCAGTAGAAGTTCTGTACTACTTCTACTGTTCATGTTATTTCCTCATTGTCCTTGCTCTGAAAAACGGAAATAGCTGCGCGACCGTCGCTTCAAAATCTCCTGCTGTGTGCCAACCACTTTAGCTGCCACAGATGTACCTCCTGGTGACATGCTGTTCAGTCTAAGTCTACAAGGTCAAACATGTACATTCAAAAAGTCAAGACCTAAAATACATGAAATCAGGTCAATTTTAGGAGAAAAGTGTTAAAGCGGTTCAACCTTGAATTCTGGTCAGAAGGGTCGTCTTCGAGTGAGAAATTACATTTATTCAATCAACATTTAATATCAGCCACAGTTTAGAAAAAGGTTATTGAACAGTATAAGGATTACGGCTTTTTTTCAGAACTGAAATGTCGAGATATTTTATTGGAAATATATAAAGTATCAAAAGGTAGAGCTTTTCCTTTTTTTCCCCAGTTTTTTAAACAAACAGTTAAACAATTAAATTAAAAATATAACAACCAGAAAGATAAATGCTTTAGGTTGATTATTTACCAATAAATCAATTAAGAGACCACCAGACTCCAAAGCTATATTTTCTGACCAGCTGAACACCATACTTAGAGAGTGCAACTTTGATGAAGTACTTTAGATGGGAGATTTCAACATAAACTGGGAAGATTAACATGGTAGAAAAGCCCTCAAATAATTTACAACTAAATTAGAGTTTGTTCAGATGATTAAAGGGCCAACTAGGATAAGACCCAAATCGACCTAGTGTTTAGTAACAAGCCAGAGAGGATTACTAAATCATTACATTTAGTCACTGGCCTATCTGACCTTAATGCTTGTATCTAGAAAACTGTCTAAGAATGGATTTAATCTGACTACCACCAAAAAGCAGACCTACCTCAGAATCCCTAGGCCTCTACATGCTACAGCAACTTCAAAGCAACTTCAACACAACATCAGCGCGATTTCAGCGCGGTTGTTGTTTAGGGTCTTGTAGACTGTGTTGCGAGGATTCTGCGTACATGTCTCCAAAATCTAACCTAAACAACCGTTGTATTGATATTGCGTAGCAGTGATTGGTTGGTTAGCGAATGGGGGCGGGGCTGTCATAGAATAATATTGGTCTCGCAGAGAATACCATCCGCCATTGTTGTAGCCAGCCAGCGTTGATGCTAAATAATTAGCGTCACATAGCTGGCCTTTTTCTGAAAACCCAAGCACATATTGTTCCATAGCATACGCCTTCAGTTGATCATGACAAATCCTCTCTTACCTTGACGATTAAAAAGCCTCCATAATTTAGTAAATAAAGCTGTAGCCAGCCAGCTAGCATTGGTGCTATACAAAATGCTATCCACATTAGCTACATAGCTAACCAACTAAATACAATGGTATCCTGAGGTAACTTTAACGTTAAATACAGCGTTTGCTAGTCGAAATGACTGGACACACACAGGGACAAGTTAAACATCAATCAATTAATTTATTCCAATAGGTAGTTTGAGCTGCATGTGAGCCGAGGTCCTCTCCATTGGAAACTAATGATGTTACGGTAACGTTAGCTCGAAAAGCACAGAAAGTTAAGCTGCTAGCAACAGACACTATAACACTTCCGGTCGGGGGATTTCAAAATAAAAGAGCGACGTCTAAAATCACCGGAAATACGTTTATTTTGTACATTATCTAACGTTAACACGAACCTAAACTAACTTTAGTTAAACTAACTTTAGTTAAACTAACTTTGCGCGTCGATGTTGCAGAAGCATAAAGGCAGAGTGTCTAAAATACTGTTGCTTTGTCGATGTTGTGTTGCAGTTGCTTTGAAGTTTCTGTAGCATGCAGAGGCCTGCTGACCATGATCACTTTGAAGCAGCAATACATGGACTTGACTGGAGTGATGTAGAAACTGACAGTCAACTGTTCCTCTCCACTATCAAATCTACAATGGACAACTTTCTTGAAGAAATAAAATCCAAATGTGTCCAAAAGAGCACCCTCCATCGGATAAACGAAAATATAAGAAGGGGTGTATGTTAGGGTTTGTAACCGACCTCAAACGCAACGGCACAGAGAGGAAGTTCAGAGTTAGCCAAAGCAAGGGCGTATTTATTTTCAGAGTTACAAGATGGAATGAAGTAGAGCAATCGAACAAACGGGGAATCTGGCATGTGAAGATTGTTGCGGCTCTGCAGATACTCCCAGTAGGTGGTGGCAAGGAATTGGCTAGTGACGTCTGAAGCGGCTCTGCAGATCCTCCCAGCTTTCACTCCCGGTGGAAACGGAGAGAGAGAGAAATCAGAGTTAGCCCAGTGCACACAACAGAGGCAGGGAGGTGACTGATCCAGTATATATCCAAGTGACTTGATCTTCGGTGTACCACACACAAGTTAGCAGAGTCCAGAGAAAAACAATACGGTAATCCAAAGTGTAAATCCAACACAAAAATAGGTGAGAACAGTACAAACAAAAACGGGATCTCTTCGGTGTTTCACAAACACACAAAAAACTGATGATCCAAAAAGAACTGTTTCCAAAAACTCACTAGAGCGCAACGCGTAAAGCGGGCAGATAACGGGGCGCAGCTCCGAACGGGGAACCAGGTTCTCCACAGGGATCTCTCCACAAAAGTCCTGGAGAGCAAAAGACAGGAAACAGCGACGGGGAAGGCAGGCAAATGCAGGAGTAATTCAGAACGATCCAACATCGATAGTAGGGGGATCAGAGTATATAAAGCCACAGGGCGCTGATTACAAGCTGTGACAGCTGCGGGATGAAATTGATACTTGCTCCAGAAGCGTGTGGCGGGGAAAGCACCAATCAACACGGCACCTTACAGGAACGGAGCGTGAGGCGGGGAATGCAATTAATCAACAAAGTACCTTAAAGGAACGGAGCGTGTGGCGGGGAGCGGACCAAACCTCACAGTGTAAAGTACTTGAGTAATTGTACTTTGTTACAATACTTAAGTACTGTTTTGGGGGATTTGTACTTTACTCTAGTATTATTAGGTGTTAACAGAAATGGCTATGGGGCGACAATAATATGTACAAGAGGCATGGTTTCCATCTTTGGCCTTGCTCTGCTGGCAGCGGTTTACTCATTGACTCATACCACAACAGCTCACGTGTTCTCCTCTCCGGGAGAGGCATGTGTGGGAAGAAGGAAAAGTAGGAGGGAACCAAGACTTATATACTCCCAACCTGGCGTAGACAGTAGAAGCTCTGCATATAGCGCCCTCCAGTGGACACAGATATATATGCAGTCATGGGAGTAGTAGAGGACAGTTACAGTTAGTTACAACCATACATACACCCTCTAGATTCAACATTAGGTTTGTATACTTTGTACTTTTACTCCATTACATTTCAGAGAAAAAAAACATACTTTTTACTAGTTACATTTAAAATGCAGACCTACAAAGTACAAATCTCGCAGGTCCAACCATTTTAATTAGTATTTTTGAATTGTTTATCTGGCCAAACTAACATTAACGTTATTAATCCTGCAACCGCAGGTAAACAGCCAATCAAATCCCCATCAATGGAAAATTAACCCGCCCATACCCATGCTGATTGGTCCTTGTGCAAGACTAGAAAGCGGCGATCTTTGATTAAACACCTGCTATCAGAAGAATAGAGTCAGAGTGACAAGCCATAGAAGATGGCCACAATGAGTGATGAAGAGGACGAAACGGTCGGCGACGGCGTGGATGGACAAGACGAGCATCCATGGCCCTATCTACATAAAAAATACATAGTTCAAGGACTCCAACCTTATAGTGTTGTTGAGTTGCCATCATTCAAAAACCTGATAAATGGTTTGCGACCAAGCGCTAACGTCATTACGAGGCCCACTGTCTGCTCGAAGATCAGCAAAGCTGCTCAAACCATGAAAGAGAAAGTCACTGCTGCTATGAGTGAAGTTGAATGGATTGCGACAACAACAGATTGCTGGACAGCCCGACGAAGAAGTTTAATTGGGGTAACCGCTCACTGGATCGACACTGAAAGCTTTGAAAGGCGTTCTGCTGCAGAAGACTGAAGGGCTACCATACTTTCAATGTTTTGGCCAGTGCCTTAAACGGCATTCATTTGGAGTACAAAATCCGCATTATGCTGTGGTTAATATTGTGATATTATTCAGGGTATACTCCAGTATTCTGTCTTTAATATTGTGATATTATTCAGGGTATACTCCAGTATTCTGTGGTTAATATTGTGATATTATTCAGGGTACTCCAGTATTCTGTCTTTAATATTGTGATATTATTCAGGGTATACTCCAGTATTCTGCCTTTAATATTGTGATATTATTCAGGATAATCCAGTATGCTGTGGTTAATATTGTGATATTATTCAGGGTACTCCAGTATGCCTGTACGTTAATGCCAAGCAAGCAGTGCAAAAATGCTTCCGCATTCGTCACCGCACGCTAGTGCGGTAAAGCGCCCTTCTTTTCAGACAAATGCTACCGTGCGTGCACCGGCGGCGGCGTGCTCGCTCAGGTGCGTGCGTGCGCCGGCGTGCTCGCGCGAGGTGCCCGCGCATGCGCATGAGATCCCGCCTTGGTTGGAGCTCAATATATATAAGTCACCGCCTCTTATTCACTATCTGGCACTAGCTCAATTGGCAAGGACACATGGCTGTGGATCCTATGGCTTGTTTGCTGGCGAGTTCGAATCCCATCGAAAATATTTTTTTACGTGATTTTTTTTTAACGTGTATTCTTTCGCCGGTTAAGGTTAGGCATTGTTTCGGAGTTGGTTAAGGTTAGAACGGTTAAGTTTAGGCGCTGTTAAGGAGCTGGTTAAGGTTAGAGTTTGTCAAAGAGAATGGCAATATAATTTCTATGGTTAAGGTTAGGCATTGTTTCGGAGTTGGTTAAGGTTAGAACGGTTAAGTTTAGGCGTTGTTAAGGAGCTGGTTAAGGTTAGAGTTTGTCAAAGAGAATGGCAATAGACAGCCTATTTCCGCGCGACCTGGGCGCTGGGCGGCGGAAAATGAAAGGCGCATTACTGCATGCCACTACGGTAAGTTTTTGCACTGCTTGCTTGGCATAAAGCTACACGCCTCCAGTATTCTGCCTTTAATATTGTGATATTATTCAGGGTATACTCCAGTATTCTGCCTTTAATATTGTGATATTATTCAGGATAATCCAGTATGCTGTGGTTAATATTGTGATATTATTCAGGGTACTCCAGTATTCTGTCTTTAATATTGTGATATTATTCAGGGTACTCCAGTATTCTGTCTTTAATATTGTGATATTATTCAGGGTACTCCAGTATTCTGCCTTTAATATTGTGATATTATTCAGGATAATCCAGTATGCTGTGGTTAATATTGTGATATTATTCAGGATACACCATTCTGTTTTTAATATTGTCATATTATTCAGGATACTACAGTATTCTGTCTTTAATATTGTGATATTATTCATGCTGTGATGTGAATGTCATCCATGTTAGTTTACCTTCAATGGAGAAGTGCATTAAATAATTTTAATGCAAAAAAAAAAGTGTTCTTTCATTTCAGCATGGTCTATCACAGAACACATTCCATTGTGGGCAGAGTGTATGCTTGGTTTCATTCCAGCCTTGCCTAAACACCAGCTGATGATGATTTCACTAATTGGCTCACCTCTTCAACTAACTCACCTGGTGCAATGTATAGTTCAAATGAAAACTTGGCCCACGATGGAATGAGTTTGAGACCCCTGGTCTATCCCTTTAAAAGAAAATGTACTTTTACTTTTTAGTACTTAAGTACATTTAAAAGTAGGACTTTTTGACTTTTACTCAAGTGTGTTTTTAGCCAGATACTTTGACTTTTACTTGAGTCAGATTTTGAGACAGTACCCATACTTTCACTTAAGTATAATTTCTGGGTACTTTTTACACCCCTGCTCATACCATGTCATCGCAATATCCTGCATTTTAATCCTACCATGATTTCCAGTGACTCAATGTCTTATCTAATGAATCAGAAATGCCCTAAAATATATAATTTACATATATATAAAAACATCCATTAGGATCATTAAGGCAGCACAGTGGTGTAGTGGTTAACACTGTCGCCTCACAGCAAAAAGGGTACCCAGGTGCGGCTGGGTAGCGCAGTGGAGAATGCACTCTCCTACCACCGCAGAGACTGGGATCTAATCCAGCTGTCAGCGGTACCTCCGGCTTGGTCAGTCGTCCCTACTAACACAATTGGCAGTGTTAGCGGGTGGGAAGCCGGCGGGGTATGTATCCTGGTCGTTGTAAACTGCGGTTCCTACTGGTCGGTCGGGGCTCCTGTTCAGGGGGGAAATAGTGTGAACCTCCGCACGCATTACATTCCCCCAGTGAGAGTCCTCGCTGTCAGGTGAAAAGAAGCGGTATGTATCGGAGGAGGCATGTGGTAGCTCTACACCCTCCCTAGGCCGACAATGGGGCAATGTGCGCAACGACCAGGAAGGGAATTGGCATAACGACTAAATTGGGATGGGAGCAAAAAATACAGAAAAAGTGAAGAAAAAAAAATAATAATTAAAAAAAGGTCCTGGGTTTGATTCCCACTTGGGGACCAGGTTGCCGGGTTGCCAGGTACCCAGGTGGGGTATCTCCCGGGCCTTTCTGTATGGAGTTTGCATGTTCTCCCTGTGTGCTCGCAAGGGTTTCCCCTCCAGAAGAAGACATAAAGAGATAATGGAAAAACATGCACAAACAGATTGCTAGCGCTGTGGCGTCCCTGATGAAGACGGACAGGAGCACCTGGATTGGCCCGTGTCTGCTCCCGGCTGCCCTTGGAGGGGAAGGACAAGGGGATGGGTCAAGCGCAGAGGGGACATTTCAACGGCGACACAACAAATGCATGTGTGTCTGTGTGTCCTATGTCTGTACTCTGGATGACGATGTAGCAATGTGCTACAAATAAAGACTTCTTCAAAGTCTAGTGAAGTGACAAGGGTCTATGGTTCTGTTCTGATATACAGAACCAGCTTAATCTACTCTGCGTTGTGTGTTTGTCCGTTACTAATTCCCTTGTACTTTCAAAGACCAGGAAATGGCCTTGTTCGACGGCAGAGAGACGGCGGTTGAAATGAAGGAGAGGAGAGGAAGTTATTGTAAAGATCCGCTTTTATTGGCAGATTCAGAAAGTAAATAACAAAAGGCTTGAATGAAAAATGGTGCAATGAAACAACAAAGCATGAGACTGTGCCCTCAGCTCGTGTTCCAGACTAATTAGCTACAAGCAAAAGTATCTCGTCTCGTCTCCTCGCTGGTTCGATGGTTTCCGTCTCAGCTCGTCGTCATTCACGTCCAGTAGGGGGGGAAAACATGCGTCTGTTCGTTTGTGTTAGTTCTGTTCACTACTCTCTCAAACTGCTCGTTTTAACGCGTTTCCTCCTCCCCTATTTTTACGTCAGCTGGGAGGACGTCTTAAGAAGAGAAAGAGCTTCTGATTGGATGAGACTGTGTAGCGGCCATTTTGAAGCTTGTCTACACCGGATCTTCCCTTCTAAGGGCATATCTTTGCTGGCTGTAAAATAGACTGAATCTTGAGAGAATTCTTCAGTTTTCACGTTTAAATGTATCTGGCAAATTAGATTTATCAAGTTATCAATCAAAAGTAAGGTTTATTTTGCTTAAACCTCTAATTTAGTCTTTCTGCTAGGCAGTTACACTTATTTTAAACCTTATATCTTGAATAATGGCCAATTTAGTCTTAATTTAATCCGTTTAGTATTGTAAACAGGTTAATTGCTATACCTTTGAAGCTAGGGATACTTTGTAAACCTAAATAACTGTTTTTACTAACTGAGTCTTATCAAATTGGCTTCTTGCAGCTGTCTCCCTATGCCAAAACAGGAGCGGCTGGTTCCTTTGAATCAAATTGGCTTCTTGCAGCTGTCTCCTCAGGCCAAAACAGGAGCGGCTGGTTTCTTTGAAGCTAGGGGACTTTGTATACAACCCCCAATTTAGATGACTGTCCTATTGTTTTCTATAGCCAGATACCGCCTGCAGTGAAGTAACACCAGGGCGTTTTACTGTTGGAGTAAACAGCCCTTTTGTTCCACTTCCTTGTCAGCCAGTATCGGTCTTGGGGGTTGCTGATTGCTGTGAGGCCTATTGCCTTGTCAGCCAATATCAAGTCTTGGGGGTTGCTGATTGCTGTGAGGCCTATTGCCTTGTCCCTGCATATGTGATATTACTAAAATGGTGTGGTGCACTGCTCATACTATGTTTAGTAACGACCCGTAGCGGTAGACCTGATCCAATGGAAATACATTATGCGTTTGAGCTTGGGAAAATCCACTACACCAGTTTCATTAATACCAAAAAACTGCTGCATCATCTGGCTGCTAACGGCGCCATCTTGGAAGAGAAATACAACCTGTCTGAACAAAATTACACACACGTAGCAGATTAGCCTACAATGTTCCATGAGCCACGGGTAAATGGACTGCATTCATACATTTATATCCAAAGCACTTTACAACTTACTCACATATCCACAGCGGAGGAGACCATGCAAGGTGCCAGCCTGCTCATCAGGAGCAGTTAGAGGGTTAAAGGAACACGCCAACATTTTGGGAAATTAGCTTACCGTCTTCTCCAGAGAGAGACAAGAAGATAGATACCAGTTTCCACTCTGTGCGTTCAGTAGAAAGCTATGTCTGCACGTTAGCCTAGCTTAGCACAATGAATGGAAGCGGACAGTGCCTGTTAGCCTTCGGGAGAGGTGTTAGTTGGATAATGCCTAGGCTACCCGGCACTGTCCACTTCCATTCATTGTGCTAAGCTAGGCTAACGTGCAGCCAGATAGCTTTCAACTGGTATCTATCTTCTTGTCTCTCTCTGGAGAAGACGGTGAGCGAATTTCCCAAAATGTTGGAGTGTTCCTTTAAAGTTCGACACGCTGCCCGGGAGGAGCCGGAATCAAACACGGAACCTTCCGATTACCAGACGACCGCTCTACCTCCTGAGCCACAGACTTCCTCTTTGGCAGGAAGTTGTTCAGTGTTGTTCCTGTTGAACTGGTTTTATGTAGTAGTTTACATGTGTAAAAACTAATAATAATTCAAAGAGTTGATTATTTTATTTTATTTTATTAAGCCTTTATTTAACCAGGTTTGGCTCAATGAGATCCAGGGTCTCTTTTACAAGGGAGACCAGGCCAGGAGCAATAGCAACAGAGTTTCAGAATAAACACACAGACTTTACAGATACAAGTCACATCATCACATACTGTCTGACTAGCTGGACACAAGCCTCCTGTACAACACTACGATCTGTACCGGTAGTTTACCATCAGGCTGTGAAAGTACTAGACAGGAAAACAAACAGCCACTACCATTGTCATAGCATAACAAACTAGAATAATCTACTGAGCTGGGACACTCTTAAATTCAAAGATGCCTGCCTTACCTATAAGGTCCTACATGGCTTGGCTCCTCACCCCCTCTGTACTTTTATAAAACAGAAACCATCTGCTGACAGATAGACCAGGTCTGTTGTTAGAGGGGACTGTGTAGTCCCAAACAGGAGGTCTGCTTTTAGTCAGGCAGCCTTTTCCGTGAGAGCAGCCCACACCTGGAACAGTCTGCCAACACGGCTCAGGGAGTATCAAAGATACATTTAATTTAAATCAAACTTAAAATCATGGTTGAGAGATGGTCAAGTGTGCGACCATTTTAACTGAGGGGTTAATGTATTGTCATGTGATTTATCAGCGGGCTTGTAACCTACTGATTCCTACTGTGTTTTACTTATTGTACTGTGTTTTACTTATTGTACTGTGTTTTAATTATTGTAGTGTTCATGTCACCTGCGCCAGAGACTACAGTTGAAAATTAGCCAACCTGGCTAAACTGGGATATTTACAGTAAACGTTCCTTAATATGCACTGTCTCTGTATTTTAAACCAATAAATACAAATACAAAATGATCAGATAAAACAGAAACACAGACAACTTGGTTACAAATAGGCTTCACCAGGGGGACTGCCAATGGAAATTAGCCTTTTGGCTAAAATTGGGTGCATTTACATTTGTAAAATGTTTTATTAATGTACGCTGTCCCCCTTGATCAAATAAAGTAAAGCTAACCATCAGCCTTAAATACATTCAGGGTATTGTAAGATAAGAATGGAGATTGTTCCAAGCGGCAGGTGTGGAAAACCTAAAAGCTTTCTTTCCCATTTCTGTTCAGACTTTGGGGGAAAAAGTGCAGAAAGTCCTTCAAACAGAGATTGTAATTTAATTGAATGTCATTTAATTAAAGAAAGTGGAATGGGGAAGGGCACAAAATGTTTAAAAATGGTAAATTTATATAGAATTTTTTTCCAAAGCACTTTACAATTTTGTTCCTCACATTCACCCATTCACTCACACTTTCACTGGAGCAGGAGTCGAACCGGGAACCTTCCGATTACCAGACGACTGCTCTACTGTACCTCCTGAGCCACTGTCGCCCCTATCCTATAGGGAGGTGTAGTCTGACGTCACTTTAGTTTCCCACGCGGTCCACCCGTATAGGGATTTATCATTGGCTAAATGTATTATCGGCTATTGTAATAATTCTGCCTCATGAGCATTGGCAAGCTTTCCATTTCTGCACAAAGTTTGTTCCCTTCTATCACTAACATTATTGTTTAATCATTTTTGGTTGAAATAAAAATTAGTTATACTCATAAGGTTGTTTAATTTGTCTAATACAGCCAGGATTCTACTCTGTGGTGATGCGAGTCAGCAGCGCCAAAGTGAAGTGTAGTTCATCAGTGAACGAAAACGTAAACATTGTTATTTTGCTACTTTTACTATTAATTGTGAATTGTTTCATGTTGAGCTATAGATTGTGGATGAATACGCAGAAAGGTACACCATGCCAATGTTAATGCTTTATTGGTTTTAAAAGAGACGATTTAGAAATGTGTCCATTGGAAATACATTGCAATTTCAAGTGAGGTGGACCGGCCGGAAAACGACAATGACGTAACCACTACACCTCCCTATACATGTATCAGAGACACACTTTAGCAGAGCACACGGGGACATCGAAACACTCCGCCGATGCCTTGTCCCCTCAGCTCAGTGGTGAACGTGGCGAGGACGCTCTTTTCCAGATCGCTGTCACCCTTGGTCTGCAGGCAGTTCTGCCCGTTAGGAAAATAGGCCGTCTTGGCTCCTGCAACTTGAGTCACTTCTTCTAGGGAGGGAGAGAGAGAGATGAAGAGAGTATAGGAGACCAGCAGTGTCAACCCTTCCCCCTATCCCCACTCAACTCCAACCCACACATCAGACAAAAACCAAAAATGTAAACAAAGTGAAATGCCTCGTTTGCCTAGAGGTCACTATATGTATGACAGTGTTACAGATTCACTGGTCACTGACAAGGTCCTTCCGGTCCACAAAAAAATCGTACACACAATATTTGCATGTTAAAAAAACATGTTATTGGAAACGTAGACTATTGACTTACTGAAGCAGACTGCTAGTAGACTTACTGAAGCAGACTGCTAGTAGACTTACTGAAGCAGACTGCTAGTAGACTTACTGAAGCAGACTGCTAGTAGACTTACTGAAGCAGACTGATAGTAGACTTACTGAAGCAGACTGCTAGTAGGCTTACTGAAGCAGACTGCTAGTAGACTTACTGAAGCAGACTGATAGTAGACTTACTGAAGCAGACTGATAGTAGACTTACTGAAGCAGACTGCTAGTAGGCTTACTGAAGCAGACTGCTAGTAGACTTACTGAAGCAGACTGATAGTAGACTTACTGAAGCAGACTGATAGTAGACTTACTGAAGCAGACTGCTAGTAGGCTTACTGAAGCAGACTGCTAGTAGACTTACTGAAGCAGACTGATAGTAGACTTACTGAAGCAGACTGCTAGTAGACTTACTGAAGCAGACTGATAGTAGACTTACTGAAGCAGACTGATAGTAGACTTACTGAAGCAGACTGCTAGTAGGCTTACTGAAGCAGACTGCTAGTAGACTTACTGAAGCAGACTGATAGTAGACTTACTGAAGCAGACTGCTAGTGGACTTACTGAAGCAGATTGCTAGTAGACTTACTGAAGCAGACTGCTAGTAGACTTACTGAAGCAGACTGCTAGTAGACTTACTGAAGCAGACTGATAGTAGACTTACTGAAGCAGACTGTTAGTAGACTTACTGAAGCAGACTGCTAGTAGACTTACTGAAGCAGACTGCTAGTAGACTTACTGAAGCAGACTGCTAGATTGTTTCCTCCTATATACTGAGTGGTCCATTTGAATCCTGTGTCCGCGCTGCACTGCTCATACAAGCGACTTCGCCTGAGGAAGCTGAAATCATGTCCCTGTGAAAGGAAAAAAACAAAATTATAGTAAGAGCTGAATAATGTATCGAATTAATACTGATATTGCATTTACATGGACTCTAATATCCCACCGATAATCAAATTAATTAATTAATTAGATAGCCGTGTAAACACTTAAGCCTTAAGGTCCCTCTATAGGGGGACCCTGCTTTTCTTTTTCATAAATCGATCAATAGAGACCGTATTAGATCCCCAATTATCATATCATGGGGTATCACTGGAAAGCCACACTCATTTTTTATTTTGATTTTATTTTATTAGGGATCCCCATTAGCTGGTGCGATAGCAACCAGCTAGTCTTCCTGGGGTCCACACACAAAAAAACATACAAAAACAATCACTATTGCAAAAAACTAAAGTATTAAAATTCAGTACACACAATGCATAATGAACCTACTGTAACAATTAATATAGCTAAAATTACATTAGTGTAAAACAAAAACAAAACAACTCAACTTAGACAACTCATTGGCTACAAGCCTGTGCAAAGATTTTCGAGATCGCCAAATGATTGACGGAGCTAGAGCCCCAGGAGTCGGGGGTGGTAATGTGTACTTTTGCGTACTTTGAGGCACGCCTCACATATCGGCATGTAACTAGAGAACCGCTGAACGGATTTTGTCACCTGAAAGGGCAATCGACAGGCAACAAATAGGGCTTTAATTCTATCTATATATTGTATTAAAATAAATGCACACCCGAGCCACTAGAGGTCGGCAAAGAATCGTCCACATGTGGGCCCTTGGATGTTAAGAAAAAAAAGAAAAGAAAATGCATACACTGTATTGCTGCAACAATTACCAATGTGTTTTTACACAAATGGCTCAATAAAGGAATCTGAAGAGGTCAATGTTTTTAAATATTTTTTTGTAGCCAAGAGTAAAGACCATAACCCTATCAAAAACAGTAGTCAAAGTGTATATTTTCATTTTTACCGATGTTTTATATGTTTTATCGAAATACAAATTTATCAGAAAATGCTAATTATCGTAAAATCCGCAAGAAATGACTAAATCCAGATACATTTTTCCTATCCATAGATGTATGATTTGGCCATAATAAGGTCAAGGTCAAGTTCAAGGTCAAATATGAATTTATAATTAAAGTCGATTATCATGAATTACTGTATCTACAAATCCTTCTGTTTAATCATCTTCCCGCGGTTCATTTGCTTAGATTTTTTGTACACATGATCTCAATAAGGTGGTGAATGAGCTCAGTGAGCATTTTCTTGTGCCCCGCAGATTTAACATGATCAAAGATGCAAAAATCATAAATCATAATTAATCATAATTAATGTATTCAATATTAATAAATATTCAACAATATTTCTGACACTGGAAATACATACCCCCAGGTCCCTAGATGTTCCTAGATACCAATAACATGCAAATTGACCTTACAGAAGTGGAGCAATCTTCCATTTACTTAGGCATGTACCTTTAGGCGAAAACGGTCTACAGATTAACAGGTTAAACCAAGTTGTTTCTCTCTCGTTGGAATAAAACTGGTCTTTCTGTTTTGACCATTTAACGTTCTTTCTCCGGGTATCTTTTATAAACCAACAGGCCTGTGCTTCAGTCGGGTCTGGTCTGTCGGGCATCTGTTGAGGAAGTGGTGACCTTGGGTTAACTATCCTTTAACGTTTTAGGGTTCAATTTAAGGCCAGGTATGTTAAAAGAACACGCCAACATTTTGGCAAATTAGCTTATCGTCTTCTCCTATCTGGCTGCACGTTAGCCTAGCTTAACACAATGAATGGAAGCGGACATGACCGGTTAGCCTTCGGGAGAGGTGTTAGTTGGACAATGCCTAGGCTAACCGGTCAGGTCTGCTTCCATTCATTGTGCTAAGCTAGGCTAACATGCAGCCAGATAGCGTGTATGCTTTTACCAACCCAGTTGTGTTTCCGGGTTCACGTTTTGCGCTCTGATTGGCCACTGACCTACACGCGTACACCCCCCTCGCTCGCGCCTTTGGGGCGTGAGATATGAAGACCGGTAGTAATAATAAACACTCGAAACAGCTATTACCAGACAATTACAACAGCAGTGGTGCCTGCTTCAAATGTCACGTATTATAGGCTATAAGCCCGTGTAGATCTATTCGGAACAATAAACATCGCCACCTTCTAGCAAAACATGACACAATGTGATCCTATCTCCGATAGAGCGGCTGGTCACAGAGACACGAGTTGAACGAACACATCGGGAGGAGAATGAATGAAAACTTTATTTAACAGATTGCAGAATGGGTACAATACAGTACGGCTCAATACACACAATTGTTAAGGGGATGCAGACCAGAGAAAGACTTTTGTCTTGTTTACATCAGGTTCATTCATTCATTCATTCTCCTCCCGATGTGTTCGTTCAACTCGCGTCTCTGCGACCAGCCGCTCTATCGTACAATACAGTACGGCTCAATACACACAATTGTTAAGGGGATGCAGACCAGAGAAAGACTTTTGTCTTGTTTACATCAGGTTCATTCATTCATTCTCCTCCCGATGTGTTTGTTCAACTCGCGTCTCTGCGACCAGCCGCTCTATCGTACAATACAGTACGGCTCAATACACACAATTGTTAAGGGGATGCAGACCAGAGAAAGACTTTTGTCTTGCCTGTCTTCATATCTCACGCCCCGAAGGCGCGAGCGAGGGGGGCGTACGCGTGTAGGTCAGTGGCCAATCGGCGCAAAACGCGAACCCGGAAACACAACTGGGTTGGTAAAATCATACACGCAGCCAGATAGCTTACAGAGAGGAAACTGGTATATATATTCTTGTCTCTCTCTGGAGAAGATGGTAAGCTAATTTACCAAAATGTTGGCGTGTTCCTTTACGTACTGATTTGTATGCACCATACATGTCTCCTCTTGGAGCCCGGAATTTGCCTCGGAAAGACCAAAGACATTGAGTGTCAAATATCTTTGGGGAGTGTTTTTTCAAGAAGATTGTTTCAAGGTATAAGAAGATCGAGGTCTCATATATAGAGTAGACAAAACTCTACGAGAGAGAGAGGTTCCACGTTTTGGCCAGAGTCGTTGTCTTTGTCAATAAAGTTTTGTTGAAAAGCACCAATGGAGTCAACGGTGTTTCTCTCTCATATTAATCTTCAAAAAGATATTCTAGACTACAGGGTCAAACACATAACATATAAACATGACAATAGATGAAGACATTTGGAGACAAATATCCTTTCTCTCAAACATATTACAATACGTACCATATTCATAATCATATGGAATCATACATATATTACGTAATATAGGGGTGACTGGCTCAGGAGGTAGAGCAGTCGTCTGGTAATCAGAAGGTTTCCTGTTCGATTCCCGCTCCTCCCGGGCATGCCTGTTGAAGTGTCCTTGAGCAAGACACTATAGCCCCTAATTGCTCCCGATGAGCAGGTTGGCACCTTGCATGGGTGCTTCCACCATCGGTGTGTGAATGTGTGAGTGAATGGGTAAAATGTGAGGAACCAAAACTGTAAAGCACTTTGGATAAAAGCACCATTTACCATTTATAATACAGTATATATTAATATGCACTGAATTCAAAAGCGGTGAGAAACCATAAACATACATACATATACTACAGTCTTTTTATCCATGGACCATGGTGGATAGTTGCTGGTCCCTGGATGTACAGATCCAGCACTGAAAAATCAAACCTCTACTGCTCCTCTACCACTCCTCCAAACTGATTTTGTGACTCCTATTGTTCTGGACCGGTCCAGATTTCACACCTCCACTGCCCCCCACAGGCTGGGGAGATTTTCATCTTAAATTTGTATTCGTCCCAAACGCCTCAGCTCCATCCGATTCCTTCGCTTTTTTCACTGTTTACTTATCATGCATTGCAACACTAATATATCGCTGCTGTCGGGACAAAACCTCATAACTCCATTTTTTGAATTTTTTTTTATTATATAAATCAACTCCGTAGATCATCCTCCATATGTGTGTGTGGGTTTTACAAAGTTTAAACAATGGGAAAGCATTAAACCGATCATCTGTCTAAACCTCCTAACTCTATTCACCCTCAAATCTGTGTTAGTTTTTTTCATCTGCTGAAAAGTTGGGTTTTTGGAGTTATGAGGTTTTGTCCTGACAGCAGCGATATGGGCAGTACCCCAAGTCAGACTGCCCCGAACCCACTTATTAAAAATGATCTTGGGGGTCTGAGGGCAGTAGCCCCCGACCCCCTCTCTGGGAGAGCACTTGAGTCAAGTACCCTCCCTTTGTTCTCTTGGGGGTCAGCTCAGTCACCCCCGAAATATAACACCTGAGTGTAGTTCTACAGGAGCAGTAGAAGGGAACTGAATCTGGAGTGCTGCATCTGTAGTAAAAAAAAATGTGTGTGTGTCGCACGTGTGTGTGTCGCTGCATGACTACGTTGCAATGTGTGCAATGAATAAAGACGTCTTCAAAGTCCAGTTTAAATATGAATCTTATTACAGTTGTTGTACCAGTACCTCGTTGCACATAGGCTTGCAGTAGATTTTGTTGCACGCGGTGACGCACAGCAGTCCTCCGTCGCGGGGGACCTCTGGCACGGGGCACCCTTCAGGCTCCGCGTCGGAACATTCTAACGGTATAACAGACAAGCAGAATCATTCAACCTGCTGACACCAGACACTCCGTCCGGGCTTCGGGGCGGTACCACAGCTGCAGTCCGATCCTGCTCACTCCTACATGGGGCGGTACCACAGCTGCAGTCCGATCCTGCTCACTCCTACATGGGGCGGTACCACAGCTGCAGTCCGATCCTGCTCACTCCTACATGGGGCGGTACCACAGCTGCAGTCCGATCCTGCTCACTCCTACATGCAAGCTGCTGTGTTTACTACGCCAGACCAGACATGTGTCAGCTTGCCTGAGTGCTTTTTTTTTTAATTAAATTCTAGTTTTTATATTTGTAACAATTTACAGAAGCTATGCAGCTACCTTATAATGTAATAATACCTTATAACACTATATTATTTTATTGATTATTTTATTTCCGTGTGATGCACACAAAGTGCCCAACCCTCATAAACACCTGATTATGATCATGATCTACAGTACCACAACCACAGCCCGAGTTGTGAGTGAATTAAGCAAAGGGGAACATTATGGCAGGAACCTTATTTTAGGAAAAAGAGTGAGGCGTGGGCGAAAGTGGCAATTTTCCAAAGTAAAATACCCAGAAGAATAATGACAATAAAATACATTTCCTTTTAAACAACTTTATTCTTTCTTTGCAGCCCGGTACAAAATGATCCACGGCCAGGTACCGGTCCGTGACCCGGTGGTTGGGGCCCTCTGATATAGAACCCTCTCTCTCTATACTCCATTATGCGCAAGCTTGCAGACTTGCGGAGCGTGTACTGGAGTAGATTATTCTATGCAACGGAGAAATACACTTTCAATTGTGACGGAGAGAAGATCATCTCCCGATTTAGATACAATTTAACACAAACGGATTTTGGTGCGTCTCCTCTCCTCTCATTTCTGTGCGTCTCCTATCCGACCTTTACTCAAACTGAGTGCATTTTACTCAAACTGATCTAACAATAATTAACATATTTACAAATCGTATTATGTTTTCAAAACACTCAAAATGGGCAATATCTCCATTTCGACCTATTTCTGAATTGCACAACATTTTGGGCTTTTCTGAGGAATCATGAGCTCCTTAACAAGACAGGTTAGACTGTGCCGGGTCACATATTCCTACTGGTTTAAATAAACAATTGGATATCATTTTGTGCAAAAGGAATTAGAGGTCTGTCCCAAATAAAGGCGGGTGAGTTCAGTCATTGAAGAGAATAAAAGCCTGGGCTACTAATAGAAGTTTTACGGTAAGTTGTGTACTTCAACTTCTAGCCAGCCAGCCTGAGGAGGAGGAGGAGGAGGAGGAGGAGGAGGAGGAGGAGGAGGAGGAGGCCACCAGCTCAACAACCTGAGGAGGAGGAGGAGGAGGAGGAGGAGGAGGAGGAGGAGGAGGAGGAGGCCACCAGCTCAACCTGAGGAGGAGGAGGAGGAGGAGGAGGAGGAGGAGGAGGCCACCAGCTCAACAACCTGAGGAGGAGGAGGAGGAGGAGGAGGAGGCCACCAGCTCAACAACCTGAGGAGGAGGAGGAGGAGGAGGAGGAGGAGGCCACCAGCTCAACAACCTGAGGAGGAGGAGGAGGAGGAGGAGGAGGAGGCCACCAGCTCAACCTGAGGAGGAGGAGGAGGAGGAGGAGGAGGAGGAGGAGGAGGAGGAGGCCACCAGCTCAACAACCTGAGGAGGAGGAGGAGGAGGAAGAGAAGGAGGAGGAGGAGGAGGAGGAGGAGGAGGAGGAGGAGGAGGAGGAGGAGGAGGAGGAGGAAGCCACCAGCTCAACAACCTGAGGAGGAGGAGGAGGAGGAGGAAGAGGAGGAGGAGGAGGAGGAGGAGGAGGAGGCCACCAGCTCAACAACCTGAGGAGGAGGAGGAGGAGGAGGAAGAGGAGGAGGAGGAGGAGGAGGAGGAGGAGGAGGAGGAGGAGGAGGAGGAGGAGGAGGCCACCAGCTCAACAACCTGAGGAGGAGGAGGAGGAGGAGGAGGAGGAGGCCACCAGCTCAACAACCTGAGGAGGAGGAGGAGGAGGAGGAGGAGGAGGAGGAGGAAGAGGAGGAGGAGGAGGAGGAGGAGGAGGAGGAGGAGGAGGAGGAGGAGGAGGAGGAGGCCACCAGCTCAACAACCTGAGGAGGAGGAGGCCACCAGCTCAACCTGACGCACGCACACACACACACACACACACACACACACACACACACACACACACACACACACACACACACACACACACACGCACGCGCGCGCGCGCGCGCACACACATAGTACTTCAGTAAAAGTACTTAATTACTTGCTACCCCTGTTGAATAATGCATAATATAACAGCTGATGGAAATATACTTAAACATTGTGTTCATCATTTCATCCAAAAATGCTGCATGGTCCTACCCGCCAGCTGCTGCAGTGCGTCAGACAGACTCCTCATGGTGGACAGAACCTCAGCATGCCGGCTGCTATTCAAGCCACACAAAAGGGAATCGCCACACTTCACTGCCTCCTGGTGGCCAAAACCAGACACAACACTTCAGTATGTGGGAGACATTTCTTTTTTTAGTTAGAAACACGACGTATTAGGGCTGAACAATTAATATTATATGTGTGTGTGTTTTATATGTTTATACTTTAAACTTTATACATATGTTTTATATATATATGTTTTTTTTAGTTTTTTTTATCCACTTTTTCTCCTCCTGTTTTTCTGTGTTTTTTCTCCCATCCCAATTTAGTTCCCCCCTCCCCTTCCTGGTCGTTGCTCGCATGTGCCCCCCACTGGTCGGTCTAGGGAGGGTTGATAGATACTATCGCATGTCCCCTCCGATACATGCAGAGTCAGCCAGCCACTTCTTTTCACCTGCCAGCGCGGACTCCCATTGGTGAGGTGTAACGTGTGGGAGGCTCACACTACCCTCACTATCTCCCTTCCTCGCTGTGCAGGCGCCCTGACCGACCTGTAGGAGTCGCTGTTTACAACGACCAGATTACCACCCACCGGCTTCCCTCCCGCTGACTCTGCCAATTGAGCCAGTATGACGGCCGGCCAAGCCGGAGGCAACGCTGACAGCCGGATTCGATACCAGTGTCCCTCGCATTGGTGACGAGCACTTAGTCCGCTGCGCCACCCAGCCGCCTTTTATATAGATGTATATATATATATAATAATATAATATGACTTAATTACAGTAAGATGCTGCATTTGTTAAACACAAAATGTGCGTTAAAAAAAACAATCCTACATTGTGTATTGTGGAGATGCTAAGAAACCTACAAAGCAACATTTCTCTCTATATATTTCTCACATTCTCATTTTTATGTTTTTCTCAATTAAAATAACAACAAACAAAAAATCCCATTCCCTCTAATATTATCTATCTGGGCAATTCATTGCGAGGTTGGTTCAAAGGTATCGTTAGTTTATAATAATCCAGGAAGAGGCTGATCTTGGACACCGACAGGCGCAAACCGTACCTGGAGCTGAGAGGAGAGATGCTTCAAGTCTATGGGTGACGTACAGTTGTGACTCTCACCTTCACCCGGAGCTGTGGCAGAGAGTACTGCAAAATAACAACAGAGAGACAGTCTGAACCCTTTCACTGCCACACAACAGAAGGTTAACCCTTTCACTACCACACTACAGAAGGTTAAGACTTTCACAACCACACTACAGAAGGTTAAGACTTTCACTGCAACAATACAGAAGGTTAACCCTTTCACTACCACACTACATAAGGTTAACCCTTTCACTAACACACTACATGCAGACGGTTAACCGTCTGTAGTGTGTGGTAGTGAAAGGTTACCCTTCTGCAGTGTTGGGCAGTAGCTAGCTACAAGTAGCTTGTTGGGCAGTAGCTAGCTACAAGTAGCTTGTTGGGTTTATTTTCTTAATCCCCGAGGGGAAACATGGTTTGCCACCAAGTCAAGTCAAGTCAATTTTATTTATATAGCACATTTCCAGGCAGCGGCAGCTGGCACCAAAGTGCTTCACAGGCAAGTTGATAAAAACAAAATAATGTGATGCAAGATATAAGATTAAAAACATAATAAAGCAATGAAAGTAATAAAAACAAAATAATATGATGCAAGATATAAGATTAAAAACAGATGACATCCGATACTATCTATGTCATCCAGCCTGACAAACATGAGGTTGAGGAACAAGATATTTCGTTCACCAACCAGATGGTTGAGTTGTGCAGTTTAAGCTGAATCATTTTGTTTGCTACACAGTAAATTTCGCTGAGTAAATTTTACTCAAACTGAGTACATTTTACTCAAACTGAGTATAAAATTGTACTCACTTGGGCTCAAATGGACTCAGTTTGAGTCAAATTTACTGTGCGAAATTTACTGTGTAGGATATGTGGCTGAATTGTATTGAAGGCGCTAGAAAAATCAAAGAACATTACATTACCCTAACAGAGCTGGCAGGCGATTCAAGGTGGCTATACATTTGGTGCAACATAAAAATCAGTGCATCGTCGACTCCTACACTCTTCCTGTATGCAAATTGCAAGGGGTCTAAATAAGGTGCCACCTGCTCCCTGAGGTGGCCCCGCACAACCATTTCAAAACACTTCATGACGTGGCATGTCAGAGCAATGGGTCTCAGGTTAGTGAGGCTATTACGCACATTGGATGTATGTTGGATAAACTAACTGTCCTCATAGGAAAAATAGGGTTCTTGGAAGAGAAATCTACCTAGAAACTGGCACTATATGTGCAGGGTCAACAATGTAGTTACTGTTACATGTTTACTTTACAAAGACTAAAGAGTTGGTGACCTTTGACACCACGACAGCCTTTGACTGACACAGCCGTGCAAAGAGTTTGTTTCTAATGCATGACGGCTAAGATACAAGGATTCTTGATAATTTTACGATTGTTAACGATTCTATTTCCCACCCAAAGTTACAAAGTACCCTCCCTCTCTATTCCACAGTCATACATCAGCAGAGTAGAATGGAGTATAATAGAATACAACTTTATTATCCAACCACAGCTGAAACAGCTACCTCCGCCCAGGCTAAACAAGACAACGATATGGTACAATACAGTGACATCGCAGGTGACAGTAGTATGACAATAATCTTACCTGCTAGTGAGCAGAGGAAGATCAGGGTTCCCCCTGTCATCATCGTCATGGCTGTTGTACTGTATCTTCTCTCCGCAGACCACTGGAGGGTGAGAGCCTCTGTCGCCTGTATTTATTGACTGGACTCCGGGTGAAAGTGTACAGCATTGGTCAATATTTGTTATTCTAAGAGAGACATTATGGGTGTGTCTTTCCAGAGACATTACCGGAATTGAAAGATTTCCCAAACTCACTGACTAATATGTGACAACGTCATTAGTAGGCTTTATTTGTCAGGTCAGTCAAACGAGTTTGGTGAGTTTGGGAAGTCTTTGAATGACTTCTGAGAATGTGCTTCATACAGTAAAAAAAAACACTATACAGGGGTGTAAAGTACTTGAGTAATTGTACTTTGTTACAATACTTAAGTACTGTTTTGGGGGATTTGTACTTTACTTGAGTATTATTAGGTTTGTATACTTTGTACTTTTACTCTATTACATTTCAGAGAAAAGAAACATACTTTTTACTCCTTATATTTAAAATGCAGACCTACAAAGTACAAAGTACAAATCTCACAGGTCCAACCATTTTAATTAGTATATTTTAATTGTTTATCTGGCCGAACTAACGTTAACGTTATTAATCCTGCGAGGTGCAGGTAAATAGCCAATCAAATCCCCACCAATGGAAAATGAACCCGCCCATACCCATGCTGATTGGTCCTTGTGCAACACTAGAAAGTAGGGATCTTTGATTAAACACCTGCTATCAGAAGAATAGACAGTCAAATCCGCATTATGCTGTGGTTAATATTGTGATATTATTCAGGGTACTCCCAGTATTGTGTCTTTAATATTGTGATATTATTCAGGGTACTCCAGTATTCTGTCTTTAATATTGTGATATTATTCAGGGTACTCCAGTATTCTGCCTTTAATATTGTGATATTATTCAGGATAATCCAGTATGCTGTGGTTAATATTGTGATATTATTCGGGATACACCATTCTGTTTTTAATATTGTGATATTATTCATGCTGTGATGTGAATGCCGTCCATGTTAGTTTACCTTCAATGGAGAAGTGCATTAAATAATTTTAATGCAAAAAAAGTGTCCTCTGTTCTTTCATTTCAGCATTGTCTATCGCAGAACACAGTCCATTGTGGGCAGAGTGTATGCTTGGTTTCATTCCAGCCATGCCTAAACACCAGCTGATGATTTCACTAATTGGCTCACCTCTTCAACTAACTCACCTGGTGCAATGTATAGTTAAAATGAAAACTTGGCCCACGATGGAATTAGTTTGAGACCCCTGGTCTATCCCTTTCCAAAAAAATTTACTTTAACTTTTTAGTACTTAAGTACATTTAAAAGTAGGACTTTTTTACTTTTACTCAAGTGTGTTTTTAGCCAGATACTTTTGACTTTTACTTGAGTCAGATTTTGAGACGGTACCCATACTTTCACTTAAGTATAATTTCTGGGTACTTTTTACACCCCAAGTACAACCTAAAGTACAAAATGCAAACAATGAGGTACAAAAATGCAAACTTAAAAAAATTAGGTATGGATGTATACTGTATATTGTATATCAGACCACTGGCTAGACTGGTTAATTATCAGTGTATTCATACTTGTACCACTATACACTGTAATAATACTGTACACACATTAGCTTAGCATATTTACTCTGTAGCTTTGTCATATACATGGCAGGCTGTCATGGATGAGGGTAGAAGAGAGACTGACATGCAGCTTGATCCAATATATAAGAAACACGTGCGCCTTAAGAGAAGTGTTAACAGAACTCAGTTCAGGGCGACAATAATGTAGTCAAGAGGCATGGTTTCTATCTTGTGCCTGAACTGGCGTGGCTTCTTTTATTCACATACTGTATAAGCAGCAGTTGTACAACTCTTCTCTCTCTAAGAGACGTTGGAGGAGAGAACGAAAGGGGTGGCCACCTTTCCTTTTATAGTTGCCATAAGGTAGAATACCTGGGTGGCTCCGCCTAGAGCGCCCTCCAGTGGGGACAGATATATATGCAACTAGGCAATCACTGGTGGAGACAATTGTCTACGCAGGTAAACAGTTACTAGTGTAAACAGTCATATATACAGTTAGACAGTTACTGACAATCCTATACAGAGTCTCTTATCTCAACAAGAAGCTTCATACACAGATAACGCACACAAATGATAGACAGCATTATGATACGAGGCATGCTTTTACAAAAAGCTTCTTCAAATAAGACTCTAATGTATATAACTATGTAATACTGGAAAAGACTACCACTGTATTTAACCCAGATTACGAGTAAGAACAGATTTATTTCAGTTCTTGCAGATCTCCAGAAAGTCAGTTTGGCTTTTCATGGCGGTGGGATATATTGATTATATATTTATTATTTATATTTTTATTTATTTATTATAATATTTATATTAAGACTGTCAAAGTTAACGCGCTATTAACGCAAAATTCTTTTAATGCCACTATTTTTTTTTATCGCGAGAGTAACGTTTTAAAATATATAATATTAGTTTGTTACTATAGACTTCACTCAGGTGTATTATTGATACTCTCATTGATACTATGTTTCTATGTTGTAGTGTGTGTGTGTGTGTGTGTGTGAGAGAGAGGGGGGGGGTGCAAGTCCTCAGCCCTTGTGTGGGTGAATGTAACAAGTTCCTAACTTTTTCTTTACCCTATTATTTCACGCACACTTTATTCATTGTTTTAAATTATTATTTTCTTTGAAGTAATTTTGTTTGTTTTGAATTTGATGCAAATTTGCAAAATTCATGAGGGTCATCCTTTTGTGTTAAATGGCTGCTTAAACAAAAAAAATGGGGATGAATAGTTCAAGTGTAACGTTCAACACACTACTGTGTTAGTAATCATTGTAATGTTACAGTTAGTAAATTGGTATGCCGATCTGTAATTTTGGTTTTGTTGGGCTTTTCTCTTTTTTTTTGCAATGTAGTTTGCACATCTTAGTTACTTGAAGAGTATTAAAACTTGAAAAAGATCAGTTTAAGGTAGATTTAGAACAGATACAAAATATGCGATTAATCGCGATTAACTATGGACAATCATGCGATTAATCAGATTAAATATTTGAATAGATTGACAGCCTTAATTTATATATATAAATTAAGGCTGTCAATCTATTCAAATATTTAATCTGATTAATCGCATGATTGTCCATAGTTAATTGCGATTAATCGCATATTTTGTATCTGTATATATATATATAAATATATATAAAAATATATAAATTATCATCTTTGTACCTACCAAACTTGTCACGATGGTTAGCAATCTTTTATTTTATGACCCCCAAATTTGATATTTGGTCCCACAGAGCTTCATCAGAGTAGAGTGTTAGTTAGTGCAGAACAGTGGGGAGAATGATACCTACCGGTGTGATCAGAATAGTCAGGCATATAAATGCTGTCATCATGGTGACAGATAATGAATGAAATGAACGCTAGCCAAATAAACAGACCTTAACTTAACAGACTCTTACAGGGGGGGTACAAGGTCAACACCACATGGAAGTTGGAACAGTAATCGACTTTAAAACTGTGCCGGCACAGCTATCTCTACAATTAGGCAAATAACACTGGTTTGCCTTTGATCTTGATAGATAGCACTCTGGGTTAAGGGGGGGGGGGGAATATAAATTTGTATTGAAAATAATACAGTATGAAAGGGCCACATAAATGAGCATGGTAATAATATAATCTATAACACATCCTTCCTCATGATCACCAAAGTGGAATAGAGGATATACACATTATGTAAAAAGACATGATAGTCTCAGTTCGATATGGAGAGCGGAAGACAATCTGCGAAGTGAGCCACGAGGCCAAGGATACTTTCAGCCTTATAGTAAAATAAATCAAGGTTAGGGTTAGGAGAAAAGGGTCAGGCAGTTCTCATATGATAACAGTGTGGGATGAATACTGATAAACTGCACCTGCAGTATACTGTACCACCACGAGAAAGTTGCTTGTTAGTGGTTCCAGAGAAAACATGCTCTCTGTAAACCAGAGCGTTCACTCGTAGTAAGCTGATTTATAAAATGAAGTAAAGGAATAGCACAAGAAATATAGTTTGAAGGGTACAACGATTTTAAGAGGGTGAACATGTTATTTTTCCATAATAACACACATCACAAACCTCATTCATATTGATCTGTTGTTCATTGTTGTTCATATCTGGTTCTAAACATTGTATGAATAATAGTTTACATTCAATTCTAGAGACTCATTGGTCTTGATTGTAAGTGAACAGGTCACGTTGACCCTGAACAGAACGGGTGTCTCATCTCTATTTATCATTTGAACCTTGGACCAAAGGATCCACAGGCGGCCGCACTAACCAACTGAGCTAAAGTGTCAGACCCGTTAGCAGGTGCTGGTTGACATGCGACCGACTCATTAGTAGTTTACAGTAATAAGACGTACAAACAACATTCATCAGGATTATAATTAAATCCTTTGGATAATTAAACATGTACAGGGTCACATTGACTGCCACAGACTGCTTAGTCATCTAGGCCGGGTGTTGTGCCTATCCCTTAAGTTCCTCTTTTTACGCCGCTCTCTCTGTGATTAAGATACATGTGTTTCCTGGACCTTGCTTTAGGCAAGGTCACCATTTCCTGTTCTTGCTGAAATCTACACACAGTATCATTCCTTTCATTTTCAATTCAACACGCAGGTAAGTTATACATTGTATTATCATTCAAAATCCATTGGGTTACTGTGATTGGTTTTCCAAAGCAGTAGTAACACATTATAAACCTTCACAGTACATTTTGCAGAGTAAATTTGACTCAGACTGAGTAAAAATTAGTAACTGAGTTTTGGTCACCCACACTAATAATAATATATTTGATTTGTAATGCACTTTATAATTGTGGAGCAAATCTCAAAGCGCTAAGGGAGTGAGTTTGCACCATCCTCTGCAGTGCTTTCCGAACTGAGGCAGAGCAGTTGCCAAAACCAGACTGTGATGCAGTTAGTGAGTATGCTTCATCGGTAGAAGTTCACCAGAATCCGAGGAGACAGGTGGTCTTTACTGGTGAGCTTTCTTGACCAAGGTCGAGGTGTTGAGGGCACAAGAGAGGTCCTCGGAGATGTGGACACCCAGGAATTTGAAGCTGGAGACGCGCTCAACCTCCGTCCCGTTGATACGGATGAGGGTGTGTGTGTGCCTGCTTTGGTCTTGATGATGCTCCTAGGTTTTCTTGGTGATCACCCTCATGGGGTGGGGTGGGTCCTGGTTGTAAACAGTGACTCCTACAGTTCGGTCGGGGCGCCTGCACAGCGAGGGAAGGATCTGGGGGAGGTAGTGTGATCCTTCCACACGTTACACTCTCTCAATGAGAGTCCGCGCTGCCAGGTGAAAAGAAGCGGTGGGCTGGCTACACATGTATCGGAGGAAGCATGTGATAGTCTCCGCCCTCCCAGACCGACGGTAGGGGGTAGAGTGCGCAACGACCAGGAACGGGATTGGGAATTGGCATAACGACTAACATTGGGATGGGAGAAAAACGGAAAAAGGAGGGGGGAAAAGATAATACAAAAAAGAAAAAAAAAGATTATCAACAAAGCAATGTCAGATTTTATTTGGACTGGCAGAAAACCTAAAATCAAATTAGAGACATTACAGCTGCCAAAAGGACAATGTGGGTGGAGTTTCCCAAATATAGAATATTATATATTGTCCATACAAGCCAGAATAATTTCTTCCTGGGTGAATGAGAATTCAGATTCTCCTTGGCTTGACTTGGAGTCAGTGATCTGCAAACCCCTGTCTCCTGTGAACATGTTGGTTAAACGCCTGAATGAGTTGCCACTCATTGCCAAGAACAACATCTTGATAAATAATGTATTGTGGGCATGGAGACATTTTAAGAAAATATTCAGACCCAATTCAACACCCAACCAGTCAACATGTTAATGACATTGGTGGATAACCCGGAACTATCATTACAGGGAACAGAACCAAGCTAAAGCATTTTTATATATAAATATATAAAGATTAGTGCTGTCAGGCGATTCAAAAAATGTATCTAATTAATTACAGGATTTGTAATCAATTAATCTAATTAATCACATTTTAATCACATAACCATTTTAGGCCTGATATTTTATATTCTATAATAATATTTCAAATTGCATGTGTCCGGATGGCAGAATTCAGTACTGTATCTACAAAACATTCTCTTTAATCATCTTCCCTTTATTCATTTGCTTAGATTTTTCAGGTCTGGTCAATTTTAGGATGTTATTCAGTCATACATTTTTTTTTAAAGAATTGAATTGATATTCTCATTTGGTTTATTACAATTTACTCAAGCCTAGTAACAGACACATATTTCTGACACTGGGAATACATTCCCTGAGATCCATAGATGTCCCTAGAATCAGATACCAAGAACATGCAAATGAACCATTTAAAAAAAAAGTTTGTAAATGTTTATTCTACGTTATTATGGACTTAATGAGATAAAAAAAATTGTTTATTAAGTTTGAGTTAATTTTCATAACGCGATAATTTGCTGTGTAATTAATTAATCTAATTAACACGATAAACTGACAGCCCTAATAAAGATATAAAAATTAAATATGGACTGGAGCGTCTGGGTAGTGCAGTGGACTAAGCACTCGCCTACCACCGCAGAGACTCTGGGATCGAATCCAGCTGTCAGTGTTACATCCGGCTTGGTCAGTCATCCCTACTAACACAATTGGCAGTGTTAGCGGGTGGGAAGCCAGTGGGGTCTGTGTCCTGGTCGTTGTAAACTGCGACTCCTACTGATCTGGGGGAAATAGCGTGAACCTCTGCACGCGTTACGTTCCCCCAGTGAAACTCCTCACTGTCAGGTGAAAAGAAGCGTCTGGCGACTCCACATCTATCGGAGGAGGCATGAGATAGTTCTACACCCTCCCCAGGCTGACAGTGAGGCAATGCATAGGAAGGGAATTGGCATTACAACTAAATTGGGATGGGTGAAAAATACAGAAAGCCCAAAAATAAATAGAATATTAAATATGGACAAACAAAATAGGAACATCTTGGTGTACAGTAATGTTGTGGGGGATACAATGATGCGGTTGCCTTCCAGAATTTATATTTGATATAGATATAAATTGTTATAATATACAGGGTTCCCACGGTACCTGGAAAACATTGAAAACATGGGATTCATTTTTTCATTTTCCAGGTATGGAAAGGCATGGAAACTGAGCAATTACATGGAAATACAAACAGTTGTCCTGGAAAATTTTATTGGATGATGTGTAATAAAATTTAACTATTGAGCACAGAATTAACATGAGTTTATAAAAACCCTTTACATATTAACAGCTTTTACTGTAGATAGAAATGGATGATCCCATGTTGTAGAGCATGCTTCACTCCCTGTAGCCCCCCCCCCTCCACTCCGTCCTCCCTCCAGTTCACCAGGCGCGATCCACTTTGTTTCTACATGGTGGAATGCAGCCGACTATCGCGCATACAGTGTCTCATGCCTCCTGTAATGATGACATGTGTCAACAAATGTACATGTCTGTTGAATTTATGCTGTGCCATTGTTACTGTAAAAATGTAATGATTGTGTTGTTGTTAATATCATTAATGAGACGTTGAGCTGTATGTGTGTGTCACGAATTTCCCCAAGGGGATTAATAAAGGAATATCTTATCTTATCTTATGCTCTTGGCATCCTATATGGTATATTGGATGTTGGAATTTGATGCAGGCAACTTGGTGAGCCAAGGGAGCCTTGGCATCTACAGTGAAACTTGAGTGAAACTTCTTATGCAAGTTTATCCTCAAATGTAAGTAGCTGTGTTTTAACTGTGTGTTAAACCTGGGTTTATCAACGTTAGTTAGTAAGCAGTGCAATCTTGCTAACTAGCTAGCCAACGTTAGCTCTCATAATGAGCCAGTTAGCCAGCGCCAGGTACAGTAGCTAGCCAACGTTAGCTCTCATAACAAGCCAGTTAGCCAGCGCCAGGTACAGTAGCTAGCCAACGTTAGCTCTCATAACGAGCCAGTTAGCCAGAGCCAGGTACAGTAGCTACCAATGTTAGCTCTCATAACGATAGCCAGTTAGCCAGCGCCGGGTACAGTAGCTAGCCAACGTTAGCTCTCATAACGAGCCAGTTAGCCAGGAAGAGAAGAGGCCGCGAAGATGGAAGAGGAGGATGACAGAGGAAAAGGGAGAACAGTGGAGAAGAGTTGAGAAGAGTAGGAAGAGAAGACAGGAGCGGACACGAGGGGAGGTGTGGAGAGAAGAGGACAGGATGAGATAGGAGAGGAGTGGAAGAGAGAACATATATCAATCCCAGTGCTCATGTGTTCCAGTTCAATAAATTGTTGTTCATCTACAGCTTGTTGCATTATTTCATGCATTGATATTATCAATAAGACATAATCTCTAAGCATTTACAATGTAGCCTTGACTGGCACATCTTTTAAATCAAGTAAGTAGTCAGGTGTCCTAGGGGGTTGTGTGTGTGAGGGGAGGGGGGCGCGGATGAGGGCGGAAAACTTCAGGGGCCTATAGATCATCACTTAATATGGTACCTGGAAAATCAGGAGGTAGTATGGAAAAAAATGTCAAGGCAAGCGTGGGAACCCATAATATTCTATATAATATTTATATATCACCATATCTCTATAGTAAGTATAAAGTGTTACAATATAATATTCAACATCATATTTATATATTGCCATATATCTATAGTAAGCAGTGGCGGACTGGCCATCGGGACGTTCGGGACGAATCCCGATGGGCCGGAACCAAAGTGGGCTGGTCCAAAAAAAAAAAAAAAAAAAAAAAAAAAATATAATTTTTTTTTTACTTTTTTTTTTTACTTTTTTTTTTTTGTACTTTGTTTTTTGGGCCAGTGTGTGGGCCACTAATGTGGGCCTGTGTGTGGGCCAGTGTGTGGGCCAGTGTGTGAGTCGGTGTGTGGGCCACTAATGTGGGCCAGTGTGTGGGCCGGTGTGTGGGCCAGTGTGTGAGTCGGTGTGTGGGCCAATAATGTGGGCCAGTGTGTGGGCCGGTGTGTGGGCCAGTATGTGGGACGGTGTGTGGGCCGGTGTGTGGGCCAGTATGTGGGCCAGTCTGTGGGCCGGTGTGTGGGCCAGTGTGTGAGTCGGTGTGTGGGCCACTAATGTGGGCCAGTGTGTGTGCCGGTGTGTGGGCCAGTATGTGGGCCGGTGTGTGGGCCGGTGTGTGGGCCAGTATGTGGGCCGGTGTGTGGGCCGGTGTGTGAGTCGGTGTGTGGGCCACTAATGTGGGCCAGTGTGTGTGCTGGTGTGTGGGCCAGTATGTGGGCCAGTGTGTGTGCCGGTGTGTGGGCCAGTATGTGGGCCGGTGTGTGGGCCAGTATGTGGGCCAGTCTGTGGGCCGGTGTGTGGGCCGGTGTGTGAGTCGGTGTGTGGGCCACTAATGTGGGCCAGTGTGTGTGCCGGTGTGTGGGCCAGTATGTGGGCCGGTGTGTGGGCCGGTGTGTGGGCCAGTGTGTGGGCCGGTGTGTGGGCCAGTGTGTGGGCCAGTGTGTGGGCCGGTGTAGTGTGTGGGCCGGTGTAGTGTGTGGGCCAGTGTGTGGGCCGTATGTGGGCCGGTGTGTGGGCCATTATGTGGGCCGGTGTGTGGGCCAGTGTGTGGGCCGGCAATAAAACAATAAACAAGTTGCATAAACTAAATCAGATTAAAAATGATCACAGTTCTGGTTTGCCTTAAGATGCAGTTTAAGATGGGTCTTGAACATGGAGTATGTAGGGCACTCTCTAATCACAACTGATAGGCTATTCCAGTAGTTACCACTTTTAACAGAGAACACAGTTTTTGCAATGGTAGTATACCGAAAAGGCACCTTACAGTCCCCTCTACTGATGGCCCTGGTGGTAATGCCAGTGTCTGCTTTCTGTTGGATGAACTCATTCAATGGGGGAGGGGCAAGTCCATGCAGAACCTTGTACATGAAGCAAGTATATTTGAAAACTTGGAAATTCTCGAAACTTAGCATGTTATGTTTTTCTAAAACATCACAGTGATGAAATGAAATTGGTTTCTTATCAAATACTTTTATGGCTTTTTTGTAGAGTAATTCTATTGGTGTAAGAGTAGTGACATATGAAAGAGACCAGTTGATAAAACAGTACTCGATGTGTGATAAAATCATTGAATGCAGAAACATCCTTGCAGCATTAACTGGCAGGCAGGGCCTGATCTGCCTGAAGTTTTCGATGTTAAACTTGACTGTGTTTGTCACTTTCTTCACATTACTTTTTGAAGGTCAATGTAGAGTCCAATGTGACCCCAAGATACTTGAATTAATGTACAATGTCCAGCTCCGCCTCTCCCAGAAACACATTAGAGTGAGTGACCTCTACTGGTGACTTTGTGAACATCATACACACTTTTTTCTTGGTGTTAAGTGAAAGACATGCTTTTGTTAGCCAGTCTTGAATGAGACATGAGACATCAGTGAATGAGATTCACGTTTCCTCCCAACCGCGAGTAGGCCTAGAAGCGCAGAAATGGAGAATGCAAAAAAAGAAAGGGTGGAGCTGAAAAAGCTAGAATTGCTAGTAAAAGACGCAGAACAATGTTCTAAAATTACAGACATGTTTAGTAGAGGAAGGGCTGGCGTTAGAGTAGCTGCTGCTGCTAATGATGATGAAGTTCAAGTGGAAGGAACCAACAGTAACATGACAGGTGCGTGCAGTAGCCTAGTGCATATTCTACTGTTGGTGTGTGCCGGTTCATGAGGGCTAGCTAGCCTATACTAGTTCTTGCAGTGATTTCAGTCATTCTATTACAAGACAATGTGCTTTCCGTATTCCTGATTCCTTACAGCACGTGGACGTAAATAGTCGTGACTCGTGATGTTTTTTCTCTGACTAAAAGTTTAGTTAGCAATGTTAGGACTAGTGCCCACCACAGCATCAGAAGCTAAAGTGCTAACCTAGAGAGCCAATCACAACCTAGGACGGGCTGCAAATTAATTGGCTACTAATATTATAATAGTAAATACTCAAATAAAATACTATTATGTTCCCTTTCAAATTTTCATGTTGATATAATATTGGTAATCTAATTGATTGAATTGATTAGTTGCCATTTTACATGCTTAAATAAGATGTACCTTAGAATTCCCAACAGTTAGCCATGTTCTCGATTAGTCTCATCTACATGTTTGTAGATAACCACAGCTAACTAGCTTAAGCTAACAACTAGGTCAACTACTACCCCGTAGTTAAACAAATGTGATTGCATATAACAGCTAACTGCTACAGCTAAGTTGGTAGTTAGCCTATTCCATTAATGTTGAATGTATTTATGAAGGTTGTTGATGGTGGTTGGCGCTGAATAGCAGACATGATTCCGTCAGTCTGCCACAGGGAAGCTGTGTTTGCTGATGCTGCTCACGACCACCAGTAGCGTATGACTGTGTGAGTGTGAATGCTTGATGGTTTCTGTGAAGCGCTTTGTGGAACAATGCTGATATACAGTTAAGAATGAGTAATTCGCTTTTGGTTTTTAAGAAAATGGTTTGTAAAGCTATTTTTGAAAACTACAAGGGTGAATAATACTGTTTTTTTTGGCTATTTTCTTTTAGAATACTGTTTTGGAGTCTTAATTTTTTAAATTTTTGTTAAGAATATAGGACAGGCATAGGCTATATAAGCATTGCTTCAGTCTGTACCTTCTCAGTCACTGTAAAATCAAATATTGTTAAATGATGGTGTATATTGTATTGTGTGAGATGATGACTGAATAAACTACTACTACTACTACTACTACTACTACTACTACTACTACTACTACTACTACTACTACTACTACTACTACTACTACTACTACTACTACTTTGGGTGTTTTCAAAAGGCTGAAAAACGCTGTATGAATTCAAGCCATTATTATTGATTGCTGATGTTCTTCTTATGCAGTTGACTCTGAGGAAAGAGAGAGCGCCCAGTCCAGCACAGCTGACCCTGAGGGGAGAGAGAGTGCCCAGTCCAGCACAGCTGACCCTGAGGGGAGAGAAAGAGCCCAGTCCAGACAGACAGACAGACACACAGAGAGAGAAAGAGAGAGAGAGACACAGAGAGAGAGACACAGAGAGAGACACACAGAGAGAGGGAGAGACACAGAGAGAGAGAGACACACACACACACACACAGAGAGACACATACACAGAGAGAGAGAGAGAGAGAGAGAGAGAGAGAGAGAGAGAGAGAAAACAAGCTCTTGGAATGGGTGTCTGGGAGGAAGTGGGGGGTCTTTCGATGTTGATTAAACGGCAAACAACTAATGTCATGAGTGCCAAATTAAAGGACAATAAATCCAATCTAACTGAAATTGTGTAGCACAGACCTTTTCTATGGATCAAAACCTCAATATTATTATGGTGTAGTTAATACTTCATGTATCCTTAATCCCTAGGCTAATGAGGCACTAAGATGTTAGTAAAAAAAAAAAACATATGCCAATGACAGGAAGTAACGGTATATGTATGTGTGTGTCTCTGTGTGTGTGTGTGTGCACTGTGCATGAGTGCACATCTAGGGGCGGTGTGTAGATTTGGTCTCCCTGATGTTGACTCCTTAGCCACAGCCTTGGGTTGCTTAATACTGGACAAGTGTTTCATAACGGCCGTTGTGTGGGCCGGTTTCGGGGCCGGTGCGTGGGCCGGTGTGTGGGCTGGTGCGTCTGAATGTCCCGGGCTTAATTTGTGTCCCAGTCCGCCACTGATAGTAAGTATAAAGTGTTACAATAAGAATCTGTTATTCTGGAGGGCAAAATGCTCAAACATCAGTACAGCAATAGGCCAGCAGGTGTGAGCAAATCCACCATTATGTCTGCTGGGAAATAATGGAAGTGGTTCAATCACTGGTTCAATTCCTGTTAGTGCTGGAGGTGCCTTCATGGTGAAGTGGGTTGGGGATCACCCCCCCCTTCTCTTTCCATGTGGAAGTATCTGATCTCTGAGGTTGTAACTATGGAAAAAACAAGACATTATGTCGACAGTGGTTATGTGTACCAATGACTGACCTTGGAACAGTGGACATGAATCGAACTTAATTTTACTGTATTGTTTCTTAGATAATTTTTTATTGTGGACCAGTGTCATGGCATTATGTCTTACATTTGTGTTTTGTACGTGTGTTTATTGGGAACATTTTTATGAATATAAAACACCAGTAGACCTTTATGCCAGCATGTTTTTATAAGGGTAATTTCATTTGACTAATTCTAAATGCAGAATATGTTCTACTGTATATCAAAGTTACTCCTCTCACGTTGGCAGTTTTGTTAACTCATTGGCAGCCACGCTCTTTTCCCATTTTTATTGACCATTTTAGAGATGTTTGCAGACCTATCGTGTGTTCTGTATTATAGCTATGGAGACAATAGTATGGCTCATTTGACGGGCATTGTTCATAGTCCATCACTGACTAACCAGTTAATTTCTACATACTGTAGTTTGTGCACTATTACACACTAAACATCGCCCCTTTCCAAAATAATCCAGTCTTTTTTCATAGATTGCGAGATATGACGCGTTATATGCAATATGCCCAAATCGTTCGGGTTGCTCGCCTGAAACCCCAAATACTTCCAAATCATATACCATGTACATAATGTGTCTTCACAAAATCATCAAGGGGGTGTGGGGTAGTTTTAACTCAAAACTGCGATTGTTACCAAAAGCACGTTTTAGGTCCGGTAAAATACAACACTCTGATCGGTACAAAAACATGTTTCAGGTTTGGTAAAATAGACATAGAATAGACCTTACCTTAGTCAGAAGGTACTCCAAAAAGAATAATCCCCAGTGATCCCATCGCTATCGCGATTACTCGTGTATATGTCAGGGTTTCCGTTGTCCGGTAATTACAGTTTTTTTACCGGCAAAATCTGTTGAAGTCCGACATATTTAAATATCTCAATTTGAATTGTATTAAAATAGTTACATTTGTTTCATTGTTGCTTCACCAAGCAGGTCTAATAATGACAACGATGTGTGTTCCTATATCATATCACGCGCACAGCAAGTTTCAATTTCAGTTCCTGGCATTTTTAACCAGTGGAGAAAGGTAAGAGAGATTTCCCTATGGTTTTTCTTATATGAATTATTCAACCTACATTAATAAAACATACCTGGTGATCAACTACAGTTTGCTGTGAACATTATGATATGTGTGTGTAGTGTTCATACAACCAGGGTGCGATCCAAGAGGGGAGCCCGGGGAGCTATAGCTCCCCTAGATCAGACATCAGCTCCCCTGGGGGTCTCTAAAGCTCCCCTGGGAGCTGTATCATCATCGTGTATAATAATAAACGTATGCTATTTTGGATGTATGATTAATGATTTGCGTGTAGTGGCTACTTACTGGGACACAATTCACGGCATTCTAGCCTTTTGTGGTGTTTACTACATCTCCCATGACCCTTAGCGGGGGATGACGTAGTTAAAGAGAGACAGTGAAAGTTGAATGGGTGTTGTTTGTGCGACAGTAGAGTGCGTAATAAACTAGCGTTTTTGCATCGGAACACGACTCCGTCTACGCTATCATTACTGCATTCCTACATTTGTGACCCTTGGACGTATTTCGGAGATTATATCGAACATGTCAACTGAACAACAGAACGCAGATCGCAGAACTTTGAACGCAGTTTCACTCAAGCTGCGCAGAGTGCCAACGCTTGGTTCGCGCAAGCCGAAGCCCTATTCGATCTCAGGAATATTACCGCGGATGCCACCAAGTACTACTATGTGGTAGCAGCCCTTACGAATTCAACGGCAGCGAGAGTGGTGAGTTTGCTGGAAAACCCACCTACACATGACAAATATGTGACTATAAAAACACGCTCTGACTTTTTTTCCGCTGAGAGGCGCGCCGCGCACCCCCCTCGAGTCTCGACGGGACTTATTTTATTTGGAATATAATGACTGTATACGCAAAAGTAGCCTAGTTTTAAGTAAAAAATATTATAAATCTACATGCCTTGAGGATGTCATTCTTTATATAGCCTGCCTATCAATTGTTTTTAAGCTCAATAAACTCTGACCGGAATTTCTCACATTTGTCCGGGAGATTGAAATCTTCCAGGACAGGAGACTGGCACTAATATTTTCCAACAGAAACCCTGGTATATGTGTATACTCGTGACATATGCAGCATAATCTGCCTCGAGCTGCATCACCCCCCCCCCCCCCCCCCCCCACCCCCTTATCCCTTTCTGCTGTGGAAACAAACCAAGGACGGGGTCAACGCGGGGGAGCGACTCCGGCGAGGTGATTCTGGGAAAGAAGGAGACGAGCTGTACTTTCTGGAAGCGATAAGATTGATGAGTTTTTGGTCCCACAGAGCTTCATCAGAGTAAAGTGTTAGTTAGTGCAGAACAGTGGGGAGAATGATACCTACCGGTGTGATCAGAATAGTCAGGCATATAAATGCTGTCATCATGGTGACAGATAATGAATGAAATGAACGCTAGCCAAATAAACAGACCTTAACTTAACAGACTCTTACAGGGGGGGTACAAGGTCAACACCACATGGAAGTTGGAACAGTAATCGACTTTAAAACTGTGCCGGCACAGCCTCTGGAAGATAATAATGTCAGCCGTCTGTGGGAGGCCCAGTCCGTATGGCAGATATCTCTACAATTAGGCAAATAACACTGGTTTGCCTTTGATCTTGATAGATAGCACTCTGGGTTAAGGGGGGGGGGGGGAATATAAATTTGTATTGAAAATAATACAGTATGAAAGGGCCACATAAATGAGCATGGTAATAATATAATCTATAACACATCCTTCCTCATGATCACCAAAGTGGAATAGAGGATATACACATTATGTAAAAAGACATGATAGTCTCAGTTCGATATGGAGAGCGGAAGACAATCTGCGAAGTGAGCCACGAGGCCAAGGATACTTTCAGCCTTATAGTAAAATAAATCAAGGTTAGGGTTAGGAGAAAAGAGTCAGGCAGTTCTCATATGATAACAGTGTGGGATGAATACTGATAAACTGCACCTGCAGTATACTGTACCACCACGAGAAAGTTGCTTGTTAGTGGTTCCAGAGAAAACATGCTCTCTGTAAACCAGAGCGTTCACTCGTAGTAAGCTGATTTATAAAATGAAGTAAAGGAATAGCACAAGAAATATAGTTTGAAGGGTACAACGATTTTAAGAGGGTGAACATGTTATTTTTCCATAATAACACACATCACAAACCTCATTCATATTGATCTGTTGTTCATTGTTGTTCATATCTGGTTCTAAACATTGTATGAATAATAGTTTACATTCAATTCTAGAGACTCATTGGTCTTGATTGTAAGTGAACAGGTCACGTTGACCCTGAACAGAACGGGTGTCTCATCTCTATTTATCATTTGAACCTTGGACCAAAGGATCCACAGGCGGCCGCACTAACCAACTGAGCTAAAGTGTCAGACCCGTTAGCAGGTGCTGGTTGACATGCGACCGACTCATTAGTAGTTTACAGTAATAAGACGTACAAACAACATTCATCAGGATTATAATTAAATCCTTTGGATAATTAAACATGTACAGGGTCACATTGACTGCCACAGACTGCTTAGTCATCTAGGCCGGGTGTTGTGCCTATCCCTTAAGTTCCTCTTTTTACGCCGCTCTCTCTGTGATTAAGATACATGTGTTTCCTGGACCTTGCTTTAGGCAAGGTCACCATTTCCTGTTCTTGCTGAAATCTACACACAGTATCATTCCTTTCATTTTCAATTCAACACGCAGGTAAGTTATACATTGTATTATCATTCAAAATCCATTGGGTTACTGTGATTGGTTTTCCAAAGCAGTAGTAACACATTATAAACCTTCACAGTACATTTTGCAGAGTAAATTTGACTCAGACTGAGTAAAAATTAGTAACTGAGTTTTGGTCACCCACACTAATAATAATATATTTGATTTGTAATGCACTTTATAATTGTGGAGCAAATCTCAAAGCGCTAAGGGAGTGAGTTTGCACCATCCTCTGCAGTGCTTTCCGAACTGAGGCAGAGCAGTTGCCAAAACCAGACTGTGATGCAGTTAGTGAGTATGCTTCATCGGTAGAAGTTCACCAGAATCCGAGGAGACAGGTGGTCTTTACTGGTGAGCTTTCTTGACCAAGGTCGAGGTGTTGAGGGCACAAGAGAGGTCCTCGGAGATGTGGACACCCAGGAATTTGAAGCTGGAGACGCGCTCAACCTCCGTCCCGTTGATACGGATGAGGGTGTGTGTGTGCCTGCTTTGGTCTTGATGATGCTCCTAGGTTTTCTTGGTGATCACCCTCATGGGGTGGGGTGGGTCCTGGTTGTAAACAGTGACTCCTACAGTTCGGTCGGGGCGCCTGGTTGTTTTTTTTCTTTTTCTTTTTTTTGATCTTTTTCCCCCTCCTTTTTCCTCCGATTTTCTCCCATCCCAATGTTAGTCGTTATGCCAATTCCCAATCCCCTTCCTGGTCGCTGCGCACTTACCCCCCACAGTCGGTCTGGGAGAGTGGAGGCTATCACGTGCTTCCTCCGACACACGTCTAGCCAATCAACCGCTTCTTTTCACCTGGCAGCGCGGACTCTCACCGAGAGGGTGTAACGTGTGGAAGGATCAGACTACCCTCCTTAGATCCTATCCGCGCTGAGCAGGCGCCCCGACCGAACTGTAGGAGTCGCTGTTTACAACGACCCGGACCCACCCCGCCAGCTTTCCCACCCTCTAATACAGCCAATTGTATTAGTGTGAACGGCCAGCCAAGCTGGTGACAACGCCGGAGCTGTGAGCTGGATTCGAACAGGCGAATCCAGCCGCTTCGGTGTTGGTGACTAACGCAATCTCCGCTACGCCACCTGACCGCTCACGGGTCCTGGTTGTTGTAAACAGCGACTCCTACAGTTCGGTCGGGGCGCCTGCACAGCGAGGGAAGGATCTGGGGGAGGTAGTGTGATCCTTCCACACGTTACACTCTCTCAATGAGAGTCCGCGCTGCCAGGTGAAAAGAAGCGGTGGGCTGGCTACACATGTATCGGAGGAAGCATGTGATAGTCTCCGCCCTCCCAGACCGACGGTAGGGGGTAGAGTGCGCAACGACCAGGAACGGGATTGGGAATTGGCATAACGACTAACATTGGGATGGGAGAAAAACGGAAAAAGGAGGGGGGAAAAGATAATACAAAAAAGAAAAAAAAAGATTATCAACAAAGCAATGTCAGATTTTATTTGGACTGGCAGAAAACCTAAAATCAAATTAGAGACATTACAGCTGCCAAAAGGACAATGTGGGTGGAGTTTCCCAAATATAGAATATTATATATTGTCCATACAAGCCAGAATAATTTCTTCCTGGGTGAATGAGAATTCAGATTCTCCTTGGCTTGACTTGGAGTCAGTGATCTGCAAACCCCTGTCTCCTGTGAACATGTTGGTTAAACGCCTGAATGAGTTGCCACTCATTGCCAAGAACAACATCTTGATAAATAATGTATTGTGGGCATGGAGACATTTTAAGAAAATATTCAGACCCAATTCAACACCCAACCAGTCAACATGTTAATGACATTGGTGGATAACCCGGAACTATCATTACAGGGAACAGAACCAAGCTAAAGCATTTTTATATATAAATATATAAAGATTAGTGCTGTCAGGCGATTCAAAAAATGTATCTAATTAATTACAGGATTTGTAATCAATTAATCTAATTAATCACATTTTAATCACATAACCATTTTAGGCCTGATATTTTATATTCTATAATAATATTTCAAATTGCATGTGTCCGGATGGCAGAATTCAGTACTGTATCTACAAAACCTTCTCTTTAATCATCTTCCCTTTATTCATTTGCTTAGATTTTTCAGGTCTGGTCAATTTTAGGATGTTATTCAGTCATACATTTTTTTTTAAAGAATTGAATTGATATTCTCATTTGGTTTATTACAATTTACTCAAGCCTAGTAACAGACACATATTTCTGACACTGGGAATACATTCCCTGAGATCCATAGATGTCCCTAGAATCAGATACCAAGAACATGCAAATGAACCATTTAAAAAAAAAAGTTTGTAAATGTTTATTCTACGTTATTATGGACTTAATGAGATAAAAAAAATTGTTTATTAAGTTTGAGTTAATTTTCATAACGCGATAATTTGCTGTGTAATTAATTAATCTAATTAACACGATAAACTGACAGCCCTAATAAAGATATAAAAATTAAATATGGACTGGAGCGTCTGGGTAGTGCAGTGGACTAAGCACTCGCCTACCACCGCAGAGACTCTGGGATCGAATCCAGCTGTCAGTGTTACATCCGGCTTGGTCAGTCATCCCTACTAACACAATTGGCAGTGTTAGCGGGTGGGAAGCCAGTGGGGTCTGTGTCCTGGTCGTTGTAAACTGCGACTCCTACTGATCTGGGGGAAATAGCGTGAACCTCTGCACGCGTTACGTTCCCCCAGTGAAACTCCTCACTGTCAGGTGAAAAGAAGCATCTGGCGACTCCACATCTATCGGAGGAGGCATGAGATAGTTCTACACCCTCCCCAGGCTGACAGTGAGGCAATGCATAGGAAGGGAATTGGCATTACAACTAAATTGGGATGGGTGAAAAATACAGAAAGCCCAAAAATAAATAGAATATTAAATATGGACAAACAAAATAGGAACATCTTGGTGTACAGTAATGTTGTGGGGGATACAATGATGCGGTTGCCTTCCAGAATTTATATTTGATATAGATATAAATTGTTATAATATACAGGGTTCCCACGGTACCTGGAAAACATTGAAAACATGGGATTCATTTTTTCATTTTCCAGGTATGGAAAGGCATGGAAACTGAGCAATTACATGGAAATACAAACAGTTGTCCTGGAAAATTTTATTGGATGATGTGTAATAAAATTTAACTATTGAGCACAGAATTAACATGAGTTTATAAAAACCCTTTACATATTAACAGCTTTTACTGTAGATAGAAATGGATGATCCCATGTTGTAGAGCATGCTTCACTCCCTGTAGCCCCCCCCCCCTCCACTCCGTCCTCCCTCCAGTTCACCAGGCGCGATCCACTTTGTTTCTACATGGTGGAATGCAGCCGACTATCGCGCATACAGTGTCTCAGGCCTCCTGTAATGATGACATGTGTCAACAAATGTACATGTCTGTTGAATTTATGCTGTGCCATTGTTACTGTAAAAATGTAATGATTGTGTTGTTGTTAATATCATTAATGAGACGTTGAGCTGTATGTGTGTGTCACGAATTTCCCCAAGGGGATTAATAAAGGAATATCTTATCTTATCTTATGCTCTTGGCATCCTATATGGTATATTGGATGTTGGAATTTGATGCAGGCAACTTGGTGAGCCAAGGGAGCCTTGGCATCTACAGTGAAACTTGAGTGAAACTTCTTATGCAAGTTTATCCTCAAATGTAAGTAGCTGTGTTTTAACTGTGTGTTAAACCTGGGTTTATCAACGTTAGTTAGTAAGCAGTGCAATCTTGCTAACTAGCTAGCCAACGTTAGCTCTCATAATGAGCCAGTTAGCCAGCGCCAGGTACAGTAGCTAGCCAACGTTAGCTCTCATAACAAGCCAGTTAGCCAGCGCCAGGTACAGTAGCTAGCCAACGTTAGCTCTCATAACGAGCCAGTTAGCCAGAGCCAGGTACAGTAGCTACCAATGTTAGCTCTCATAACGATAGCCAGTTAGCCAGCGCCGGGTACAGTAGCTAGCCAACGTTAGCTCTCATAACAAGCCAGTTAGCCAGGAAGAGAAGAGGCCGCGAAGATGGAAGAGGAGGATGACAGAGGAAAAGGGAGAACAGTGGAGAAGAGTTGAGAAGAGTAGGAAGAGAAGACAGGAGCGGACACGAGGGGAGGTGTGGAGAGAAGAGGACAGGATGAGATAGGAGAGGAGTGGAAGAGAGAACATATATCAATCCCAGTGCTCATGTGTTCCAGTTCAATAAATTGTTGTTCATCTACAGCTTGTTGCATTATTTCATGCATTGATATTATCAATAAGACATAATCTCTAAGCATTTACAATGTAGCCTTGACTGGCACATCTTTTAAATCAAGTAAGTAGTCAGGTGTCCTAGGGGGTTGTGTGTGTGAGGGGAGGGGGGCGCGGATGAGGGCGGAAAACTTCAGGGGCCTATAGATCATCACTTAATATGGTACCTGGAAAATCAGGAGGTAGTATGGAAAAAAATGTCAAGGCAAGCGTGGGAACCCATAATATTCTATATAATATTTATATATCACCATATCTCTATAGTAAGTATAAAGTGTTACAATATAATATTCAACATCATATTTATATATTGCCATATATCTATAGTAAGTATAAAGTGTTACAATAAGAATCTGTTATTCTGGAGGGCAAAATGCTCAAACATCAGTACAGCAATAGGCCAGCAGGTGTGAGCAAATCCACCATTATGTCTGCTGGGAAATAATGGAAGTGGTTCAATCACTGGTTCAATTCCTGTTAGTGCTGGAGGTGCCTTCATGGTGAAGTGGGTTGGGGATCACCCCCCCCTTCTCTTTCCATGTGGAAGTATCTGATCTCTGAGGTTGTAACTATGGAAAAAACAAGACATTATGTCGACAGTGGTTATGTGTACCAATGACTGACCTTGGAACAGTGGACATGAATCGAACTTAATTTTACTGTATTGTTTCTTAGATAATTTTTTATTGTGGACCAGTGTCATGGCATTATGTCTTACATTTGTGTTTTGTACGTGTGTTTATTGGGAACATTTTTATGAATATAAAACACCAGTAGACCTTTATGCCAGCATGTTTTTATAAGGGTAATTTCATTTGACTAATTCTAAATGCAGAATATGTTCTACTGTATATCAAAGTTACTCCTCTCACGTTGGCAGTTTTGTTAACTCATTGGCAGCCACGCTCTTTTCCCATTTTTATTGACCATTTTAGAGATGTTTGCAGACCTATCGTGTGTTCTGTATTATAGCTATGGAGACAATAGTATGGCTCATTTGACGGGCATTGTTCATAGTCCATCACTGACTAACCAGTTAATTTCTACATACTGTAGTTTGTGCACTATTACACACTAAACATCGCCCCTTTCCAAAATAATCCAGTCTTTTTTCATAGATTGCGAGATATGACGCGTTATATGCAATATGCCCAAATCGTTCGGGTTGCTTGCCTGAAACCCCAAATACTTCCAAATCATATACCATGTACATAATGTGTCTTCACAAAATCATCAAGGGGGTGTGGGGTAGTTTTAACTCAAAACTGCGATTGTTACCAAAAGCACGTTTTAGGTCCGGTAAAATACAACACTCTGATCGGTACAAAAACATGTTTCAGGTTTGGTAAAATAGACATAGAATAGACCTTACCTTAGTCAGAAGGTACTCCAAAAAGAATAATCCCCAGTGATCCCATCGCTATCGCGATTACTCGTGTATATGTCAGGGTTTCCGTTGTCCGGTAATTACAGTTTTTTTACCGGCAAAATCTGTTGAAGTCCGACATATTTAAATATCTCAATTTGAATTGTATTAAAATAGTTACATTTGTTTCATTGTTGCTTCACCAAGCAGGTCTAATAATGACAACGATGTGTGTTCCTATATCATATCACGCGCACAGCAAGTTTCAATTTCAGTTCCTGGCATTTTTAACCAGTGGAGAAAGGTAAGAGAGATTTCCCTATGGTTTTTCTTATATGAATTATTCAACCTACATTAATAAAACATACCTGGTGATCAACTACAGTTTGCTGTGAACATTATGATATGTGTGTGTAGTGTTCATACAACCAGGGTGCGATCCAAGAGGGGAGCCCGGGGAGCTATAGCTCCCCTAGATCAGACATCAGCTCCCCTGGGGGTCTCTAAAGCTCCCCTGGGAGCTGTATCATCATCGTGTATAATAATAAACGTATGCTATTTTGGATGTATGATTAATGATTTGCGTGTAGTGGCTACTTACTGGGACACAATTCACGGCATTCTAGCCTTTTGTGGTGTTTACTACATCTCCCATGACCCTTAGCGGGGGATGACGTAGTTAAAGAGAGACAGTGAAAGTTGAATGGGTGTTGTTTGTGCGACAGTAGAGTGCGTAATAAACTAGCGTTTTTGCATCGGAACACGACTCCGTCTACGCTATCATTACTGCATTCCTACATTTGTGACCCTTGGACGTATTTCGGAGATTATATCGAACATGTCAACTGAACAACAGAACGCAGATCGCAGAACTTTGAACGCAGTTTCACTCAAGCTGCGCAGAGTGCCAACGCTTGGTTCGCGCAAGCCGAAGCCCTATTCGATCTCAGGAATATTACCGCGGATGCCACCAAGTACTACTATGTGGTAGCAGCCCTTACGAATTCAACGGCAGCGAGAGTGGTGAGTTTGCTGGAAAACCCACCTACACATGACAAATATGTGACTATAAAAACACGCTCTGACTTTTTTTCCGCTGAGAGGCGCGCCGCGCACCCCCCTCGAGTCTCGACGGGACTTATTTTATTTGGAATATAATGACTGTATACGCAAAAGTAGCCTAGTTTTAAGTAAAAAATATTATAAATCTACATGCCTTGAGGATGTCATTCTTTATATAGCCTGCCTATCAATTGTTTTTAAGCTCAATAAACTCTGACCGGAATTTCTCACATTTGTCCGGGAGATTGAAATCTTCCAGGACAGGAGACTGGCACTAATATTTTCCAACAGAAACCCTGGTATATGTGTATACTCGTGACATATGCAGCATAATCTGCCTCGAGCTGCATCACCCCCCCCCCCCCCCCCCCCCACCCCCTTATCCCTTTCTGCTGTGGAAACAAACCAAGGACGGGGTCAACGCGGGGGAGCGACTCCGGCGAGGTGATTCTGGGAAAGAAGGAGACGAGCTGTACTTTCTGGAAGCGATAAGATTGATGAGGCCCCCCTCCCCCCTCCCCCTCCCCCTCCCCACCCCCCCCCCCCCCCCACTCCCTCCTCCCTCCTGCAAGTAGGCCTGGCGTGCTGATGCCTTTATCTAGGATGGCTGCCTCCTACGCGCGTTGGAGTGGGGCCCTAAGACTGCTTCAAAACCCAATTCCTGTCCCCCCTCCCCCATCCCTCCCCTCCCTCGCTCCATCCCTCCCGCCACCTGGCGCACGATGCCTTGTTTCACTACTTAGTGTTGTTGCTGCCGATGATCGCATGCAGTGTCTCAGGCATTCTGTAGATGACATGTGTCAACAAATGTACATGTCTGTTGAATTTATGCTGTGCCGTTGTTACTGAAAAAATGTAATGACTGTGATGTTTATTATTAATGAGACGTTGTGCTGTATGTGTGTGTCATTGGAATTTCCCCAAGGGGATTAATAAAGTATATCTTATCTTATCTTATCTTAAATAGGTTTTAGTCGCTCTGTCCTCTGAGGGGGAGGAGTTCTTGCAGACGAAACAAAAAAAGTGTCACCACACTAAATTGTCCCAGTTCAAAAGGTAGCCGATACTGCCACCTGGCAGGATTCGATCGTCGTTGCAATTTTAACGTAGGCAGCGGTGCAAGGGAGATACAGGGAGGTCCGAGCGAGTGGTTAGAATGGGGATCAGAGGAAAAAGATCAAAGGGTCAAAACCTGATAGGGTATACTCAGGTTTTGGCGCTCAACGGTTGGCGACGAAACCCGACTATACTCGTGTTTGGCGCAGAAAGAGTTAATAGTGACTTATATATATTAATGATGATTTATGGATAATGGTGTTTTCAATATTTTATATTTACATTTAAAATGGGAGATGAACATTTTGAGTAAGGGCTCCTCTTGCGTTACAAAAACATGTCCTTCATGTGGCCTTTGATTAAAACACGGCAGCAAACACAATACATACAATAACCAGCATTACATGCTATAGAACCACAGTACACCTGTAGTTTATACCAGTCCTGTTATAACATGTTAGTTTATACCAGTACTGTTATAACATTTTATATAATACACACAGTACACCTGTAGTTTATACCAGTCCTGTTATAACATGTTATATAATACACACAGTACACCTGTAGTTTATACCAGTACTGTTATAACATGTTATATAACCCTAACCCTCCCAGTATGACTGAAAACAGTATGGCCAGTTTACAATGCAAAACAAAGTTATATTTCTTTGTTATTTTCATAGTTCAAAAGCCACATATCATTCTTGATTGTCCCTACTAATCATAGCATTCCAAGATGAAGGTATCGCAGATACTAGTTGTCTATAATTATTTAAATTTCTTTTTTTAAATACTTAGTAGGCTAGTTGTTAAACTTGTCTTCTACGCACCTCGGAATGTTTTTAACGTTAAACAAATAAAACTTCAAATTCACATTCAGGTACTCAAACACTCATCCAATCCGGTAGGTGGCGCTCTCGCGTAAAAACGATGGCCTCCGGGGGTGCAGCCACGTATTACGTTCACTTGCCTCAGTGACGAAGCCCAAACCGCACTGCACCCCTGAACATTACTGTCTATGTACCAGGGGTGTAAAAAGTACCCAGAAATTATACTTAAGTGAAAGTATGGGTACTGTCTCAAAATCGGACTCAAGTAAAAGTCAGAGTATCTGGCTAAAAACACACTTGAGTAAAAGTCAAAAAGTCCTACTTTTAAATGTACTTAAGTACTAAAAAGTAAAAGTAATTTTTTTTTATAGGGATAGACCAGAGGTCTCAAACTCATTCCATCGTGGGCCAAGTTTTCATTTTAACTATACATTGCACCAGGTGAGTTAGTTGAAGAGGTGAGCCAATTAGTGAAATCATCAGCTGGTGTTTAGGCAAGGCTGGAATGAAACCAAGCATACACTCGGCCCACAATGGAATGTGTTCTTCTGTGATAGACAATGCTGAAATGAAAGAACAGAGGACACTTTTTTTGCATTCAAATAATTTAATGCACTTCTTTTTTACATTTTACATTACATTTAGTCATTTAGCTGACGCTTTTATCCAAAGCGACTTACAAGTTCTGTGCGACAAGACAGCAAGAAGGGTAAAACTCTATCAGCTGAGTAACAATGTTCATCAAAGTGTTGCGTGTTACAGTGTAGGTTAGTTTATTAGGACAAGTGCATGACATTAAGGTTAGTCAGGGTTAGATTTTTTTTTTTTTTTTATCATTTCAGATAATGGTTGAAGAAGGTAAACTAACATGGACGGCATTCACACCACAGCATGAATAATATCACAATATTAAAAACAGAATGGTGTATCCCTGAATAATATCACAATATTAACCACAGCATACTGGATTATCCTGAATAATATCACAATATTAAAGGCAGAATACTCGAGTACCCTGAATAATATCACAATATTAAAGACAGAATACTGGAGTACCCTGAATAATATCACAATATTAACCACAGCATAATGCGGATCTGACTGTCTATTCTTCTGATAGCAGGTGTTTAATCAAAGATCCCCGCTTTCTAGTGTTGCACAAGAACCAATCAGCATGGGTATGGGCGGGTTCATTTTCCATTGATTGGGATTTGATTGGCTGTTTACCTGTGGTCGCAGGATTAATAACGTTAATGTTAGTTCGGCCAGATACACAATTAAAATATACTAATTAAAATGGTTGGACCTGTGAGATTTGTACTTTGTACTTTGTAGGTCTGCATTTTAAATGTAAGGAGTAAAAAGTATGTTTTTTCCTCTGAAATGTAATGGAGTAAAAGTACAAAGTATACAAACCTAATAATACTCGAGTAAAGTACAAATCCCCCAAAACAGTACTTAAGTATTGTAACGAAGTACAATTACTCAAGTACTTTACACCCCTGCTATGTACCTATGTAAACGAGACGAAAGTTACGTTGAAAATGGGGGATCTATGTAAACGAGACGAAAGTGAAGTTGAAAATGGGGGACCCTGGTGTAAACGAGACGAAAGTTAAATTGTGTATGTGTCGTAAACGAGAGAGGGAGCGAGCGAGAGAGCCCCCCCCCTCATCTGCGCAGTAGTGCAAATACTTGTCTACGGTCTACGCCACGAAGCCCCGCCTCAAACCCGTCCACGCCTGGCTCTGCGGCTCTGCAGATACCCCCTACTCTTCACAGCAGACATCAGTATCAGCGCTTACTCCAGTGAGTCTGGTCCTGCTGCTCCTCCCTCGGTCCTGATCGTGTCTCTAGTGGGACTGACATCTGAGCCCCGTCCTCCTGGTGATGTTGGCTCGTCAGGTAGTGACTGAAATGTGTTTTCTAGCTGCATGTCTTCAGTCAGTGTTTGAGGGGAGTTCTCCTCTTACTGTGTTGTTAGCAGCGTCCACAGCTGCTTCTTATCACTCGTGGTGGTTGATGTTGGCCTAGTTAGCATAGCCAGCCATTAGCTCTCTCTCTCTCTCGTTTTTGTTTTCGGTCTTGCTCCACGTTCATTACAATAGTTATTTTCGTTACTGTTATCTGGTATATTAATGTAGTTTTCCTTCTGTAACTGGAGCTAGTGTTAGCTTAGCTGGGGCTAGTGTTAGCTTAGCTGGAGCTAGTTAGTGTTAGCTTAGCTGGTCTACTGTTAGCTTAGCTTGTTTTAGAGTCGACTAGACGGCCTGATTGATTGATTGAAAACTTTATTAACAGATTGCAGAATGGGTACAATACAGTACAGCTCAATACACACAATTGTTAAGGGGATGCAGACCAGAGAAAGACTTTCGTCTTGTTTACATCAGGGTCCCCCATTTTCAATTCATCAGGCTACTCTAGCGAGGCCTTTAACCTTGAACTGGAGAGCCTGGACTGGTCAGATGAACTCAATGGTACACTGGTTGAAGAAACATGGCTTGGTTTCAAAACCAAATTCTCAACAATACTAAACGACATGGCCCCCCTAAGAACCACCAGGGTAAAAAATCGCGCTGAGCCGTGGATGCACTCCGAAATACTGGCCGCTATGAAAACCAGAGACAAAAAATGCTCGGAGTTTCGTAAAAGTCAGTCAAAGCTTACTAAAAGCACGAGCAGTGAACTCCAAGCCCACGTGACTGAACTCAAACTAGAAAGAAACAGACTAAGAAACGACGTAAACTCCATGATCAAAACTGCAAAAAAGAATTTCATCAATGACAAAACTGAGGAAAACAAAAACAAACCACGTGAACTTTGGAAATTACTCAATAATCAACTAGGATGCAGTAAAAAACTTAAAACCAGATTCTCAAACATAAACATAAAAACGGACAACACGCTCATCACAGACAAGCTGGATGTAGCCAATTACTTAAACATTTTCTTCACAAACATAGCCACAACACTGGTAAACAAACTACCCTCCCACTCAGGGCTTTATGGGGTAGAACACATAGTAGCTTACTACAAAAACCTAGGGGTCCGCAAGGACGACTTCAAACTGGAAATGGTAACAACAGATGAGGTACTCAATAAACTGAGCGCCCTCCAACCTAACAAGGCCACTGGCCATGACAACATCCCCTCCAAATTCCTCAGAGACTCAGCAGCCGCCATCACCCCAATCATCACACACATAATAAACCTCTCCATAAAACAGGGACACGTCCCCAAGGACTTCAAAATTGCGAGGGTGACCCCTCTGCACAAAAAGGGCAGCAAATTAGACCCAGGCAACTACCGCCCTGTTTCTATTCTCACCTCCATCTCGAAAGTCATGGAAAAAATAGTCTACGAACAGGTCGAAAAGTACCTAGCGGAAAAAAATCTAATCTACGAATTCCAATCTGGCTTCAGAACATCCCACTCCACTGACACATGCCTTCTCTATTTGAATGACCACATCAAACAAGAGGTGGACGCAGGCAAATACTGCGGCATGGTCATGCTGGACCTACAAAAGGCCTTTGACACGGTCAATCACTCCATTCTGATTGACAAGCTAAAAGCAATTGGTTTTGATAGTCATCAACTATCAGTGAGCTGGATGCAATCCTACCTTGAGGGGAGGGAACAGATGGTGGAGGTAAACGGTACCCTATCCCCCCCCCTCACAGTGAGCTGTGGTGTTCCACAAGGAAGCATACTAGGACCGCTACTGTTCCTAATTTATGCAAATGACATGTCGTCAGCTTGTGACTGCAACTTGTTCCTGTTTGCGGACGACTCAGCCCTGCTGGTCTCTGACAAGAACAAGTTACAGGTTGAAAAAACCCTCAGCTCGGAACTAGGCAGAATCTGCATATGGCTCGCTGATAACAAACTATCATTACACATGGGCAAAACAGAGTCCATTCTCTTCGGTTCAAATAACAAACTCAGCAAGACCGACGGCTTCTCAGTTACAGTGGGTGACAATATTGTCACAAGGAAAGATGAAATTACCTACCTGGGTTCCATCCTAGAGGCTAATCTCTCCTGTGACAAAATGGCATCCAATGTAATAAAAAAAGTCAACCAACGAACTCGATTCTTGTACCGGATCTCCTCTCTGGTAAACAAGAATACCCTGAAGACTCTGGCAGGAGCACTCATTCAGGGGTACTACGACTATGCTTGCACCTCATGGTACCAAAGCACCTCAAAGGCGCTAAAAACAAAATTACAAACATCTCAAAACAAACTGGTCAGACTACTGCTTGACCTTACTCCTAGAACCCACCTCACCCCTGCCCACTTTGACAACCTAGGATGGCTTAGAGTAGATGACAGAGTACAGCAACTTGCAATGGGCCTGGTCTACAAGATACACTACACGACCAAGGTACCCATGTACATGGCAAAATACTTCCCAAAGGTCAGTGAATACCACGATCACAACACCAGAGGGAGCTCCACAAATCATGTTAAACCCAGATTCGGCTCAAATAAGGGACTAAACACGTTTCGCAATTATGCCACATCAATGTGGAACGCCCTACCCAAAGCTGTAAAGGAATGTGGATCACTACCCACTTTCAAAACCTCTCTCAAGAGACACCTACGGGAGACTGCAATTCAACACTGGCCCCTGTAAATATCCTAACCCAACCCCCTTCAATGTACAGTCATTTACCTAGTATGGTTTTGTCAATAGTCCAATGTACAATTTTGTTTGTTTGTACAGAGTCTCCCCCCCCTCAATGTACAGTTTTGCTTGCTTATACAGTGTGCCCCCCCCCCCCAACCACCTCCAATGTAAATTACCCAGTATGGTTGTCAATATCCCAGTGTACCCAACCCCCCCCACCCAACCTCCTCCAATGTACAGTTTCTACGTCAAATGTATATACTCCCTTTTCTTGACTCCTTCTGTATCACAAACAGTACTGTATTTGCAAATCTGGTATGTCATAAATGTATAGATGTAGCAGTACTGACTATCTGTATGTCATGTATGTCATATATGTCCTGATGAATTGAAAATGGGGGACCCTGGTGGAAACAAGACGAAAGTCTTTCTCTGGTCTGCATCCCCTTAATAATTGTGTGTATTGAGCTGTACTGTATTGTACCCATTCTGCAATCTGTTAATAAAGTTTTCAATCAATTCAATCAACTCTATTGTCTCTCTATTGTCTCCATGGTATTGTCGTCTTTCTCTTAGTTTTGTTCAGGTTATGACCGATATAATAAACACTCTTGACGACCTGCTTTAACTCCAGAGGTTGTTGTGTTTATTTGGCTTCTCGTAGACACACAGCGTTGTTTCCGTAGCATACTAATTTATGCAAATGACATGTCGTCAGCTTGTGACTGCAACTTGTTCCTGTTTGCGGACGACTCAGCCCTGCTGGTCTCTGACAAGAACAAGTTACAGGTTGAAAAAACCCTCAGCTCGGAACTAGGCAGAATCTGCATATGGCTCGCTGATAACAAACTATCATTACACATGGGCAAAACAGAGTCCATTCTCTTCGGTTCAAATAACAAACTCAGCAAGACCGACGGCTTCTCAGTTACAGTGGGTGACAATATTGTCACAAGGAAAGATGAAATTACCTACCTGGGTTCCATCCTAGAGGCTAATCTCTCCTGTGACAAAATGGCATCCAATGTAATAAAAAAAGTCAACCAACGAACTCGATTCTTGTACCGGATCTCCTCTCTGGTAAACAAGAACACCCTGAAGACTCTGGCAGGAGCACTCATTCAGGGGTACTACGACTATGCTTGCACCTCATGGTACCAAAGCACCTCAAAGGCGCTAAAAACAAAATTACAAACATCTCAAAACAAACTGGTCAGACTACTGCTTGACCTTACTCCTAGAACCCACCTCACCCCTGCCCACTTTGACAACCTAGGATGGCTTAGAGTAGACGACAGAGTACAACAACTTGCAATGGGCCTGGTCTACAAGATACACTACACGACCAAGGTACCCATGTACATGTCAAAATACTTCCCAAAGGTCAGTGAATACCACGATCACAACACCAGAGGGAGCTCCACAAATCATGTTAAACCCAGATTCGGCTCAAATAAGGGACTAAACACGTTTCGCAATTATGCCACATCAATGTGGAACGCCCTACCCAAAGCTGTAAAGGAATGTGGATCACTACCCACTTTCAAAACCTCTCAAGGGACACCTACGGGAGACTGCAATTCAACACTGGCCCCTGTAAATATCCTAACCCAACCCCCTCCAATGTACAGTCATTTACCTAGTATGGTTTTGTCAATAGTTCAATGTACAATTGTGTTTGTTTGTACAGTGTCTCCCCCCCCCCCCCCTCAATGTACAGTGTTACTTGTTTATACAGTGTGCCCCCCGGCCCCCCCCCCAACCACCTCCAATGTAAATTACCCAGTATGGTTGTCAATATCCCAATGTACCCAACCCCCCCCCACCCAACCTCCTCCAATGTACAGTTTCTACGTCAAATGTATATACTCCCTTTTCTTGACTCCTTCTGTATCACAAACAGTACTGTATTTGCAAATCTGGTATGTCATAAATGTATAGATGTAGCAGTACTGACTATCTGTATGTCATGTATGTCATATGTCTATATGAATTGAAAATGGGGGACCCTGATGGAAACAAGACAAACGTCTTTCTCAGGTCTGCATCCCCTTAACAATTGTATGTATTGAGCCGTACTGTATTGTACCCATTCTGCAATCTGTTAAATAAAGTTTTCATTCATTCATTCATTCATTCATTCATTCATACATGGGATTAACTACTTCCGGCGCATGAGCGCCTAATATGGTCTGGTCTTGGAGACAAGTTTCTTTAATAGTTGTCATACAGAATACTTTTATACAAAATGCTTCTTACTGTTACGCTCCAGAGACTGTGCAAGACAAGATAAGTATGAAATAAAATAACATAGTATAGCATGTAAATTAGAAGTAAAAAAAATGAGGTCACAGTGTTCAGTATAGACATATGTACAATGTTCGATGCAGAATAGACATAACTGAGTTACCATATAATATACAATACTGTGCAGTGTACTAATATACAATACTATATAGTGCAAGGCAGAAATGGGATGAGGTGCAATTTAGGTACAATTTACAGTAGGTGTACGAGTTGTAGTGCAAATCCTTTATCAATAAATATAAAGTGTGTTTGTGTGATCTAAAGTGTGGAGAGTGGGTGCTGCAGTGTGTTGTTTGTTTAAGTGAGTGTGTGGGTGTGTGTGCTGTGTGCATTTGATGGTTGTTGCATAGTGTTTATTGTTCGTTTAGCAGCCTGATGGCCTGGGGATAGAAGCTTCTTCTGAGTCTTTCTGTGCTCGCCTTAAGACTCCGGTATCGCTTGCTTGACCGCAGCAGTTCAAAGAGGCAGTTGTTCTGGTGGCTCGAGTCCTTAATAATTGTACTTCCAGTACATTCAGTACAGTACTTCCAGTACATTCATTCACATGACATACAACACTAGTCTTTACAGGGGGACCTATCGTCTGTAGATGTCCACAGTAGTCTTTACAGCGGGACATATCATCTGTAGATGTCCACAGTAGTCTTTACAGGGGGACATATCATCTGTAGATGTCCACAGTAGTCTGACTCTTTACAGCGGGACATATCATCTGTAGATGTCCACAGTAGTCTTTACAGGGGGACATATAGTCAGTAGATGTCCACAGTAGTCTTTACAGCGGGACATATCATCTGTAGATGTCCACAGTAGTCTTTACAGCGGGACATATTGTCTGACTGTAGATGTCCACAGTAGTCTTTACAGGGGGACATATCGTCTGTAGATGTCCACAGCAGTGTTTACAGCGGGACATATCCGCGGGGTAATGTCCACTTATGGGGCTAGGTGGCTAAGCTAGTGGGTTAAGTTCCAGTGAGGTGTCTGGGAACTATAATCTACCGTAGCGGGTCTTAAACTTCAAAGAGCGTTAAAGCAGAAGTTGAGCAGCTTTAACAGTTTAGCAGTTGGTGTAGCATTTATGTAAAAAAAAAAAAAATAGCAGCTGTAGTGAAAATTGTGAAATTAATATTAGATTGTGAAAAGAAACTGCCCCCCCGGCTGTCTTCCTATGGTAGGTCTTCTAAGGTGTCGTTTGCGTTAACCATACTGTTTTGATTGATTGATTGAACATTTTATTAACAGATTGCAGAATGCAGTACAGCTCAATACACACAATTGTTAAGGGGATGCAGGCCAGAGAGAGACTTTTGTCTTGTTTACATCAGGGTAGGGCTGGGGGATATGGCCTAAATATGATATCACGATATTTTCTGACCTTTCGACGATACACATCACAATGTTTTTCTTTTTTCCCCCAAACAATTCATTGAGGCTTACCAAGACAGTATTTGAGTTTGCAAGCTAACATTAAAGACAAAATAAAATACCCATGCATTTAGCATTTTTATATTATATATTAGATTTAGATTATTGGATTATTAGATTATATATTGCATATATTTAGCAATGAGATATTATATGATTTAGATATGAAATATGATTAATTGAAAATGGGGGACCCTGATGTAAACAAGACGAAAGTTGGTCTGCATCCCCTTAACACTTTGAGCGCCGGAGGTTAATTCCCATTTAGTCCCTTGAATGCCACCATCGGCGCCAATGTTAACGTTAATATCGCCTAATCTATGTATTAAATTATGGCTGTGTCTAAACTGCCCGTCGCTTATCAAATAATCATTTTCCAGTCAATGTTGTCAAGGCAGATTGGTTTTTTATCGCTTCATTTCCGTTTGATAGCATTTTGAAAAGCACCCGTTTTCAGGTGAAAAACAACACATGATAATCGCCTTTTACTGGAATATTCCAGAACGTTGATATTTGTCGGCCTATTTATAAATAGTTTTCAAATAAACGCTAGATGATCGATAGTATATGTGCACGCACGTTCGAGCCGCGCGCTGATAATAGCTGCTCTCATTTCCTCATGGCTTTTACAGTGAAAACAGCTAGAGCACATATCACAAAAAAGCTTATATCTCTGTGAAAACGAGTCTGATTATCCTAACACTGATAACATAGATTCCTTACCTGACATCAGATGGTATCCAAATGGTATATTCTAGGGATGCACCGAATGGGAAATTCTTGGCCGAAACCGATACGGAAAATAGGAAACAGTTGGCCGAATGCCGAAAGGCCGAAAATGATTAATATAAATATGTTTTTTTTTTTTTTTTTTAGCTACCTGATTATGGCAAAAGACATGATTATGGCTAAACTTAACTTAAATAATATTAATAATCACTATTATGGGCCCATAAAACATTTATTCAGCACTTTTGAATGCATACATTAATTCCAGACTGTTAAGACTAAAAGACTACAACGATTGATGACGACTTCCTGTCCTCGCATTTCCATTTCCGGTTTAACGATACATTTTCAACAACAGATTGCTGCTAATTAAACACTTCATTTAAACGGAGTAACGTTAACGTTATGTCGAGTTCATACGTGTAGTGTAGAGCCATATGAGGGGGGCGGCGTGGCTCAGGGGTAGAGCGGGGCGTCCAATGATCGAAGGGTTGGTGGTTCGAATCCCGCTCAAGCCCATGTCCATCCCACTGCCGTTGTGTCCTTGGGCAAGACACTTAACCTACTTGCCTCGTATGAATGTGTATGCATGTGAATGAATGTTGGTGGTGGTCGGAGGGGCCGTAGGCGTTGATTATTCGCCACGCTTCCGTGAGTCTGCCTCAGGGCAGCTCTGGCTGCAATTGTAGCTTACCACCACCGGTATGACTGTGTATGAACGAATAATGGACTCTGTGAAGCGCTCTGAGTCAGAGCAACAGTCAGTCAGAGAAGAGCGCTATATAAATCCAATCCATTATTATTATTATATGAAATCCGTTTTATTATTTTCCAAATTCCATTTTATTTTTTCCCAAATTCCATTTTTTTCCGTTTTAATATTTCAGAATTCTGTATTTAGCTTTTTATGCTAATTTTACCATCAGAAATAGTGTCTAATAAGTGGGAATGAATAAATGTCCACAATTGAATAAGATATAACAGTCCATTTAATGTTTTTAAGTGCTGCAACTCTTTAGCAAGAAGCTATCATTTCCATCTATAGTCCTATGTACTGTAACGTTTCATAGCTATTTAAGTTTATTTAGATTATAAAGGGCAGTGTATAATGACAATCGTTTGCATTAAACAAATGGATGAGTGCACTAGATTTAGCAAGAAGCTATCATTTCCATCTATAGTCCTATGTACTGTAACGTTTCATAGCTATTTAAGTTTATTTAGATTATAAAGGGCAGTGTATAATGACAATCGTTTGCATTAAACAAATGGATGGGTGCACCAGATTTAGCTAGAACTTCTAGAAGCTATCATTTCCATCTATAGTCCTATAACGTTACATAGCTATTTAAGTGTATTTAGTTTATAAAGGGCAGTGTATAATGACAATCGTTTGCATTAAACAAATGGATGGGTGCACTAGATTTAGCTAGAAGCTATCATGTATTCATGTCCTAACGTTATAGCTATTTAATCACAATAGTGTCGCAAGTGTTTTTGCGGGTCCAGTCCACGGAACGTTGACAGAATTAGCAAAACACCTTATCACCGGAGGCATAAAAGTCATCATTAGGATACTGTTCTGCTCTGAATTGAGGGCTTATTGTGGAATTGTTTAGCTTCTTGACGATGTTAACACTGAAGCAGCCAGACGCTTGAGCACCGCAGCTGTGTTGTGTGTAACACGCTGTAGAGTCCCCGCCTCCCCGGTCGCGTGTGCACCAAACGTTCCACCCAAAAACGAAATTTCAGTCCAGATTAGGCCAAATTCTGCAATATTCCACGTTTTGCAGTTGATTCCATTTTTATTGGTTAATTCCGCGATTCCGTGAACGCGGATTTCATATGGCTCTAGTGTAGTATGAACTCGTCATAACGTTAACATTACTCAGTGTCCACTGTTGCTGCCACCGTTGCGTCGCAGATGGATGGTACACTGTTAGCTCCGTAGCTAATCCGCTCCTAGACTACTGATAGCAGTACCGTTAACGTCGGAGCTGATCAATACTCCGGTTTTTTCTAATTTAGTTTAGAACCGGGTTTCGGGGGGCATCCCTACTCCCAAGAGGAGTTAGTTATCACAGGCTGTAGAATGCAGGAAGAGCTGCCAAGCTGCTCACGTTACATGTTGCGCATGCTACCGGTATGTCTGTAGTCGCGTTTTGATGACGTCATCACAACAACACGTTATTTGACTTTCGGTCATATATTTTCGGTGGTAAAACCCTTTTCGGCCGAAAGCCGAAAGAGCCGTTTTAACCATTTTCGGCCGATAATTTTCGGTAGCCGAATCTTCGGTGCATCCCTAGTATATTCCAATTCCTGATCACCATTCGAAAAAATCGATAAGTGTATAGATCCAACGTGTATACAGTAGAACACATGATTCCCTGCGGCTCAGAGGCTCCAGGATGAACTCTGGTAGACCCCGGCTGCATCAGTGAAAAGTAAAATGTCAGAAATAGCGATGGGTACCGAATTCGGTACTTTTGAGGTACCGAACCGTAACACGTCGGTACTACCGAGTATCGAATCAAGTGAGAAACCGAAAAAAAAATAAAAAAATAAAAGAAAATATTTTTTATTAATTTTCTTTTCTTTTTCTTTTTTTCTTTTTTACTTTTTTATTTTCATGTCAACGTTCACACGCACAATATATGCTTACCTAGGATTTCACTTGATTCAACAACAAAGCAGTCGGAGCAATGACGAGCCGAAAACTGTCGAAATTGTAGTTATTTGAAGTTTGGATTTTTTTTTTACGACTGACGTAATAATTAATAATTTCTTGAGACTAAAGTACCGAAAAAAGGTACCGTTGGGTACCGGTATCGATTCACAGGTACCGGTATCGGTTCAAATGTGAAAGGTACCCATCCCTAGTCAGAAATCCGTTCTCCCATTCACTTTCATTGAGTCCATTCCAAAAGGGTGATTTACCACCTGGGAGACGATAGGGGGTGCTTTTTTCAGATCTGAGCTGCGGCGGTCCCTGGATATCCAACGGTAGGCTCGCGTGATGCAATATGATTTCAGATCGCTAATATATATAAAAAAAAGAAAATTCCGAGAATAGCCGTAACGTGGCACTCAACGGTCGGGTCGTAAATCCGAATAAAGCTGTGAGTGGCATACAAAGTGTTAACAATTGTATGTATTGAGCTGTACTGTACCCATTCTGCAATATGTTAATAAAGTTTTAAATCAATCAATCAATAGCATTTTTATGAAACTACTGTATATTTGTATGTCTCTAAATGTTTTGATGAATTGAAAATGGAGGACCCTTATGTAAAAAAGCCGAAAGTCTTTTTCTGGTCTTCATCCTCCAGTCCACTGTTGTTGTTTTGAGCAGTACTGTATTGTACCCATTCTGCAATCGTTAATAACGTTTTCATTCATTCAATCATTCAGCCGGCAACAGAATAATTTTGATTGACAGTCGAGTCTGCCAATTACGTCACACCGCTTGCACCTGCCCTGCTGTTCTTAGCACCAATCTGCAAGCGCTATGCGTTTTTTACTTTCCTGAAAGTCCTCCATTGATTTTGACGAGAGCTCAGCTCAACGACAACAACAGCTCCCCGCGGCTGACGCGTGATTACCAGCGCACCGCAGCATGACTAAACGAGGCATAATGATTTTACCTCAACGAATGTTATAATAAAAGCCTTTCCATACATCTGTCTGATTGAAAACTTTAGAGCGCCACTCACGGCTAATCTCGGGTTTACGATTGTGACGTTGAAAGCCACGTTACGGCTTTTCTCGGATTTTTTTTTTTTTTTAGCAATCTGAAATCATATTGCATCACCCGAGCCTACCGTTGGAAATCCATGGGCCGCCGGCGATCAGATGTGAGAAAAGCGCCCCCTATCGTCTCCCAGATGGTAAATCACCCTTTTGGAATGGACTCAATGAAAATGGATTGGGAAAAAAAATATTCCAGTCCACATTTTCCAGTCCACTGATGCAGCCGGAGTTACCAGAGTTCATTCTGGAGCCTCTGAGCCGCGGCGAGCATGGGTTATACTGTACACACGTTGGATCAATATACTTATCAATTTTTTCGAATGGTGATCAGGAATTGGAATATACCATTTGGATACCATCTGATGTCGGGTAAGGAAAAGGAATCTATGTTATCAGTGTTAGGATAATCAGACTCGTTTTCACAGAGATATAAGCTTTTTTGTGATATGTGCTCTAGCTGTTTCACTGTAAAATCCATGAGGAAATGAAAGCAGCTATTATCAGCGTGCGGCTTGTGCGTGCACATATACTATTGATCATCTAGCGTTTATTTGAAAACGATTCATAAATAGACCGACAAATATCAACGTTCTGGAATATTCCAGTAAAAGGTGATTATCATAGAATAGGTTGTTTTTCACCTGAAAACGGGTGCTTTTCAAAATGCTCTCAAACGAAAAAAAAAAACCAATCTGCCTTGACAACACTGACTGGAAAATGATTCTTTGATAAGCGACGGGCAGATTAGACACATAGCCATAATTTAAAACATAGATTAGGCGATATTAACGTTAACATTGACGCCGATGGTGGCATTCAAGGGACTAAATGTGAATTAACCCACGGCACTCAAAGTGTTAACAGACCGCAGAATGGGCACGCACAACTCGGCACGGGCTGAGATATGAACAGTAATGCTTGCTATCTATGTCGTCATCGGACGTTGCTATGTTTGGGTAAATACGCTGACGTTATTGAACGTAACTATATAACGTTAATGCCACAAAACGAATGCCTTTGTTAATAATAAGTAGTAACTTTGATGCAGTAGTGTGTGTGGGGGCGGCGTTGTTCAAAAGTTTTAACGGGTGTGGACCAGATTGACGCGACACAATCCTCTTGGGCAAAACATCACGATATCCACGATACGTTAAAGTGTATCGTTAATGAACTGTACCCGATATTTATATAATATCGTCATATCGCCCAGCCCTACATCAGGGTCCCCCATTTTTTATTCATCATAACATACATTGAATTGAAAACATTTATTTATCCCAGAGGGGAGATTAAGATGTCCTTTACAGCATAAGCAGCGTGACAGCAATTTAAAAACGGCAATTAAAAAAACAGTTTATACATAACATACATGTGTTAAAAACAAGACAAGTACACAGGGATAAAAATAGCTAAAATAGGACTAAAAAGAGCTAAAAAAAAGTGGTGAAAAAGAAACGAGTCCAATCATGAATGTGTTGTTAAATAATTAAATACATTTGTTACAGTCCACAACCAAGCTCCTCCAGTTCACAGCAGTTGGCCCGTCCTGGCCCTGCTTGGTTGTGGAGCCTGATTTTTATTTAATAAAAAAAAAAAATTGTGACCTGCAACAGGGCAGTTTTAAAACCAGAGACAGTGGACAGACTTGTCTTTCTTGCCTGCAACTTAAAGTAATGGCTTTGCTTGTCCAAATGACAATACTGACCAAATTGAGATTTATTTTTCTCTTGTCTATTTATTTTGTTTGCTTTTTAATTTAAAATACAGTTTGAAACCGTCTGTACACAGTAGGCTATGTGTGCTAGCAGAGCTAGACTCCAGTAACGAGTCACGGTGCACATGTGCGGTGGTTTGTCCACCAAAAAACCGCCAAAAGATCGAAAATAAACTAGCAGAGCCAGAACTGTTCAACTCCCCTGGAGCCACAGCCAGCAGAGAAGCCGGTTTACTTTCGCTTTTAAACCAGCTGCAGCCTGAGAACTCGAGTGTGAGGGGATGTAACACTAAAGATGGCGGCAACGTCAAAGAATTGCTGCAAAATAAACATACAGCTGTTGTTTAATTTTTTTTAATACTTATAACAATTTCGATAATTATCGATATAGAGAAATATGATAACATTATCATATCGTTATTGCGATATGATTTTTTGCCATATCGCCCAGCCCTAGGTCAGCTCATCATAGAGGTGGTGGCAGGGGTTCTCAAGGATAGCATGCAGCTTCCTCCTCGTCCTCCCCTCTGCCACCACCTCCAGACTGTCCAGGTCCGCTCCCACCACAGAGCTTGCTTTTTTTTTACCAGTTTGTTTATTTTGTCTGTGTTGGTGTTGCCCCCCCCAGCATACCACAGCGAAAAAGAGGGCACCCGCCACCACAGACTGGTAGAACATCTGCAGCAGTTTGCAGACATTAAAAGACATACAGATAGACAGTACATCTATACATTTATGACATACCAGATTTACAAATACAGTACTATTTGTGATACAAAAAGAGTCTAAAAAAGAGTATATACATTTGACGAAGAAACTGTACATTGGATGAGGTCGGGGGTAACTGTACATAGGAGGTGGTTGGTTGGGTTGGGGGGGGGGTAACTGTACATTGGATGAGGTGGGGTGGGGGGTAACTGTACATAGGAGGGGTGGGTGGGTGGGGGTTGGGTAGGTGGGGGGTAACTGTACATTGGATTATCGACAAAACCTTACTTGGTTCCAAGAAGAGGGTCTTGTGTATTATTGGGTTAGGCCATTTACTGTACATTAGTCCCTTGTTTGAACCGAATCTGGGTTTAACATGATTTGTGGAGCTCCCTCTGGTGTCGTGGTATTCACTGACCTTTGGGAAGTATTTTGACATCTACATGGGTACCTTAGTCGTGTAGTGTATCTTGTAGACCAGGCCCATTGCAAGTTGCTGTACTCGTCAGAATGGAGTGATTGACAGTGTCGAAGGCCTTTTGTAGGTCCAGCATGACCATGCCGCAGTGTAACCGAGAGATTTAGAATAGAAATACTTTTATTCATCACGATGGAAATTAGAGATGTTCTGCTTGGCGGGTGCTTATTTTGTTCCCTGCTGGTATCGGTATCGGAACAACTCTAATGGAAATTTGGCACTACAAAATTAAATCGCTCACAGTAAACATTTAGGTAAACAAAAACAAGTCATGAATAAAAATAAGCCTACGAATAAAATACGGTCCGGGATATACATTTCAAGTTTCTTTATTAGTTGTCATACAGAAGTACTGAATTCTTTTATACAAAATGCTTCTTTCTGTTACGCTCCAGGGACTGTGCTAGACAAAAATAGATAGTATAAAATAAGTATAGCAGTATAAAATAGAAGTCAAGTACGTAGACAAAAGTGTTCAGTATATACATATATAAAATGTACAATGCAGAGTAGAAGTAACTGAGTTACAATACAATATACTATACAGTACAAACGGGGAACAAAATAAGCACCCGCCAAGCGCCAATGGCGTGTAGATTTAAGGTTTGGCGACTAACAATGAGCGGTCTGCCCGCCACCTGGCGTGTAGTTCATATCGATACTCTTATTTTGAAAATCCTGTGCTGGTCTCATTTCCGCCCCAAGCGCAGCTCCAGTCATAATATCTATGGCTCCGTCGGCTAGCAACGTTCGGTTCATATGATGCTCTTATTTTGAAAAAACCCATGGCAACTCGACGAGTCATATCCGCCCAGTCCGTGCTGTCTGCATTAACACTTTCTCCGCCGGAAACGGCTTACGACGTGTTTCAAGTTCATGCGAATTCTGCCAGATCACGGCGTACGACGTTATTCTGATCATATTTCATATTTTCGCCATGGTATTCATATTTCCCTCACGGAGGCTGGTCTGATGCTGTCTGAGCCGGCACAACTCTGCAACGCTTCAATACTGCCACCTGGTGGCTGATCGGCAAGTTGCCAAACCGGATATGCCCGTTGGAGCTCGGTCCGTCCCCTAAATCCGTCCGGCCACTCGTTTATCGTCGCGGGACTCAAGACACACACCGTGGATATGGATCGTTGCCATAGGGCTGGGCGATATAACGATAACGATAAATATCGCGATATATTTTAATAATCGATATAGAATATCGAAAAAAAAATCGATTTTTTTTTTTTTTTTTTTTTTTTTTTTTTTTTTTACCTGCAACAGGGCAGTGGACAGACTTGTCTTTCTTGCCTGCAACTTAAAGTAATGGCTTTGCTTGTCCAAATGACAATACTGACCAAATTCAGATTTCTTTTTCTCTTGTCCATTTATTTTGTTTGCTTTCTAATTTAAAATACATTTTGAAACCGTTTGTACACCGTAGGCTATGTGTGTTAGCAGAACTAGACTCCACCAAAAAAGCGCCAAAAGATCGAAAATAAACTAGCAGAGCCAGAACTGTTCAACTCCTCTGGAGCCACAGCCAGCAGAGAAGCCGGTTTACTTTAGCTTTTAAACCAGCTGCAGCCTGAGAACTAGAGTGTGAGGGGATGTAACACTAAAGATGGCGGCAATGACAAAGAATTGCTGCAAAATAAACATACATCTGTTGTTAAATTTTTTATATAACAATTCGATAATTATCGATATCGAGAAATAAAATAAAATTATCATATCGTTATCGCGATATGATTTTTTTCCATATCGCCCAGCCCTACGTTGCCATAACTCAATAGTCGACATGATTTGGGCGTATATTAGTATTATACAAACCGGAAATGGATCGCCTCGATCCCCATCACATAACTGGGATCCGTTTGCTCCAGTATCATCGCCCAACGCTAAGAGGAAGCTGCCATGAGTTTCAGCGTTTTTGTTCATTATTATCCATATAAACTGCTCTGATCTATATATCGCCCATACTACATGAAGCATTTAACGACGATCACAGAATTATAAATGACCCCCCCCCCCCCGTTCACCCACGCATGATCAGTCATAACGTTTAGGACCATGGTACAGTTGACATTTTTAATATAGCATCGATCGGTATCAAACGGCATTTGATAATCTAATATATGCATTTATGCCTATATCTCACGTTCTAGGAATTACTGCAGAAAACGATAAAAACATATTTATACTCTAGACGGTATTTTCATATGAATGTGTGAATGAAAAAGTAAAACGTTCCTACATCCTGAACGATAGATATTAGATTGATAGTAATGTCAATTTAGCAATACAATTTAAAAAGTTATAGCCCTGCAAAGAAGGTAAACATCTCCATAGACTTGCAGTGATCAAACATTGATGGATATAAGCGTGGCAGAGAAAGTGTTAAGCAGAGCAGGGCTGCAGAGCAGTGCGGCTATTTTGCGATCCGAAATAAGTCTGGTGTTGTTTTTTTCTCACAACGGGTCAAATGCATCTAACACTCTTTGCATCGTCGCCATTCCTTTATGCCCACATCGCCCGAAATGAACGTTACAGTAGCGTAAGCTAACAAATTAATCCTGATCAGAGGCAGAGCCAGAGAACAGCAGACAGTGTGGACTGGGGAAAGGGTGTGTGTGTGTGTGCGTTTGGAAAGACGATGAAGTCAGTCAGGAGTATATTACAGCAACGGCTCTGGTATATTATAGTAAACTGAGGATTACTGAGGATGGACAGATAATGTTGATATGTTTCGAGAGTAGTGGAAGTTTGAAGACAGACTAGACTACAATATGATGCGGGGGCGGTGAGTTGAAACGGTGTGTGTGAATAAATCGATGAATGAAAACTTTATATAACAGATTGCAGAATGGGTACAATACAGTACGGCTCAATACACACAATTGTTAAGGGGATGCAGACCAGAGAAAGACGTTTGTCTTGTTTACATCAGGGTCCCCCATTGTGTGTGTGTGTGTCCCCCAACCGACCCCACTTCTGTTTCAATAAATTATTTGCATTTTAAAACTATTAACGCTGACTCATTCCTTCAGTCCACTCAAAATTATGCTAATATTCCTTATGTTGTTTATGATATTAATTGAAAATAGCATATGAGAGTATTATAGTAATAATAACACATGGCAATATACTAAAAAGCTATTTATAATTTTTGGCTGGTAAAAAATCTGCCTGGCTGGTAGTTTTTAAAATCTACCAGCCTAATGGCTGGTAAGTCAAAAAGTTAAGTTTGTTCCCCGAGTACAAAGCAGAAATGGGATGAGGTACAATTTACAGTAAGGTGTAATGAGGTATGGGTTGTAGTGCAAATTCTTTACCAATAAATATAAAGTGTGTTTAGTGTTCTAAAGTGGGTGCTGCAGTGAGCTCTGCTTGGGCTGACCTTCAAATTTTGTTTTGGAATTCGAAGCTTCCGGGCCGAAATTCGATTTTAATTCGAAGCTTTAAAAAATATATATATATAAATATTTTTTTTTTACATTTTTTACATTTTTTTACTGTTTTGGAACTTCTACAGCACTTTGTTCAACTTTGTCAGTGCTGTAAAGTTTAAACCTTTTTAAATCTTAGACAAACGAAACACTTTGCTTTCATGAAATATTGTAAGCCGTCATTTGCACAATGAACACAAATCTGTCGGTGCCGAGTCCGACCTCATCTTAAATAACAAACAGCATTGCTTGTTGTAATTAACAAAGAGGCAGAGTTGATTTAGCAAAAAAAAAATATATATATACCGCTATATCGGGTAGGGATGCCCCGATCGATATCGGCCGATAATCAGTATAAATATGCTGTGATCGGTGATAATGCTTTATTTTCGCCGATCGTCAAAACTGATCTCACTCGCTGAGTTCTGTCTCAGACACCGGGTGGTGCGGCGTCTGCTCCTCCCTCCAGCCCCTCCCGCACGCATGTAAACACGGGTCTAGTCTAGTCTAGTGGGACGGGAGGACGGCGTCTCCCTGAGCTAACGTTGGCTACCGTTACAAAATGACCCAGTCAACTATTCACTTTTAGTTTAATACATGACGAGGCATTGTCTAACCGAACGGTATCTAGCCGGCTAGCTAGTGCTACTGATAGCTCCTGATATCAACAAATGCTCCAGCAATAGTCTAGTAGAGACGTGTATGATACCTCTGTTGGCTCACGTTAGCGCAAGTTAGTTCACTGTTCAAAACGAAATGCCCCATTGAACTAAATAGTTCACTGAGGCGTTGTATTAACGTTATATATCCGGCTAGCAGTAGCTACAGATAGCTCCTGATATCAATGTCTTATAACACTGATTCGACGCGTATTCGAGCTGAGGGCATGTTGTTGAATGTGATCAATACCAGCTGCAGCTCCGGAGAATCCTGGCCGTATCTCGAGGCTACTCGAGTATAGGGTCCAGCTGCAGCTCCGGAGAATCCTGGCCGTAGCTGGAGGCTACTCGAGTACACACAGACAGTGGAGCTTGTTGCGTGGTGGCGATGTCTCGCAGATAATACAAGTACAAGTCTAATTATATAATATGTATATTTTATAAAAAAAAATAAGTTTTATATAAAATAATAAAAAAAAAAATTAAATCAAAAACGATCGGTATAGGCCGATATGGCTCACGACGATCGGTGATCGGTATCGGTGGCAAAAAACGTGATCGGGGCATCCCTAATATCAGGGCTGTACACTGCGACGAGGTTATCGCAAATTGCCCCTTAATTTGGCCCGTGCGAGTGGAAAATAATATTTGGGGGCAACCTTGCGAGTAGTGATTTCAACCCTTCATTCGCATTTCACTTCTAAATTAATCCATACAAATTGGATAAAAAAATAGTAAAACATTAGCCTATAACCAGGGCTGTACAGTGCGACATAATGCTATGAGAAAATCTGTCGGCGATGAATGAATTGACTGCTTAGCCCCTGTGCGATAATATTTGCGTGTGAAGTGAATCTGGGCTACGCTATTCTACTTGGTAGTTGTAGTCTATCGTGCGATTAAATACCATGTCCCGTCTGCGTGTATGCTTTCTACTAGGGCTGCAACTAATGTCGATAATCTTTTCGATTAGTCGACTAATCGAAAAAAAATTATATTAAAAAAAATTATATATATTTTTTTATAATTTTATTTATTTTTTGCACTACCTATCTTTTTGAAAGTGGCTTCTCAGCTCTGGTCCAGCTGAAGACAGAGCAGAGGAACAGATTGGACATTGAGCATGACCTCAGAGTTGCTTTGTCTACCATCACCCCAGACTCTTGTCGGGACCCAACAACATCCCCAGTTATCCCATTAGTTCCCCCAAACTTACTGTCGGTCTGTTATGTTAAGCTAAGAAGTCTTCAGCTGGACCAGAGCTGAGAAGCCACTTTCACAAAGATAGGTAGTGCAAAAAAAAAATTATAATAATTATTTTTAAACGACTAATCGACGCAAGAAGTCTGCGTCGACGAGTTTTTATGATCGACATCGTCGATTATGTCGACTAATCGCTGCAGCCCTACTTTCTACAACGCAGTTGCGTTTCCGGGTTCCTCTGATTAGCCACTAAGCCCACGTGACCCTACGCTATTACGCCCCCCTTATCGCCGCCAGTTATTGCTTACGCCCGCGCATGAGCCGCGACAAGCTCCTCGTAACGAATCATTAAAAAAAATATACCGTTAACTGGAATATGTTGTTTCTTTACACATATGTTGTATTATGTACAAATCTAATCATGACATTTAAGACATGCATGACATACAGATATATATATATCTGACTCTGAGCACCTGAAGACTGTGCTATTAAACCAGGAAGAGCAGCACTGTGTCAGCAGAGTAGTACCGTAACGAATCATTAAAAAAAAATATACCGTTAACTGGAATATGTTGTTTTGGTGGCCAAATAATCCAAAACGAATCCAACGAACAACGCACGCGATCATTCAATGACAGACCGCGGGTCCATGAGCGTTTTTGTTCACTCTAGTCTTGTGTTAGTTGTGTGTTGCACTGCAGTAGTGGAGGCTCTACTCTGCTGACATAGTGCTGCACTTCCTGGTTTAATAGCACAGTCTTCAGGTGCTCAGAGTCAGAGATATATATATATCTGTATGTCATGCATGTCTTAAATGTCATGATTAGATTTGTACATAATCCAACATATGTGTAAAGAAACAACATATTCCAGTTAACGGTATATTTTTTTAATGATTCGTTACCAGGGGCTTGTTGCGGCTCATGCGCGGGCGTAAGCGATAACTGGCGGCGATAAGGGCGGCGTAATAGCGTAGGGTCACGTGGGCTTAGTGGCCAATCAGAGGAACCCGGAAACGCAACTGCGTTGTAGAAAGCATACACGCCCACCCGTCTGCGTAGAGGCCATACATCCAACACCAAATCCCATCATTCCTAGCGAACAATCTAATCGAAACTGAATGTGGCCTATTGCATCGCCAAAGACTAACTTCCTTTCAATAAGTTTAAGCCTCTAATTTTGCTCTGCAAGAAGAACATCTTATGACAACCACGTCCGATGTGGAGAGATGATAAGAGACCATAGCCGATTAAATTAAGTCGGATCTGGCAGTGATGATTGACCGGGACACACTTCTAACGTTCAGCCATGCATTAGGTGAGTAACCCACTATTAGGACGTTTTTCAATACTTAAATACTGTCTACTTAAATTTCCCTCCGGGGATCAATAAAGTATCAACCTATCTATCCATCTAATAATGAGACAATATGCAAATAAGATAATACTAATAATTGTCACGGTTCCCCGTATATGGAAGTGGCTTGCAACTTACTGCTGGTAAAATCACTGTTTATTTCTCGTTTTGCATAGTATTACATTCCTCTTCTATAAACAATCAAAGTCCTACTGTAAGGTCGCTTTCACACAGGGGCTGTTTGGTCCGGACTATCGGACCAGAAGTCGATAGTCCGGTTTTTCAGGTTTGTGTGAATGCGCAGTCGAACTCGGTCCGCGGACCAAACACGCGAACTCGGTCCTCCAAAACACATAGGTCTCGGTTCGCCTTCATCGGACCAAACGTAGTCAGTCACCTGATAAACTGCATCTTGGAAGGAACACCGCAGCTTATTATTATTATTAATACCGCAGTGCGCAGCACACTGCATCTATCTATCTATCTAACTGTGCATCTTGGGTAGAAGGAATAAGAAAAAAACACGGCTTATTATGTGGCGCGCGGCATTACAAGCACACTGTGTAAACATGTCTCGTGGACAGACTTGGGTGATCCGCTGATCTGGAGTCAGACATGGCTCGCAGTCCACACACACACGCGCGCGCACACACGGGCTCGCAGCCACACACACACACATTTCCACTCTAATGCCACGCCTCTGCTACTATCACGCCTGCTCACGGCTACGCAGTTTGTGTATTTCCGCATTTCACTTTCTGAAGGGGATTGTTTTCCACTCTCCATTGTGTCCAATAGACGAGCGCCCTTTTCGACCGCGTGACATTGTTCAGATAGTTCGGTGCGCTTGACAAATTGCTATGTGAATGCAGACGAACCAAATGAAGAATGCAACAATGTTGCAACTTCACCACCAGAACCGCACAGAGTCCACCAAAACTATATGTGAAAGCGACCTAAGAGCCTCATACAGGTCAATTAAACCTTTTTGATTAGAGTCTTTCCTTCGAGCTAAGTTGAACTCAACATTTCACTGTCAAAAGCGCAAACTTAAACAAGGTTGCGTCGCAACACGGTTTTCAAAATAAAGGTCACATATACACATACCGTAGTAGGCCAATTCGTATAAAAAAAAAAGTCCCGGATATACATAAACATTAATTGGCATAGATCTCTATAAACGGCCCAACACATTGATCACTTTAGGCACACACTGAAACCAGTAACATCACAAATATGAAGCGGGTAATTACTAGGGGTGGGACGATACGCATTTGAACCGTGTACCGTACAGTACGACCCCCCACGGTTCGGGGCGTCTGTGTATCCTACGGTTCAGATGACGCGCAAAAAAAAAAATAATCTTTTGGCGGAGCCGGGAGAGGTGAGCACTGGCTGTGCTTGCCATTTTTACACAAACTGACTACCACCTGGCTGCAGTGCTGCTGCTGCTGCCTCACCTCTCCCGGCTCCGTGCCAAATTAAGTTTTTTTTTATTTGCGCATCCCCGGAACCGTACAATACACAGACGCCCCGAACCGTGGACGTTGTGCCGAACGGTATACGGTTCGGTTGCGTACCGTCCCACCCCTAGTAGCTACTAGCTAGCAGAGGAGGAAATGGGAGTCTGAGAGGCGGTGTGTTTAAAGATAATGATAGGCGTTTATTCAACATCCAACAAGGCTAACATACAACTGTGTTTTACTAACTCCAACCGGGACTATTGCCGCTTTCCCACTGCCTGTTGATGTTATGAACTCCTCCTAACGTTACCGGAGCTGATAACATTGCCTGAGCTGAAGGTCCGTGCCACTAAAATGTCTGTGGGGACCCGCCAACCCATAGATAGTTCCAACTCACCGAATTACGTAATCCACCACAGTTGCACTCAATATTTAAATGTTAAGTCTAAATAAATGTAGACAGATAATGTACGTATTTTAAAAATAGAATGAACAGAGCAGTGTTGTTTTTAAACAGTACAGTGTGTGTGTGTGTTAGTTTGATGTATGATAAGAAATCCAGCCATATTCCTTTCATTGTATTTCAAATACTGCACTTTAATTTCAAGCAGAAAACGAATCTTTCCATTCAGAACTGACAATCAGGGAATTTAAACATGGTTGACATTGTTTTTTTGTGTTTTATATTAAAGAAAGGAAAGTCTAGTGCTGGCTGAGCATATAAGTTAATACTTTGACAAATGTAGCCTATATTTTTCAGTCAGTTCGGTCTTTGTGTGCCAAACATTATTTAAGGCTGTAAACACTGTAAACCTTTTTTTATTTTTTTAATAAATGAGAAGCATCTTTAGATTTGAGTGTTACATTTTTTTTAACAAAAATTAACGTATATCGAACTGAACCGAAAACCGTGACCCCAAAACCGTGATAAGAACCGAACCGTCCATTTTGTGAACCGTCCCACCCCTAGTAATTACCCATAAACATTATAAACCTTTCATGGGGTTATTTACAATAATAATTTCATTTGATTTATAAAGCACTTTTCATTGTGAAACAAAGGTATGCAGAGTTTCTTGTCGTCCTGATTAATGCAATGGTGTGTGTGTTGTGGTGATCTCATTCAAGGAGCACTACAGGCGCGCACACACACACAGTTTGTTGTTTTTGTTCTATTAGTGAATTACACACTTTCTCAGTTGGTTCTAGGGCTGACCTTCGAAACTTTTTTTGGCAATCGAAGCTTCGGGGCCGAGCTTCGATTTTAATTCGAAGCTTCGAAAAAAAAAAAAAACATTTTATTAATTATAATATTTTTTATTTAATCTTTTATCTTATGTTGTGGGACGTGTACAGCACTTTGGTAAACTTTGTTGTTTTTAAATGTGCTCTATAAATAAAGTGGATTGGATTAATTAAGTAGCCCCTTTCGTGACTGACGCAGCCAACAAGGTTTCACTCGGCTGCGCTGCCTGGGTGCAGTGGGGCTGCTCTCACAGCCAACGACATGACATTACATAATTATGTTGCAACCTTCGTCTATCAAGCAAACAATTATATTATATTTAATTTATAATTTATAATTATATCAGACAATGCACCTACAAAAGCAGAGGATTACAATTAAATTAGCCAACTTGGTAACACATGTCCTTGTTGTTTTCAACACCGATAATCTCCACGTGCTTGTTGTAGAGAGGTGGAGTCGAGGCGCCACTTAGTTTCGCTTCATTGGAAATGGAGGCGCAAGATTTTGGAGGCAACATTTTTTTTTCTCTTTTTTTAAACTTCGATTTTTTTTTTATGTTCGAAGCTTGTGCCATCGAACGAAGCTTCGAAGTATTTAAGACAGCCCTAATTGGTTCATTATAAAAGATACAAACCTGAAAACAAAAGCACTTAAATGTCAAATAAAAGGACCACAGTAATGAGGCAGGAGAAACATATTTGTTTGCACTATAATGGTAAAATTGTTATTTAAAAATGTGCCCCTAAAAAATATTCTGTGCCCCTAAATTTCTCATTTAGGGGCAACTGTACCCCTAGTGAAAAATATTAGCGTACAGCCCTGTATATATATTCATATTTTTATTTTATTTTTAAATAATCAAATTTTTATTTTCATATTCGAATCCCATGCCCATCGAACGAAGCTTCGAAGTATTTAAGACAGCCCTTTACTATGCTTGAGTAAATTGTAGGGCTTTTCGATTATTTCAATGGCTTTATGATTTAATCTGTTGATTTGATTGATTAGTCGGTTAATTAAACTATTAATTTACCAGAAAAAAAACTATTTATTTTATTTGCAATTAGGGCTGCACTATTCTTGCTCAAATGTGAATCACAAATTTTCTCCCTAAGAATTGAGATCATGATTCTCTCGCACGATTCTTATTTTTTCAATAAAAACATTTATTGCACTTTCTTTTGTACATGAAAGTGCTTGACTTAAACATAACTTATATGAAAGTGCTTGACTTAAACATAACGTATATGAAAGTGCTTGACTTAAACGTCTCTTGTAACATACAAAATAACTCTAGTCTCTTTTCCTCTTATTTTAGACACTTAATCAAAGTGATTCACTTAAAATGTTGCTGAACATAAAAAAGATAGAATGTAAAGTTTATGAATAAACGATTGCTTCAGCAGTAATAAATGTAAGTGATGCACGATAATATCGGCCGATATGGCCGTTCAGCAGTAATAAATGTAAGTGATGCACGATAATATCGGCCGATATGGCCGTTTTTTTACACATCTGTATCGGTCCGATATCAAGATGGGGCCGATATTTAAAAAATAATAATACTAAAAAAGAAATGGGTTTTGAAAATGGCTCTTTATTTGATTATCATAAAAAAAATTATATACAGCGATATCGACATCTGTAAGTATCGGCCAGAACAGCAATATTAATATCGGTATCGGCCACAATTTTCACATCGCTGCATCACTAATATGTAACGTAACGTGATTATTTGTTATTATTTAAATGTATTTGAAATAATGTAATCTTATTGAGCTCTCCTTTCAAAAAATGTATTGCATTTTTTGTTATTTGTATGGTTTGAACAGCAGAGGGTGCAATATAGGGTTGTTCCGATACCAGTATCGGAAATGCCGCCTATACTGCCTAAAATGCTGGTATCGGTATCGGCCGATACCCTCTAATTCTGCGCTCCGATACCATATGACGTAATTTATCAACAACACTGCGGTCTGTTGAGTGAGCATTATAAAACAAACGTGTGTTTAACCGACCGTGAATTAAAGTGTCAATGCTGTTTGTCATTTTAACAGCAGATACTTTCTTAAATGCCATCCTCCCGACAGAGCGGTGTTGACGGGGAGCTCAGATGGGTTCGCTTGGTGGTGTTAGCATTGAACAGCTAACCGAAAGATAGCTTAAACGTTACCTTGGCTAAAGTTGGGGCTATTCATAATCCAGCAATAATGGCTGCAGACCTGCAAGCAAAGTACAGCAAGTTGGCAAACGAGTATTCCAACATAAATCACATTTTCACCAGTAAAGTTAGTCTTTTCATCTACCGTTAGCTCATGCTAGTGTAGCAGGGTGGATTATCCCTGCTTCGTGGGAACGGTTGCTGACAGTCACGAGGTAGCTGTACACAGTAGAACTCTGTCTGACTGCACCCTCGTCTTTGGGCCTGGGGCGTCGACTGGAGGCTGGTAGTGCGAGTGGATGGGGCCCGGGATTTACCAACCTGGTCTGGTACTCTGGTCTTCCTTCCCTGTCGCAGGGCGGTCAGCAGTACTCCCCAACACGCTCCCACTCCCCCCAGTTGCTCCTTAAACCCTCCCACACCTCGGGACTGAATTGTAATTAAATACTCTGAGTTCCCCCCGCAAGCAGTACCCTCCCTCAATGACCCTAGAAACCTTACAATGAAGAGGGAAAGGTGGAATAGGACAGGGTTAATCCTATATACGTTACCCACACCAAAAGAGTTAATGCTGGGCACAGGAATGGACACGCACACCAAACCCCATTTAAGTCTTTATATTAATTGTACTGTTCAGTTACAATTATTTAATACTAGTGGCCAATTGGGCTGAAGTCCTACTATAGCTCCTGTGTGTAACTCAATACCTCATAACCACGTATATTATACACCCACCTCTGGGTTAATATCAGGGATAATATACTTCACTGTTTGAGTCATCACCCACGTATGGGCCTTCACCCTGTATAATACCTCAAAAGGCTTTAATTATACGGCAAGAATAATACCTCAAAAGGCTTTAATTATAATGCACCAGGCCTGTAACTTCCCCACAGGGAAAAGGTAACTTAGATGGGAAAATATTATTACACACACATGTTATCACGCTCAAAGAAAAGGAAAGAAACCAAAAGTGTGGGCCCACTAATACCTTGCAAAAGTCCTATTCTAATGCCGGCATATATTGTCTGGGGTTCCCCTTATGAACTGTAGTTAGCAACGTTAACTTCGCCCGCGGGCTGCACCACACTGTGTACGGTGTAAAGCTCCGGAGCATAGACGCTTGTTTATACTCATCTAAAATGGCCGCCTCGCCGTGCCACTGTTGTCTGGGAGGCAAGATGGTGTCGAGCACTCTCGGCGAGGACACCAGCAGGCGGAGCTGTAGCAGAGAGGCAGTGCTGGCTGAGAGCTTGTGCTGGGAGATGACGACCTCTGCTGGTGGGAAAGAACTCCTGTGTCTTGCAGGCAGCCAGGAGTTGCTGGTGACAGCTGCTGACGCCCGGGGCAGACTGCTTGTGGGTCCCGCACGTATCTGGCACGCACTCTATACCGGCACAGTAACTGCTATAACCCGAACTACTGTGAACTCAGATATATCCTTAGCCGCACGCTATCTATACCGCTCACTGTAACTACTATAACTCGAGTACTCCTGTGTTCTGTACCGTTTGCTCACGCACTATCACTGGTACTTCTAGGATATCATATCAACTAGCAAGTACTTCCTATCACCCGTCACTGTTCCACGGGGCTCTTCAACAAAAAGGCAAGTCAGCAGCTCTGAATAATAAGCAATACTTCAGGCTGCTACACTAGCTAACCTAGCTCACGTCGTCGTCACTAGTGATCGACCACGTCGCGTACACAATTAATGACATGTTGCGGACAGCCATATCGGTGACAATGTTTAGCTTTTAGTGCCAAATGATATGAGTCTGAGGCGGAGTCTCAAAAGAGAATGCTGAATATTTATTGTGCAAAAATCACAACAGATCCTCTGCTACTTCAACGGAGCCTTGTAGACTGAGTAGGGTATATCTGCAGAGCCACTGGGTAGCAAGTGCAAAGCGAGTGGATCATTGGAGTAGGTTATATCTGCAGTGCTGCAGCCCCATACTCATTGATTAATGATACTAATACAAATCTATACAATCACCTGTTGAATAAATACCATTACTTTCTAGTTATTACTAAAAAACAGTATATATAAAACCGTATCTGTAAAAAAAAAATATATATATATATATATATATATATATATATATATATATATATATATATATTAGAGCTGCGTTAACGCGAGACTAGTATCGCGCGATAATATAATTGACGCCGTTAATCTTTTTCTCAACGTTGGGTCTGTATTGTCCTTAAATACTTGCCGTAGTTCACAGCTGTGGTGCCCGGAAGTGATTGCACGTATGTACCGGAGCTGTAGTCAGAATAATGTGTTAAACTAAAGTAACTTTAGTGGTCCGGTAATCATTGTTATACAGGTGAGGTTAAGAAGTCCTCAGGATATAACACAATTCGACGATGAGGACATCTGAATCTGCGCAATGCAAGAAAGAAGAAGTCCGTTGAGAGCTTTGTTTACATTATTAACGTTAGCTTAGCGAGTTAGCATGTTAGCTCACGTTAATCGGGCGGCACTTGAAAACATCTACAAGAGGAGGAAATCCACTTTACACACTAAAGGAAGGATCGACTGGACTATCGTGAGTGTTTGGGTTATTGGAAATATTGGACCGTTTGATGACAATGTGGGGCAATATGAAATGAAAATGGGGGACCCTGATGTAAACAAGACAAACTTCTTTCTCTGGTCTGCATCCCCTTAACAATTGTGTGTATTGAGCTGTACTCCGACTGTAGTAGCTGTTCAGTGTTCTCTTGGAGGTGGACCTGAGACTGTAGCTGTTCAGTGTTCTCTTGGATGTGGACCTGAGACAGTAGCTGTTCAGTGTTCTCTTGGATGTGGACCTGAGACTGTAGCTGTTCAGTGTTCTCTTGGAGGTGGACCTGAGACTGTAGCTGTTCAGTGTTCTCTTGGATGTGGACCTGAGACAGTAGCTGTTCAGTGTTCTCTTGGATGTGGACCTGAGACTGTAGTAGCTGTTCAGTGTTCTCTTGGATGTGGACCTGAGACTAGTAGCTGTTCAGTGTTCTCTTGGAGGTGGACCTGAGACTGTAGTAGCTGTTCAGTGTTCTCTTGGATGTGGACCTGAGACTGTAGTAGCTGTTCAGTGTTCTCTTGGATGTGTACCTGAGACTGTAGTAGCTGTTCAGTCAGGGGAGGAAATTAGGCCACTTTACTCGCCAAATGCAAGTATTTTTTACGTTTGGCGAGTGATTCATGAAGAGCACTCGCCAGTCTGGCGAGTACTAGTAATTACAAAACAAAAAAATTATTCTGCAATCTGCTGATTCGCTCACTGGCACAAGCCGAAATCTGACTCCCCCCTTGATTCCTCCCATTTGCGCATCATAATAATCCGACCATAACCAATGAACATCATCGTTGTACAGATGCGCTCTAAGCTCCTCCAATGAACACTCGTTTTCTAGAAGATGTCGCGCATCTAGGGGAAGTGGACAGACCACTGCGCGCAGACCTACAAACTCCTGTCACCGGCTTGACAACGTAGACACACTTAGACAAAAACACATTGTGGATGAAAATAATTGCATGTAGAGTCGTCGCTTTCGGATATCAGTGCGGTCTGACATGGGGACGAACAGCACAGGACGTTCACCTTCGAGTCGGATGAGAATGACAAGTGGACGTGAGGCTAACCAGCATTAGCCGGCTAGCTACCTAGCATCAAGCTACCATAACGCGCATTCAACATAGTGGACTATACTGAGCGGCTTTGCTTAAATGCAGCCGAGTGACATTTTATTATTACCGGGTTTCCCCCCATAACACCACTCGCCCATATGCCCTTCACAACGGTGATGTTGTCATACACTTGGCATTCAGAATACACCTGCTGAACCCCTAGCGTTGTCAACTTGTCATGAGATTCGGTTCCAATGTATTGTCATCATACAGCACAAGTACAGTACAACCAGAATACGTTTGGTATCCAACCAGAGTGCAAATGTAACAAGTCAAGTTCAAGTTGTTTTATTTAGCTATTACATTACAGTGAAATGCTTGGTTCTTTCACTGCCCAGTCCAACCTAGACCAGCCCAAACCAGTCCAACGGTCCCAGCCCAACCCAGTCCAACCTAGACCAACCCAGTCCAACCTAGACCAGCCCAACCCAGTCCAACCCAACCTAGACCAGCCCAACCCAGTCCAGCCCAGCATCTTTCACTGCCTAGTTCAGCCCAACCCAGCCCAGCATCTTTCACTGCCTAGTTCAGCCCAACCCAGCCCAGCATCTTTCACTGCCTAGTTCAACCCAACCCAGTCCAGCCCAGCATCTTTCACAGCCCAGTTCAGCCCAACCCAGCCCAGCATCTTTCACTGCCTAGTTCAGCCCAACCCAGTCCAGCCCAGCATCTTTCACGGCCCAGTTCAGCCCAACCCAGTCCAGAATAGTTCCCTCTTTCATGTTAATATGTGATATCCTAATATTTTGAAGAGTAGAGACAGTGTGATTAATACATGTTGTATGCTAATATTGTGGAGAGTAGAGACTTATTAATGTTTTATGCTAATAAATATTTTAAAGAGTAGAGACACGGTGTGATTATTATTACTATGATTGAAAATCAATTTAGACGAAGACATACAAAGAAGTAATTATCACAATTAGCGATTTATTTTTGGCTGGTAAAAAAATCAGTTTGGCTGGTAAAAAAAATCATCTACTCGCCAGTTGGCTGGTAAGCCAAAAAGTTAGTTTCCTCCCCTGTGTTCAGTGTTCTCTTGGATGTGGACCTGAGACTGTAGCTGTTCAGTGTTCTCTTGGATGTGGACCTGAGACTGTAGCTGTTCAGTGTTCTCTTGGATGTGGACCTGAGAATAGTAGCTGTTCAGTGTTCTCTTGGATGTGGACCTGAGACTGTAGTAGCTGCTCAGTGTTCTCTTGGATGTGGACCTGAGACTGTAGTAGCTGTTCAGTGTTCTCTTGGATGTGGACCTGAGACTGTAGTAGCTGTTCAGTGTTCTCTTGGAGGTGGACCTGAGACTGTAGCTGTTCAGTGTTCTCTTGGATGTGGACCTGAGACAGTAGCTGTTCAGTGTTCTCTTGGATGTGGACCTGAGACTGTAGCTGTTCAGTGTTCTCTTGGAGGTGGACCTGAGACTGTAGCTGTTCAGTGTTCTCTTGGATGTGGACCTGAGACAGTAGCTGTTCAGTGTTCTCTTGGAGGTGGACCTGAGACTGTAGTAGCTGTTCAGTGTTCTCTTGGATGTGGACCTGAGACTAGTAGCTGTTCAGTGTTCTCTTGGAGGTGGACCTGAGACTGTAGTAGCTGTTCAGTGTTCTCTTGGATGTGGACCTGAGACTGTAGTAGCTGTTCAGTGTTCTCTTGGATGTGTACCTGAGACTGTAGTAGCTGTTCAGTGTTCTCTTGGATGTGGACCTGAGACTGTAGCTGTTCAGTGTTCTCTTGGATGTGGACCTGAGACTGTAGCTGTTCAGTGTTCTCTTGGATGTGGACCTGAGAATAGTAGCTGTTCAGTGTTCTCTTGGATGTGGACCTGAGACTGTAGTAGCTGCTCAGTGTTCTCTTGGATGTGGACCTGAGACTGTAGTAGCTGTTCAGTGTTCTCTTGGATGTGGACCTGAGACTGTAGTAGCTGTTCAGTGTTCTCTTGGAGGTGGACCTGAGACTGTAGCTGTTCAGTGTTCTCTTGGATGTGGACCTGAGACAGTAGCTGTTCAGTGTTCTCTTGGATGTGGACCTGAGACTGTAGCTGTTCAGTGTTCTCTTGGAGGTGGACCTGAGACTGTAGCTGTTCAGTGTTCTCTTGGATGTGGACCTGAGACAGTAGCTGTTCAGTGTTCTCTTGGAGGTGGACCTGAGACTGTAGTAGCTGTTCAGTGTTCTCTTGGATGTGGACCTGAGACTAGTAGCTGTTCAGTGTTCTCTTGGAGGTGGACCTGAGACTGTAGTAGCTGTTCAGTGTTCTCTTGGATGTGGACCTGAGACTGTAGTAGCTGTTCAGTGTTCTCTTGGATGTGTACCTGAGACTGTAGTAGCTGTTCAGTGTTCTCTTGGATGTGGACCTGAGACTGTAGCTGTTCAGTGTTCTCTTGGATGTGGACCTGAGACTGTAGCTGTTCAGTGTTCTCTTGGATGTGGACCTGAGAATAGTAGCTGTTCAGTGTTCTCTTGGATGTGGACCTGAGACTGTAGTAGCTGCTCAGTGTTCTCTTGGATGTGGACCTGAGACTGTAGTAGCTGTTCAGTGTTCTCTTGGATGTGGACCTGAGACTGTAGTAGCTGTTCAGTGTTCTTTTGGAGGTGGACCTGAGACTGTAGTAGCTGTTCAGTGTTCTCTTGGATGTGGACCTGAGACTGTAGTAGCTGTTCAGTGTTCTCTTCATTCATGGAACCGTTACACTGAGCTTGCACTGAATTTGTTGAGAAACCTGCTTCTGCAGCAGTCTGTGTGTGAGCAACCAGTCAGCAGCATTGTGAATTCAGAGATTCACTAAAAGACACATTGAGAGACAGGTTTGTGTGTGGATTAAGAAATGAAGGTGCACAGAAGAAACTACTGACAGAGTGATTTGACACTGGAGAGAGCTGTCTATCAGTGTAACAATGTAATGGCATCAAAGGAAGGGCACAGAAAATTACGATAAATCTGGTTTTAAAAGAAACACTGGAAATTACAAAAAGAAGAGGCATGTTCATGCTGTTGAACAAGGAGATAGAACAGCTAGTGACTCCTCAGATGAAGAGGAGAGGATAAATCTCCTCCTCTGGTCATTATTTGGGTAGAACACACATTTTGAATGCATTTGGCAGACTTTTTTCTTTTTTTTTAGCCATTTTAATTAGATTAATCTAGATCAATTCCAGGATTGCAGGTAGATTAATCTAGATAAAAAAATGTAATCTATGCCCATCTCTAATATATATATAATTTATATAATATTTTTATTTATTTATTTATTTATTTTAATGTATGCACTGGTATCGGATAAGTATCGGTATCGGCCGATACCCAAAGCTTAGGTATCGGATCGGAAAGGAAAAAATGGTATCGGAACATCTCTAGTGCAATACATGACTGACTGATTATGGCGATTTGTGCGTCGCCCTCCCTGCCACAGGATATAAAAAAAATTACATACATTTTTTACAAAATAATGACTTATGATAAATATAATAATACCTTAAAAAAAATCATGCCTCTGAATATCATATCATAGTCCAATCAGCCGCAGTATCTTATAGGGATCAGTGCATGTGAGCGGATCGGAGCGTGAGCGGCGCGGGGAGCGGAGCGGGCGGTTTTGACGTGAGCGAGGAGTGGGTTTTAAAATGGGTCGGCGCGACGCCCGGAGCGAGAGTTCTCCTCCGCTCCAATCCGCTCCGGGCCGCTCACACAGTGGTTTAACACTGATGTAATATACATGTAGTACAATGCCAAAGCAACAGATGGCGATGTACAAACATGAAGGCCATTTTCAACCAATGAGAAGGGTGACCCTGTGATATCCTGTTCAGGCTTTGTCACTCACGGATGTTAGAAAAAGTTTTTGACGCCATTGTTGTTGTCGTTAGCTTACATGCTAACGTTAATGGCAGCGACCATAGCATTGTGGCTAGGCTAGCTATCATCGCTTAATAGAGCTAGTGAATGGATAAACAACGTTATTTAACATTGCAGAATGGGTACAATTACAATGCGGCTCAATACAAACAATTGTTAAGGGGCCCAGGGGGTGTAGACTGTTGTAGTTTGAGCTAATTTACACCATGCTCCCAAAAAAAAAATCTGCCGATCGATGTGGCGCGGGGAGCGGGGAGCGCTCGATTCAAGGTGAGCGAGCGGAGAGCGACTTGGGGGCGGGGTCAACATGAGCGATTAGCGGAGCGGACCAAGCTTTAAAGAGCGAAGAGCGGATTTCTCACCCGCGCCGATCCGCTCACGTAGCCTGATAGGGATGGGACTTTCTAGCAAAAAGAAAGTTATATACATTTTTTTTTTTTTTTTTTTTTTTTTTAATATATTAACACTTTGATTGCCATGGTTAAAATTCATAATTTACCATCCCTCGCCATCTCTATTTGTCTATGGAGAAGTTCCCCTTCTTTGCAGGGCTATAACTTTTTAAATTTTATTGCTAAATTGACATTATCGTGGCCCATTCAAGGTCCTATATGTATTGTTCAGGGTGTATCAATGTTATACTTTTTCATTCACATATTCATACTAAAATACGGTCTAAAGCAGGGGTCAGCAACCTTTTTGACATGGAGTGCCTGTTTGAAATATAGTTGTAACTAGTGTGCCTCAACAATATTCCATGCATCGTAATTTTGTTTTCTCATAATCAGGTATTTTTAATGATAATTTTTACATTATTACATCATTATTGTTATTATTAACAATATTATTATGATGGTTGTATCAACCCTAAATCTGAGTTGGGGGGGGGGGGTGCAATGCAGACAAACGGCTGCATACAGTGCGACCATTTCACTCACATTTGCCCATTCATTTTTGGACACATCACACACCATCGGTGTGTACTGTACGTGTGCTGTCATAGCTCCACCTACAGGCCTAATGGAGAACACCAGGAGAACACCAGGATGTGAATGGAGGGTGAATGTGAGGTATATCGTGTAAATAAGTTTTGATTGATCGCAAGACTACACTGTAAAAAAAATTATAATAATAAGTTACCAGAACTTTTAAATATTGAGTTCAGTTACTGTGCATTAAGGTTTTCAGTTTTCAATCCATAATAAGTTAACAGAAAAATAAGTACACAACCACATTATTTCAACCTAATAAAACTATGTTTATTGTCATTGTTTTAAGAACACAAGTTGACTTGGTAATACTCACATTTTGAGTTAAAAAAATGGCTTTTAACATGTGCAATGTTCAATGAAATAGAAAAATAAATAATAAAATTTGTTGATTAATCCCACTGGTCACAATGGTGACCGTAATAATATTTTTGTTATAAGGCTCTGCAAATGTTACTGAAAGATGTAGCAAACCTGAGAAACCTGGGTGTTGTCTTTGACCAGGCCATGAACCTAGACAAACATGTCAAAACACTCACACGCACCTGCTTCTTTCACCTCAGAAACATTGCAAAACTGCGCACCATCATATCTCACTCTGAACTAGAACTATCCGTGCATGCTTTTATTTCCTCTAGGCTTGACTACTGCAACTCACTTTTCACCTGTCTCACCAAATCATCCACAGATAAACTACAAATGGTCCAAAATGCTGTAGCCAGGCTACTCACAAGGTCAAAAAAATCATGTCACATCACTCCCATTTTGGTATCCCTGCACTGGCTCCCGGTACACTATAGAATGCACTTCACGGTCAGGCCCCTATCTACATCACGGAACTCATCCATCCCTACACCAACACCCGCTCACTCAGATCTGCCGATCAGCACCTCCTAGTGATCCCCAGGACCAGGCTAAAAACAAGGGGTGATCGAGCCTTCGAGGTGACAGCACCAAGGATCTGGAACGCTCTCCCCCTGGACCTGCGAACTGCCCCCTCTGAGAACTCTTTTAAAAAACAACTAAAAACACATTTGTTCAGGCAGGCTTTTGATCATACATAGGCACCTTTTCTTGTCCTCACTGTTCTATAGTGTTGTTTTAATTAGTGACTCATGATTTTATCCAAATTCTTTTATTCTACTTTTTCTATCTGGTTTCACTGTTTTTAACTGCTGTTTGTCTGTTGTCATTTATTTCTGATTTTGTTTTATTGTGTTTTTATATTAAGCTGTAGTGTAAAGCACCCTGTGCATTCGTGCTGTGAAGGGTGCTATATAAATAAAGGTCATTCATTCAATGTATTTCCAGCTAAATTGAAATAATAAACAAATAAAGGGTCTCAATTAAATATGTGGTAGTAAAAAGAACCTGTGGGAGGATTTCAACAAGATAAATGCGACAACAGTGCAAAATATTTCACTGCAGGCCCTCACTACCATATCTGATTTTAAAGTTCAAATTAAGGGCATTTTAAAGAATGAGATGGAGAATGTCGCTGCTTCACTGCATAATGTGCTGTTATATTTTATGTTTTTAACCTGACCTTCTCTCCCCAGCAACCTCCTGCAGGGCCTCACCTTCCATCCTCTTTCTACCTTTTTACCCTACCCTCCAATCTCCCCCAATCCCATTCAATCTGATTTGCTGCAGCTCAAATGTATCCCCTTGCCCCACTTTGCCTTTTATGTCTTTGTCTGTGTTTTGTGTATTTTTGTATGTTTGTTTTTTGTTTTTGCTGCCATTTTGGCCAGGTCTTGCTCGAAAAAGAGATATTTGATCTCAAGTGACTACCTGGTAAAATAAAGGTAAAATTAAAATTAAAAATAATAAAAAAAAAAAAAAAAAAATTATTTTTTTAATATATACTGCTGCCCCCTGTGCCTATGCAGGCACGCGTGCCTAGGGTTGCCTACCCCTGGTCTAAAGTATAAGTATGTTTTTATCGTTTTCTGCAGCTTTCTTCAGAACGTGATTTATAGCCCTAAATGCATTATATTGATGATCAAATACAGTTTGGTAGGAATCTGTGCGAGATAAAAAATTTCAACTGGATGTGCTTCTAGGAGTTACTACGTATCATCTGATGATGACCGGATGGGCGGGGGGTCGTTTATAATTCCGTGGGCAGCGTTAGATGATTCATCCAGTGTGGGTCATATGTTCATCATAGCAGTTTATATGGAACACGTTAGAATATAACGCTGCAACTCACCGTGGCTTCCTCGCGCCGCTGGCAGATGAGCGTGGAACAGAATTTTTTTCTATTATGGGATGGAGAAATGCCCGATCCATTTCCAGGTTGTATAATAGTATATACGTCCAAATCATGTTGTTTTTTCGAGTTATTTGCACCGATCGATGTTCACTGTGTCAAGACGGAGTCTCTCTAACGATAGCGAGTGCCCGGACCACATATGGATGAGCACTTCCGGTTCAAAGGGTCATTTCCGGTTGGCGATCTGCCGATCGGCCACCAGATGGCTCTCTTGAACCGCTAGAGAGTTGAGTGGAGCTTTGCAGTGTATCTCAGGGCCCCGGAGGGGAAATATGATTTCGATCACAGATTTTTGAAATATTGATATCAAAGACGAGTTACGGCGTCTTCGGCAGAATGAGCATGGCTAGGAATGACGTCTAAACTCGTCATCGGCGATTAAAGTGTTAATAATATATTTTCTGTTTCAGTTTAAATTCAGTTAAAATTTTCAGTTCAATTCAGTTATTCTTTTTAATAGAATGGATCATTAAAATCAAAGGGTATTGCACATAAATAGGCACTTCAGAATCTGAAGTTCAGAACGCTGATCGGCTCAGCTGACGGACAATAAATCAAAATGACACCATTCACCATCGTAGCCTTTATAATAACAGCATTGCATTGGCCTGTCAACCGGCTTTAATAAACAAACAAACATCTAGCATGTGCATCTTTTAGATCAATTAGGCTATGAAAATTAGGCTGCCTTTAAATAATAATAATTTTTTTTATATTTTGTTTCACAAAACGAATAATCGATTGTAAAAAAAAATGGCTGAATGACTATTCGAATTTTCGAATATTCTATCCCATCCCTTGTATCTAATTTGTTCTGGAATGAATCATTGTCTGACACTCCATGGGTGACTTTTCTCTGTCTGCAGATCGCCCCTCAGTCCTCTCGTACATTCATGTGTTGGCATTTTCTTTTTCAAACACCACAACCGCCAATGCATTTCTATTAGGGCTGTCAGTTTATCGCGTTAATTAGATTAATTAATTACACAGCAAATTATCGCGTTATGAAAATTTACTCTAAATTAATTACAAAAAAATATATATAATTTTTTTCTTTTTTATCTCATTCATTCCATTAACACGTAGAATAAACATTTACATTTAAAATGGTCCATCTACATGTTCTTGGTATCTGAATCTATGGATCTCAGGGAATGTATTCCCACTGTCAGAAATACTGTGTCTGTTACTAGGCTTGAGTAAATTGTAATGAACCAATTGAGAATATCAATTCAATTCTTTTTTTATTATATATTTTTTTATCTTTGACTGTGAATAACACCATGCTAAAATTGACCAGACCTGAAAAATCTAAGCAAATGAATAAAGGGAAGATGATTAAACAGAAGGTTTTGTAGATACAGTACTGAATTCTGCCATCCGGACACATGCAATTTGAAATATGATTATAGAATAGGGATGTCCGATATTGGCATTAAAATGTGATATCGGAAAATATCGGTATCGGTTTTCAATATATATATATATATATATTTTACATTTCTATAACCTTTATTTACCCAGGCAAGCAAGTAAGAACAAATTTTGATTTATTGTCAAAAGTATGCATAATGTTGTGTTAATTCCACAACAAGAGATATGTAATGTTAATTACCTGAAATGATTCCGTTTTTTGGGGGGGGAAACCCTGCATATATCGGTATCTGTTGATATCTGTATCAGAAATTAAGAGTTGGACAATATCGGTATATTGGTATCTGTAAAAAAGCCAATATCGAGCATCCCTATTATAGAATATAAAATATCAGGCCTAAAATGGTTATGCGATTAAAATGCAATTAATTAATTACAAATCCTGTAATTAATTAGATACATTTTTTTAATCGCCTGACAGCACTAATGTCTATGGGTTGTTTTAGTGCAAGCCCTTACATGCTTTCGTCATACGTAAGTCACACTAGGCTGAGCGCTTGGCATTCGTTTGACATCACGTCCGCAATCACGCCAACCAGGAAATAACTAACACTAATAGTTGTTGACTTGTTGTCGTAAATTGATAATAATCACAAGATGCATTCAGTGCTGGATCTAACTAAATGGATTTATAGACACATTTATGCAAAGTTCAAGTCCGGACCACAAAGCTTATTTTTTTTTTTTTACTTGCATTTTTATTTTCAGTTTCTTGATTTACAAACAAACATCCACATACAACAATACAATTGGTGGTAAAAATTATAAAAGACAGTTCAATACAATTCGACAGATAAGAACTAAAAGATATAGCTGATAGTAGAAAATAATATCAAAATCAAATGAAGAGTTGACCTAAAATAAATTAACTAAAGGGAAAACAAAAAAAACAAAGAAAAGAGATAAAAGAATAAAGTGACATGGGTTCTTTGGTACCTTCATAGTTTATTTTCATTTCGATTTCTCTTCTTGTCTCCTTTTCACTCTCCTGTAATGTAGTTTCTTTTCTTCCTATACTCTTCCCACTTCTCCCATTTTGACTCAAACTTCTCGAAGGCTTAATGTGACACTCCGTGACGGCTCTTCCAATTCGTATGCAATGTTCTACCAGCAGCAAAAAATAAGTGAGTCTCAGCCTCTGGCCCTCTGCGTTATGATATTATGATATGAAAATGTAATTGTAGTGCTGTCAGACCCGGATAAAGGTCGCCTTTCCCTATATTTTCTTCTCTTGAGTGATTAGTTTACATGTTAAAATCACAACGATTTTCTTCTGGGGGTATGGGGTTTACAAACATGTCACCTTTTTCACCTCTTATCAGTTTGCAGGTCTGGTTATATACTGTAGTTACTGAAACTGATTGAATATGGCACCGCCCCACCTAGAATATTTTTCACCAGCCGCCACTGGTTATCAGATGCAATGATGGCAACATGAGTAACGTGGTGAATGTTGAATTAATAGCGTGTTTTGCTTTACATTGTGTAAGTGTGATTGATATCGCAACTGGGATTGTTCCGAAGCAAATAAGTCAACACGTGAATGCAGCGTGACGTGAATGCATAGGGGAATAGGAGCGAGTGTTTTAATGCAACTGATCTCCATTTAGACGCAAATACATCAGAATCGTCGTCCTTTAGAAATTAGATCGCTGTATGAATCGAGATCGCTATTTTATCATGCAGCCCTATTTGCAATTGAATATTTCTAAATGTTTTACTAGTATTCTCAGGTCACATGGGTAGTTGCCTCTTTGACACCACCTACTGAATAGCCAGAGTAGGAGATGAGCCATGAAGTTTATTTATGTCTATAAATGCTGTGTAGTGTGGATTCCTACTGTACCTACATGCCATTACTGCTTTTTATCTATTGACTCATTAGCTACTTTATTATCTTGAAATAATATAATGGCGAACGGGTGCTATTAGCAGATTTTAGCTCTGCGTTTGATACCGTTCGCTCTCACCTGCTTGTCCAGAAGCTTATGAGTATGGGGATAAATCCCTCAATAATCTAATGGTTCTATTCTCTTCTTACCAACAGGACACAACAAGTCAAGGTGAATGACACACTCTCTGAGGTCAAATTCTGCAGCACCGGGGTGCCTCAAGGTGCGGTGAGCTCCCCTCTCCTATTTACACTGTACATCAATGAGTGTAGCAGCAGTCAGCCTAACAATCATATCCTGAAATGTTCAGACAACGCACTTATTCTAAGCCTATTGAAGGCTGGCGACTGCCCCGCTACTTACTTTAAAGAGATCAACTCCTTTCAGGTCTGGTGTGAGAGACATCATCTCATTCTCAATACCACCAAAACCAAAGAGATGATCTATGACCCCAGAGAAGTGAGAGTACATGACCCTGTGGTAATTGGCCACTGATATAGAGCAGGTTGCATCATATAAATACCTAGGAATCCACATGGATAATCGACTGAAATGGCATGTACATGTTGATGTTCTGTGTTCCAAACTAGCCCAACGACCTCACTTCCTCCGTAGACTCGGACTGTTTGGTGTGAGCACAGCGATCATGACCACATTTTATAAAGCTGTCCTAGAAAGCCTGATGAGATATGGGATGCGTCTATATTAAAGGCAACCCAAGAGTGCTTCCGCATTGCCGTTTTGCGCTCTGATTGGCCGAGCGCGCACATGCGCATGAGCCGCGATGCGCTCCTCTAGCCAGGAATCGAAACTCCGTTTAAGCTCCAGAGAGCGAGGCTGAAAATCCACCGCCTGGGAGCACCGCGCGCCCCAGCCCAGCCCCACCGTTCATTGTACCACCGGGTAAATCGCAATTTTTTATTGGATTGTCATGACAAACCAATTCTCTAATCCAACATATATGTAAAGAAACAACATACTCCAGTTAACGGTATATTTTTTTAATGATTCGTTACGGCGTAATCAATACTTAATTGCGTTCGGGACCTCCATATTTTGGGGGTATTCATCAGAAAACTCTGATCCGGGATTCGGCTACCATCAGTGGGGCAAGAACTGCTGATTTTCAGCCTCGCTCTCTGGAGCTTAAACAGATTAGATTCCTGGCTAGAGGAGCGCGTTGCGGCTCATGCGCATGCGCGCGCTCGGCCAATCAGAGCGCAACACGCCAATGCGGAAGCATTCTTGGGCTGCCTTTAATATAGACGCATATGGGATGGCACTGTGCAGGGTTAGAAATAAAAAAAAAATGTCTAGGGCTTTTTTTGCCCCCCATAATTGATTTTCGGGGGCACTGAATTTTTATGATAAACTGTTATTAAACATCCTTACATCCAAATTTTTTGACAGTCTTCATCCCGCGGACAAAAAGATCCACACAAGCTCCTCGAACACTAGCCTCCCGGGACAAGCCGTCATCGGGACCGTTATATTATCAGCTGCTGTCTCCCCAACGGGGCAAGTCAACACCGGTGCCGTTGTGTTGGCCGCTGCTATATCCCTCGCTGAGCGTGTCACAGCCGGGTCCGTTGTACTGTCTACTCCGTGTCTCTTTCCAGTCTCTTTCTTTTCCTTTGGTCCCATATTGAATCTTTCTTTCTGTTGATATGGTTAGTAGAAGGTCTTATTTAATATATACGATGAGGTTTAAACACATTAGTATTGTGCAAATAAGGTTCTGAAGCGAAATTGACATTAACGGGAGCGGAGCGTTGACCAAACGTGTCCGCTACATATCGTTCTCAAACCGGAAGTCCTTGTCCAGGTGTAGGGATTCTGTGGTGCAAACTGCAATCTCACAAGGGCTTTGCTGGGCACCCTGGTTCCTTCAGGGCACTTGGACTTCACCTGTTCAATGAGATCCTCTAGCGACAGCCACTGTGACAGGTGGGCAATGCCATGTCTCCTTTAATCTGTTGCAGTGACTTCGTTTACTGCTTCTTCCATTTTTGAGAAGAATTCCTCGAAGTTGTCACCAGGGCGAGATGCCAGGCTCTCCCTCCAGAGCCACTTGGATGCGTTGGTTCATGAGACGATTTCCAGGGGCAGAGGTATCATGGGAGAGGTCCTGGTAGATAGCCTCCACTATGCTCGGTGTCACCCTTGCCACGTTCAGAAACTTTCTCTTAAATTCTCTCTTCATGAACCTGGTGTGGTACTGTGGCAGTAATGGCTGCATTGAACTGACCACTTGAGTGGTCTGGGTCAGCAGCTGGTCCTGTGTCCTGGACCTGTCCACTTTCCACAGGAAGATGATGCCGATCTTGCTGCCCCCAGGTTGGAATTTCAGCACATCGACCGGGACAGAGCTGAATTCTGTTGATATAATCAAATCTGTGCCATGAACTTGGAAACGGTTCTGCCAGGTGTAGATTCTCATCCAGGAACACAGGCTTTAGAGTTGGTGTTTCACACATTACCTTGTCCAGCAACTGGTACTTTGCAGCTGGTACCACCTCTGGGGTGGTGTTGTGGTGTGTCACTGAAGTGTTCTCGGATACAACTCTGACAGGTTGGCTTGAGCTCTGATTTTCCAATGCAGTACCATCCTTCTTTTTCAGGTACTGCATGTAGTTGCAAAGGCAGGTGGCAAGACTGAGGATGTCCTCCTTCAGTGCTCTCCAAGCATCCGATGAGGACATGTATGGTGGTTGGTCACACAGACACAGCAGGGCTTGGGAGTGACTCCCCAGGATGGAAGTAGACATGCGTTGCTCCTTCATTTTCTTTCTCTTAATTTCATTGTACCTTCATACTTCCAGCATGACGGAACAGGAGTCACATCTCTCTGACAGACTGATGCATCATGTATCACCATCTACTGATTGGTGATGTACCAAAGGCAGTTGGTTAGAATCTGAAAATACAAAAAAGGGAAATGGTGTCATCGTTCCACCACTGAGGACCTATCCAGAAATGGATGGCTGGCGGCAGCCTGGAAGAGAGAGTGGGAGAGTGCTGGGCCAACCCGTATCCACCACTACATCTGGGATCCAGGAGATGGCGCCACAGGAGACGATCTTCCACGCCGGCAATGGGTTCTGCTGAACCGTTTAAGATCTGGGGTTGGTCGCTTTAAAGCATCATTAAAGAAGTGGGGCCTGGCAGACAGCGCTGCATGTGAGTGTGGAGACCCTGAGCAGACTGTTGACCACATCCTGACCATCTGCCCCCTATACAAACCACCCTCGGAAGCCAGCCTCTTTGATGTGGGACCAGAGTTAAGGGCATGGCTACAAGATACAGAGTTGGACCTCTGACGTTACACGAAAGAAGAAGAAGGTATTTAATATTAAAGTTCTATTTAATATTTAAATTATAAAAATTGTATACATTTAATTTTAGTACAAATACAAAAAAAAAGTATATACAGCACAAATATGTTAAAATACATGACTCAAGTGTGAAGTACAGGATAATTTGGCATACAAAGCATGTGTGTACTAGTATTAAAGTTCTGACATTCATGTACGTATTTAAAGCGCAGAACAATTGAAATGTCAGTTTATTTTTTATATAAAAATATCAGACTGTCATTCACACCTTTTGTGCCAATATTCTGATCATTCAATGGAGAGATTGAAAGATGAGCTCTAGAAATTGCCACTGCCCGTCAAATCAAAGAAGAAATATTTATGTATGTTGTTAAAACGAGTCAGATCTAGGAATATGATGAAATCCACAACCAGATATACCACACCTCCGACTCCCAGCAAAAAGCTTTTATTATATTAAATACCACACATGTACTAAAGGTTAAAATACAAAGACACTGTACTACAAAAATACAATGTACAAAGGTATTAAAAATGCCACCCCTAAATATACTCACTAAATATCCCAACGTCAGAGAGCTGTGCAAATATTGTGAAATACTTGCTTTTTATATATTCTCATTCTTGACATGGACTGCACTTTTTTACTATTTAATTAAACTTGATTGTAAAAAATATTATCTCAAATTCATACTATTACAGAAACGGTGCTTGCATGAAAATGAAACGTACTGTAATGTTCTGGGGTTTTGTGTGTCACTGTTAGCTGGGGGTGTGTTCCCACCCGGGAGAGATAGGGGGTGGCACCGGAAGTTAGTTTGTTGTCGTGGAATACACGTGTAAAAGCAGGTAGCTGTGTGTGATGACGCGCGAGGTATTCACCTGTATGTAACCGATATCAATGGAATTAAACAACCCCAAAGAAGCATAAACTCCTCCTCATTCTTCCTAACAATTAGTATGACAGAACGATACAGTACATACAGACAGAGACTCGTTCCATTTTAGTAAAATAGTTAACTCACCGTCACCAATTCTGAGCCTTGGTTTGTGCTCGCCTGGACAGAAAACCCCACTCGCCTGGTTTGGAGGCTCTAGTCTAGATAATGGCATTCCTCAACTCGTCTTTTTTATTTTGTTCAGTTCTCAGTGGAGGCAAATGTATACGTTGCTGTGCACGAAACAGCAAGTCGAAGGCAGACTGAGCTGTGGAGGGTACAGGTTCTGGCGCTGGAGCCTTGCACTTCAGTGCTAAGTACTTGAATTGAAATAAGCTTAACACGCCGCCGGCATGGGACCCAAGCTGGGTGGTGGTTGACAATACATCGTTGGCAATGTCTGTCCAGGGGAGGAAACTAACTTTTTGGCTTACCAGCCAACTGGCGAGTAGCTGATTTTTTTTTACCAGACTTTTTTTTTACCAGCAAAAAAAAACGCTAATTGTGATAATTACTTCTTTGTATGTCTTCGTCTAAATTGATTTTCAATCATAGTAATAATCACACACGTGTCTCTACTCTTTAAAATATTTATTAGCATAAAACATTAATAACTGTCTCTACTCTTCACAATATTAGCATAAAACATATTAACATGAAAGAGGAATCTATTCTGGACTGGGTTGGGCTGAACTGGGCAGTGAAAGATGCTGGGTTGGACAGTGAAAGAAAAAACCCGAAGTATGTTGTGAAGTGCATAGATAGATGTGAAATGTATAGATGTAGCAGTACTGTCTATCTGTATATGTTGTGTATGTCATATGTTATGATGAATTGAAAATGGGGGACCCTGATGTAAACAAGACTAAAGTCTTTCTCTGGTCTGCATCCCCTTACCATACTGTACCCATTCTGCAATCTGTTAATAAAGTTTTCAATCAAGTTAACTTTGAACCTCGGTTGTCAAGCCGCGTCAATGTTGTGTATGCATCTGGGTGGTCACTGTGCCTTTAAGACAGCACGGTGGGCTGGACGACAGGGCTGTGAAATACCGTCAGTGTTGTGGTATCGTCGGTTCTGTTGGTGTGTTGTTGTGCACTGGTTGAGCATGCAATAAAACATATAACCTTACGTCGTAGTCCGGTGCGTTTTTGGAAACATTATAGTCATAACAGATACACCTAGCTAACATGGGGCTGGCTGCTTTGAGCACACACACACACACACACAGGGCTAACGTTAGCTAGCAAGCAGCTATATAGCTAAAACGCTAACTAGAAGCTAACTACTGTATACAGTTCCAATAGACTAACATACACCTCTGTGATTTAAATGTGTCCTTGCCTTAGACTCGAGGGTTGTACTAGGGTTGGATGCAGTTCCCCGTTGGTCAGTCTGTCTGTTTTCCATCTTCTGCTGTGTTTACCGTTATCTGTTTGCGAGTGCTTCCTTGACTGATGGCTAGTACCGTGGGACTTTTATTCAACATTATATATGTCCGCCGCGGGTTGGCCAGTACTGCGGGAACTTTTATTAAACATTATATATGTCTGCGGGTTGGCCAGTACTGCGGGAACTTTTATTTAAGCATTACATCACGCAGGAGTGGTTTGTGAAAAATAAACCATGCCTAGGGGTGGTCGTTAGACCCCCCTAGGCAGGGCTGTACAGTGCGGCACGTGCGACACTGACGTCAGTCTGTGCGATGAAAGGATTGACTTCAGTAGCACTGGTGCGATGGCCCGTGCCTGGCGAAAAAAAGAAAAAAAGTGACTCAGTAAATTGAATGGGCCATGGCGCCACGCTATCCACTTGGTACTTGTAGTCTTGTGCGATTAAATACAATGTCCCTTCTGCGTAAGACTCCATATATCAAACACCAAATCCCATAATCCCTAGCGAACAATATCCCCGCGAGTTGCGAGCTCAATGTACAGTGACTCATATCCGCTCGGCTCAGCTCACAACACGGCAGGACTCGTCTCAGCAGCAGTAGCGTTTGGAACGCGGACATTGAAACAGAGCTAGTGGCAGCGTTTCCGTTAGCCGGTAATTACCGGTATTTGACCGGCAAAATCTGTTGAAGTCCGACATATTTAATCTCTCCGGTCTTAATGTCCGGTGAAAATAATTCCCTGAGTCTAAGCACAATTTGATTATTTGAATTGTATTAAAATAGGCTAAAATTATAACAGACTGTTGTTTATTAATGTCGGGCGACTGCCCACATACACCTATTTGATTTAAAGTCGGCAGCACACGAGTCTCGGGACTTATTTTATTTGGAATATAATGACTTTATACGCAAAAGTAACCTAGTTTTAAGTAGAAATATTATAAATCTACATGCCTTGATGATGTCATTCTTTTGTTTTGTTGTCATTCTTTTGCCTATCAATTGTTTTTAAGCTCAATAAACTCTGACCGGAATTTCTCTCATTTGACCGGTAGATTGAAATCTACCGGACACTGAGGCCGGCAACAATTTTTTCTAACGGAAACCCTGGCTAGTGGATAGTGTTTTCGCGACCCAAAACAAATCCCTGCTGTTTTATTCGGCAACGGGTCAAATGCATATAACATGCTTTGCAATCCTCGCCATTCCTTTATGACCACGTCGTGTTAAAGTCCGAAATGAACGTTACGTTAGCATAAGCTAACAACAAGCTGTTCAGAGCCATATAGAGAGAACAGCAGACGGGCAGAGTGAGGAGGAGGGGGCAGACATTCTCCCTTCTGTGTGTGTGCGTTTGGAAAGATCAGATGAAGTCAGACGAGTATATTATATTGATAGTAAATGTACTGAGGGTGGACAGATAATGTTGATATTTAAACATAAAAAATACAATACAAAATAAATGTATTCATGATCATGCAACATAAAACGGTTGCGTGTTGTGAGTTCCAAAACATTTAACTTAAAGTTTAAAGCTCAATATATCAAAACGTGGCACTTTACAGTGAACAGGAGGTCTATGTGTATTAAAAACAATAGATTGTTTTTCCTTTAAAAGTCTGGAAGAGGTCAAAAATAAAAATGTCAAATGATATTCCGTTGCCTTTTTTGAGTTGATCTAAATGTTACCGATTGTGTTAAATGGGCTTATGTTATGATATCGTCTCATATCGTGGCATATATCAGCAAATATCGTATTATTGTCCAAAGAATCTATATCGTATCGTGATGAAACTGGTGATTCACACCCCTAGTAGTGTCCATACACCCAACACCAAATCCCATAATTCCTTACACGTAACGTGTCTGGCTGTGTGACGTCAACTTGTCAGCATGAAAATGACAGCCAAACATGGCACTGCAACTAAATAACACAAATACAATAGGCACATTTGTGACTGTTACAAATATAACACATTTTATACTTGTGCTACAAGATTTTGGCCTGTGCTACAAAACGATCAACCTCTGTAGCACCAGTGCTATGTGCAAAAAAAGTTAACGTACAGCCCTGCCCCTAGGCATGGTTTATTTTTCACAAACCACGACTACAAGTGGTGTAATGCTTTTATACAACTGGCACATTCATCCAACCTTATTGCTATACAATAAACACACATTAATCGAAGATTTATTGAAAAAACATCCGCCAGAAAAAGTAGTTCCCACAACAACAAAAAAGAGAAGTTGCCTCCATGTGGAAGCAGCTCGGAAGTGCATCCAACTGTTCTCAGTAGGACATCCAACCAACTAACACATCCAACTGTCTTTCAACTAAGACATCCAACCAACTAACACATCCAACTTTTCTTTAGTTTTTAACCTACTTTCTATAGAACTTCATTCTTAGATGCTTCTATAGAAAGTAGGTAAAACAAATTAAAGAAAGTTTTCTTTGCCCTATAGGACTTTTTTTTTATTATTTTTTTTTAAACCTACTTTCTATAGAAGCAGCTGGGAGGTGCTCTGTTTTAAGTGAGCGTGGGTTATTGAATTGATTGATTGCTAATTTTATTACTGTCCGCCTTGTTTCCAACTGGTTAAGTTTAGGCCCTCTTTCGAAGTTGGTTAAGGTTAGAGTTTGGAACCAGGGCTGGTGGTCTATCGCCCTGCTCTAAAGACATTGATTGCTAATTTTATTACTGTCCGCCTTGTTTCCAACTGGTTAAGTTTAGGCCCTCTTTCGAAGTTGGTTAAGGTTAGAGTTTGGAACCAGGGCTGGTGGTCTATCGCCCTGCTCTAAAGACAAACTCTAACCTTAACCAGAGCAAATGCTTCAGAGTGACATGATGTGTTGGAACTAGTCTCAGTGTGAGGTAGTCACTAAATGCTTCAGAGTGACATGATGTGTTGAACTAGTCTCAGTGTGAGGTAGTCACTAAATGCTTCAGAGTGACATAATGTGTTGAACTAGTCTCAGTGTGACGTAGTCACTAAATGCTGGGTCTGTTTTCTGCTGTGGGTGATTAAAATGTCTGCCAGGTCATAACTCCGACCACGAGACTCGTGTGTAAGGGCACTGCATCAACTATACTACTATAATATTTCATACCACTTGATGTCCAAAACTCTGAACTATCCCTTTATGGTGAGGCATCATCAAGTACCAGTTTAATGTCTAACATAAAAAAAACAACACTCAGCCAAACCTGTCAATCTACAATTACTCTGGGGAGAGTGAACATTGTACTTTGCAATACTCTTATTGTTACTGTTTTTTATCTGGTATTTTTAGGCCACAGCCCCACTGATATCCAGTACAGTGGAGGAGATGGCGTCTTGTAGTCACCTCTCTCTGTTGGGACCAAAGGAACTATCTGTCTACTTGGTGGACTGCATTAAACCACCAGGACTTAAAGGAACTGTGAATGAAGGAGGAGGTAAGGCTCTAAATTCTCTCTTTATTAAAAAAATAATTCACATTGAGATATTTTTTTTTATTTTTTTACAAGAGCGTCCTAGCCAAGACGGGCAACAGCACAATTAACAGGGTTGCAGATATTTCATTTCAACCTTTATTTAAAGGGGACATGCATTATAAATGGCCTTTTCCAGTGATTAGCATGTTTTCCTAGCAATTGGGGATTATATCAATGTGGTCGGTGTCGTTAATTATCATATTGACTCATCAGTCTTGTCTCGAGTTCACGAGATCCTCCGTCACTCAACTAAGCTGTTCTGATTTGACAGTTTTGCTGACGTGACTATAGCACTGATTTGCATAACTAACGCCCCCTCTATGGTTGACAGCGACAGCAGAGCGAGTGGAAATATCTTCACTTCCTCAAACAGAGCGAGGCAGAGAGCACATAGTGTAACCCGACATTTCCTCAAACGGGTTTTGACTAAGAGGCACACAACCTGTGTAAACGCTCCGTGTGTGTTTGAGAGAAGACGAGTCCCTCTCTCTCTCTCTCTCTCCATCTCTCTCCCTCCCTCTCTCGCTTGTCCATTGATGAGCATAAGCGGACGAGCGAGAGAGAGGGAGGGAGAGAGATGGAGAGAGAGAGGGACCAGTCTTCTCTTTAACACACACACGGAGCATTTACACAGGTTGTGTGTAAGTGCTCTGTGCCTCCGTGTGTCCCTCTGTCTCTCTCTGTCTCCCTCTCTCCCTCCCTCTCTATCTCTCTCTCTCCCTTGCAGTCGGGAGCACCAGCATATCACTGTAATATCTTTGCGCATGTTCCCACGCGCACGCCCGTATTCCGATCCGTACAATAATATTCACATGGGTATATATTGTCATTTACCAATGCATTGTCCCGTGGGATTATGCCCCCGTGGCAAAATTAATTAGTATCCCCCTCAGTCTCTATCTATCTCTCTCTGTGCCAGTTGCAGACTGTGTGGATGACTGTCACTCAAAGTGCTTATGGGCGAAGCCAGGCCAACACAGCCTGAAATCCAAAGTGAGAAAAATGTGGCTTTTGAGTACTTGATTAGAAATATAAAACAATGATTTTTTTTTCATAAAACCTTACAGATGTGTTCAATAGACTCACAGGAATTGTGTAAAGTTGCCCAAATAGTGCTAGGAATAGCAATGCATGTCCCCTTTAAAAATCTTAAGCTTCTGAAGTTTCCCTCATTTACAGAAACGACGATTGTACAAATGTAAACGGTACATAATAAAAGCCATATTCACAGAAAATAAAACAAAAGAGTAATAATAATATTTAAAAAAAATAATGTTCTAAAATAATTTAAAAAATCTAAATAAATACCAGTGTTTTTTGCGCATTTCTGCAAGAGAAGGCCAACCCACCCTATCATACAGGACACAATGGTGAGTATCGTATCTGTCACCATTAATAAACCTAAGAGCTAACTGATGTGCAGAATCCAGAGGTTTAAGAGCTGATGCCACAGCATGCCTATAAATTACATCACCATATTCCAAAACTGATAAGAACAACAATTATTTTCCTACTAGTTAGAGGAAAATTGTTATCTGTTTCTGTACAGGAAACCAAATGTCTTGTACAGGAAACCAAATTTCTGTCGCAGTTTAGAGGCAAGATTATCCACATGGAACTTAAATGTAAATTTCCCGTCGAGCCACAGGCCAAGATATTTATACTCAGTGACTCTATACAAGAGCCACTTATAGTAGATACCTGCACATTATCAAAGTCAATATTTCTGGCTCTTGAAAACAACATAAATATTGTGTTACTAGCATTAACTCATTGACTGCTGTTTTCGGCCCTGTCTAAGCACTGCCACGCTTTAAAAGATAGGAGTCCATCACCTTGTTTGTAGAGCTATAACTATATTCTATATTATAGCTATGGATACAATACTATGGTCATTTAACAGTGACTTTCTTCCGGTCAATAATTTTTCCATGCATACATTTGCGCGTTATACCGTGGTGAATATAAGTGTTTTTAGATCGGTCTGGGGTAATGCTGAGGAATAGCCTTATGCGTGTATTATACTATAACTGTTGCCATTTCTTGCCTGGACCAGCTATTATTCTCAAATCAAATCTATATCATAGGTATTATGTTTCATCATGAATGCATCAAAGGGGGGGGGGGGGTCGTTTTTTGATGCTTTGATTGTCACCAACGGCATACGTTGTGGAGTAACATTACACACACGCGTTCGGTTCGAGGTGAAGGCATGGTTGGATCAACGCAAGATTGATATCATATAGCCCTTACCTTGACTAGGATGTACCTCAAAAGGAATATTCCAATTATCTGATCGTGATTCCAAGTATTGATGTCAATCGTGTCGCCAACATAATCCACCACACATCATGCATCGGGAGCATTTGATTCTTCTTAATCTGACTGTTATAACCGCTTCCCTTGCCCGAAAAAAAAGCCGACCCGGAGACATTTCATCGACGCCCAGGCCAAGATACAAGGTTACAAAGGGTGCTCGATACCGCCGTCTAGCTGGATGCGGCCGGTATTGCACTTTGGCGATCTCAGACTTATTTCCTATGGTAACGCCAAGGTCCCCAGATTAATAATGAATACTGTTACAGCCCTTGGATCCAAACGACAGAGTCTCGACTGATGCATAAGACGATCTTCATTTATTTGTCCATCCGTGACGTCATCTTATAGCACCGTGAAAACTGCATTGGAAACGTACATAAACAGACAAACAAACATTTCACATAATGGTTTCCACAGTACAGTACAAACACTAAACTAAATAACATTGGTATCAAAACTACAAGGATTGCATTCTTACACAAGACATAAAATCATTCATTCACAAATTACATTATACAAAGTTACAACCATAATCAAATAAACAACAAAGCATACCTTGTTGCGCTCTCCAAGGAATGTAAACGAAAAGGTCCTTTTTTCCGTTTAAAACACACGATCAATACATGACACAAAAGGATAAAAGTCACGACTCACGGGAATACAAAGGCGAAACAAAGACGCACCAAACGTTCCTGCTGCCGACCGACTACATCACTTCACAGGTGCTTCCAGCTGTACTGATTAACGGTGCGCCAATAGGGACAGATTTATATAGGCATACGGGTATCGAACTCAGGTAAAACCCCACGCGTCATTTCAAGGCATACATACTAGGGATGTCCGATATTATCGGCCGACCGATATTATCGGCCGATATCGGCAGTAAAATGTGATATCGGAAAATATCGGTATCGGTAAAAAAAAAAAAAAAAAAAAAACAATTTTTTTTTTTTTTTTTTTTTTTTTTAACATTTATTTAACCTTTATTTACCCAGGCAAGCAAGTAAGAACCAATTCTTATTTTATTTATTGTCAAAAGTATGCATGTTGGTTTAAAATGTTCATTTTTACTTTTTTAATGATCATATTTTGCACAGATAATGCTTACATTTAGAAAGCCTTTTGAATGCATCCAGTGAAATTATTAGTTACCTGAAATTATTCCGTTTTTTGGGGGGGAAACCCTGCATATATCGGTATCGGTTGATATCGGTATCGGTATCGGTATCGGAAATTGGAGTTGGACAATATCGGAATATCGGTATCGGTAAAAAAGCCAATATCGAGCATCCCTAATACATACATACTGAATATTATTTAGTAAACAGCAAAGGATATTGTCTAGACATGTTTAATCTCAAGTGGTCCGTTACAAATACAAATGTCGGAAAAAAGGAAATAACGTATATATACGTGGTTAGCGTAGCGGTTGTCCGCCAAACGCGTATATAAACGTGGTTCGCGTCCATTGAGTTAAGAACTAATTCAAGATTAACAAGGGCCTCCTGAAGAGCATCAAAAGAAAGCAAATTTCTCAATGGCCAACTGAACAGAATCAGCAATACAGTACGCAATTGTATCATCAGAATACAAATGGAATTTACATCCGTACAAAGAAGAAACAATATGATTGATGTAGATCGTAAAAAGGACAGTACCCAAAACGGAACCTTGCGGCATACCTTTAGTTATGGACATAAATTCATATTGGGCTTGACCCAACTTCACACACTGACGCCTAGAAGATAGATAATCCCGAAACCAGACTCAGGCATTACCATCCAAGCCAATATTAGATTTTAGAAGCGGGTAGTGTGGTAGGCTTTTGACAAATCTACAAAGAGGGCAGCACAGTGTTTCTTCTTATCTAATGCTGAGATAATATAATTTGTAACCAGAGGGATGGCTGATGTAGTACTGTGTTTGGCTCTAAAACCAGATATAAAAACATATAACAATTAACAATAAAATAAAGAACAAATTACAGAATCAAAAAATATTCATCACAAGTCATCGACATCAGGGTTCATACAGGGGCAATATAAATCAGTCAAAACATCTGCAGCCAGATGTTTCTGCCTCAAAGTCATTAAGAATAACTTTAAATGCATCCAATGAGACCACCTACCAAAGATTCTGATAATTTTGCAACTGTTTCCAAGTAGAGGGAGCAACATACCTAAACCCCCTTTTTCCCAATTCAGTACAGGCTTTAGGGACAGATAGTAGGCATAAGTCCTAGGAGTAAAGACAATAACTTCCCATACATTTTTAAAGAATGTAGATCCATAGGTATGATGGAAGCAAACCAAGAATAGCCTTATAAATAAAAATATGCCAATGGTTAAGTTTATGGGTGGACAAGGCAGACCATCCAACCCAAACATGCAAACAGCCATGGTGAGTAAGGCGAAGCTACAATATGTTAGATCCTTGCACATTTGTGAATAATCATTGCCGTATATCATTGTTCTTTGCGGTTATACTTACTGTCATTCTGTCAAGATTAATTTTAGAGTGATTTGTGCATCTTTAGGAGATCATCAAACGGAACCCCTCTCCCTGGTCTTTTCCATGCATCCCAAAAAGGTGGAAAATAATTGACATAAGCCATCATGCAATACCACTTCATAGGGTTTTATGGGGTCGGGGGTTCCAGTGGTGACAATATTTTGGGGATTTGAGGTCACAGTCGCATATTATTTGATGACTAAATGGAAAACAATTATGATCTTTTGTAGCAATTATGATAATTAGTTGAGTGAAGGTGAGGATCACAGTAGCTAAATTATCAGTGCGCTGCACACTATTCTTTTTGTTTTCTTGTTAAACGATCAGTTGGCGTTTAAACGATTAACCAATTTTTTTTATATAGAATATTTGAAGATGATGATGATGATGAATAGTTTATTTTCGGTCTTTGTTTACAGATCAATCAAAAACACACTTGTGTGGACTTTCAAAATAAAAATAATAATAAATAATCACAAATGTACATATTCAAAGTAAGCTCACACACAAAATCCAAACTCAATGACTGAAAAAAGGAATAGGCAGAAGCACATGCTTATTTTTGCCTATCCTTTACAATTCTTAAAAACTAAATATACTTTAATATAAGAGAGAAAAATGTTAAATATGCTGCAAGATATAAAAAAAATCATTTTTTTAAAGAAAACAAAAACTAATGTTTGATGTTTTACTCAAAACTGTACTCCTGAATTATTTTAGATTAAAACCCATTAAAATGCCCATCCCATGTTTGAGCTCACTAACCTGGCGTATTCCCTTTAAATTGGCTGTGGAAAAACAATACTGCTGTTGCCATAATGTGTGTGCATCTTTCTGATGTTGATGACAAAAAGGTCTATCTATCGCAATTTAATTCCTTCAACTACTAAACATTATTATAATATTAATTAATGAGTAATTAACATAAATGTATCCAACCAATCCTTGGTAATCCTTGAAGTAGGCCTAACTATAGGCTATGTGTTTTGTTGTACACACAGATGAAAGACTTCCGCCGATCCACAATGGTGCACATCATTTCTATTTCAATCTTTAATCTCGAAAGAACATTTACAATGATGTCGAGAGGTACAATACATAATACAAAAATAATATAGAAACATAAAAGTAAATAATTTAAACAATTTAAATGAATTAAAACAAATGGTCGGCTATTATAGATTCAAACTGACCAATGGATACTCAAGTGTTGAGTTTAAACCCTCCTTCTGCTAAGCATAGGAAAATAGGAAGTATTTATATTCTTTAACTCTCAATAATAGACATTCATTCACAGTAGATGAGTTGTATGTGTTTTCAAGCATCCTTGACTTCCAAGGACAACGATGTAAATAAGTCATTGGCTTTTTGTTCCTCTCCTTGACAAAAGCAAATATGTGATGTAATGATCTGTATATGTTTTGTTGTCTAAAATAAATACCTACCTACCTATACCTAGATACAGTATATGCAAATGTTCACAGACAGTACCTTTAGAGAAGAGCATGAACTTTGGTTTGAGTACTAGTTTAAGATTAACAAGCGTATCCTGCAAAGTATTAAATGAGAGTTGTACATTTTTAATGGGTAGTTGTAGGGATGATCCGATCACGTGATCGGGATCGGGGCCGATCGTGTGATTTTAACCTGTTAATCTGTAGACCGTTTTCGCCTAAAGGTACATGCCTAAGTAACATGCCTTATTATGGCCAAATCATACATCTATGGATAGGGAAAATGCTCCTCTTTCCAATGGCAGGGTTGAATCTGGATTTAGTCATTTATTGCGGTTTTTACGATAATTAGCATTTTCCGATAAATTTGTATTTCCGATAAATCGTATAAAAAACAAAGGTAAAAATGAAAATATACACTTTGACTACTGTTTTTGATAGGGTTATGGTCTTTACAAATATTTAAAAACATTGACAATATATAGATAGAATTAAAGCCCTATTTGTTGCCTGTCGATTGCCCTTTCAGGTGACAAAATCCGTTCAGCGGTTCTCGAGTTACATGCCGATATGTGAGGCGTGCCCCAAAGTACGCAAAAGTACACATTACCACCCCCGACTCCCGGGGCTCTAGCTCCGTCAATCATTTGGCGATCTCGAAAATCTTTGCACAGGGTTGTAGCCAATGAGTGTGGCTTTCCAATGATACCCCATGATATGATAATTGGGGATCTAATACGGTCTCTATTGATCGATTTATGATAAAGAAAAGCAGGGTCCCCCTATAGGGGGACCTTAAGGCTTAACAGGTTAAGAAGATCGGGATTGAGGAAAAAAAAATCGGAAAAAATAAATAATACGTTTTTATTTTATCCAACAAACATGACCATGTTCACGTCTTAAACTCATACTGAGGCCTTAGTTTTACATATCATCATTAATTAATTTATTGTCACACAGAGCAGAAGAATTTGCCAAAACAAACGCATTTCCTTTGATTTACACTGTTGCACGACAGTGACGTATGCCGAATCCCTCAAGAGACCTACATTTATGTCAAGGATGAGGGACTTGCAGTCACCTGACTTTTACAGATGATGGCGCCATTGCTCTATGTATGTTATTACCATCTCATGAAGCAGCAGGCTGGAGGCGTCCGGTTGCAATGCCTCGCTTGAATGAAGTAAACTTTTCACCTGGATAACGTCAATATTTGCTTTGTGAGGAGGATTATCGTCTGCGTTTCAGACCAAAATGGAGCAAATCATTACGTAAGTCGATGTATACCAATGTGCAACTGCAAACGGATTGAAACTTTGAATATTTCTCGTATAAGTACATTCTAAGGGTGAATGTAACGTGAGCCACCGGCACTCGAGGGACTATTGAGACAACAGAGAGGGGCTTGTCTCGCTTGGCCAGTTTCTGACAAAAATGCATCAAATCGGTTACTGATGTGAAAGATCGGATCGGGAAAGATCGGTATCGGTAGATACTCAAAAATCACATGAAAAATCGGGACATCCCTAGGTAGTTGTATAGAGTCAACAACACAATAGACGATAGTGTCATCCGCATAGAGATGATCCTGACAATATCAGAGACTAGGGCTGGGCGATATGACCAAAAACGTTATCGCGATAAAATTATTTTCATATAATTCGATATCGATAATTATCGTCGATATAATGTCTGTCAAGTTTAATTAACTTCTTATGCTGCTGCGAATGTCTCGAGTCGAGTTGATGTCGTCATCAGTACGCGCACATTAGCAGTTAGCCGACAAGCGGAGTATCTCATGACAATTTAATAAATATTACCCTAAAATACTCTCTTCCGCCCCAATATATTGAAACTACGTCCACTGTATACCCCACACTACTATAAACGTGGCCTCAGAATTCACTCCACACACATACTCGGCACGTAAATATATAAAATAGTGCCGTGCAAGCTAGCCTTGTTTACTACTAGAGTCCTACCTCTCTACCCAGAGGTGCACCGCGTGTCTCCTTCACTGTCGGCCATCTCCTTCACTGAATGGTTGTTAGTGCGTGTGTTCATATCCAAGATTGGAAAATCGATATATCGAAACTTTGCGACCACGTTTCATGTTTATTTCGAGGAAATAATTTATCGTGATAGTTATCGTTATCGTTTTATCGCCCAGCCCTATCGGAGACTATATCATTCATATAAATAGTAGGCGTTAAGGGATGCCCCGATCACGTTTTTTTGCCACCGATCGTCTGAGCCATATCGGCCGATACACTGCTGATACCGATAGTTTTTGGTTTTGTTATAGCAGCTGGCAGTATTATACTGTAGGTCTAACACAGGCATTCTCAAAGTCCGGACTCCGGACTAAATTATCTAATCTAATCTTAGAAATTAAGTAAAGTGACTGAATATTGGGAGTATCGCCGTGCTTCTAGCCGCGTTTTGATTACGTCATCACAACAACACGTTAGGTTACAAACGTAACCCTGTTCTTTGACGTTCTTTGCCGAAAGCCGAAAGGGCCTTTTTTAACTACTTTCGGTTGATATGTTTCGGTGGCCGAATATTCGGTGCATCCCTACTCAATTAGTATCGACGTGGCACCTGTTAGACCCACGTTTGATATTCTGGAAACTTGTCAACGCTTTCTGTTAATCTGGTAAACTGTTGGTTGTATTGCGGAGCTAAATGCTAATGTGGCTAACTAACAGTAAACTTTTGTACATGAAATACAGCCCAAAAACCTTAAAAGACCCCGCTGAGAAACACACTTTACAAATGTTTTCTTATTAAATAATTTTTAAACGCCATTTAAAAAGAGAAAAGTGACGATAAAGTTGTTTAATTGACAGGAGAAAAGTTGCTAAAGTCTATGTATTGTGATGGGACCGGAAGAAGCCTACACGCTGAAGATTCAAGAGGTTTATTTGTCACATACATACCAGGGCATACAGTGATGTAACCGGAAATGCCGCCTCCACATTGTCCAAGTGGAGAATTGGCCCTGTCCGCAGTTAAACAGCAACTTTTCATTCAGATTTCTAGCTTCAGAGTTCCAGGGTCCCAGTTTGCTTATTCAGTTATGAAAACATATGAATAATTTTCAATAATAAAATTTCTCTCTGCATACATGATGTCAACTTTGCCGTCAAACTCTTGCCTCGCACAGTTTTAAAAATAATATGCATTTTCATGTTTTTCTGTGTCCATGTGAGCTTTGAGATCTCCAGCACCTTTATTACACATGGAAATATATGGTCAAGCGTTGCACACCGCTTCTTGTCCCGACCGGGGCGGTACATTGGGAATTCCCTCTGCAGTTAATCTGTAAATGTACACTTGCGCTTTGGCTTCGTGAGCAGAATCAAATCTGTCCGCTTCCTCTGTTTGCTCATGACGGACATTTTCATGAATTTAGAAAACCTCACCGGACGCCCCGGACAGGGTGTGAGGACGTTTTGGTCACCTGATTAGCAATTCTAGGTTAAACTGGTCCTGGTGGTTAATATTTTGATCAAAAATAATTCACTCTATTTCTATGGCATCTACACTTAAAACAATTTTTTTACAGTGTAGGCTGATGAATGAACAATAATCCACTTGATAAAGTAAAATTGGATGAAAACGAATAACCACGACTTGGGTCGAGTGAAAACAGACGACTGACTGACATGATGCCGGTGCAGACAAATCAAATCAAGTCTGCTTAAAGTCGGGACATTTGCACAAGGTGCGCTTGATTTCCATTCCATCACAGGCCAGTTGAATTGCTCCTGTGTGAGGCAGCGGGCCGGATGAAAATGCCAGGCGGGCCGGCATAAGTATACTAGTAAAACATTTTTAAATATTAAATAGCAAATAGAATAAATTGTTGTTTTTCTGGTAAATTAATAGTTTAGATGAATCGATAACAAAATAATGGTTAGTTGCAGCCCTAGTGTTGGTGCCGTGTACAGGAGTTCAGTCGTAGGTGAAGAGGTATTCAGTACATTGTTCTGCGTCTGTAGTAAGAAACATGAGCATCACGTTCTGTTAAACGTTGCTTCCAAATAAAAAGAGAAAATGCCTTTCATTTGTATTTAGTTTAAACTTTTATTATTCAAAGTAGTCATGGATTATGTGGTTATTTTGTAGACAAATGTTTCATCCAATTTACAGAAAACATACTATATCGTGATATATATTGTTACAGATACTGGTATATGAAATTTCCCACAGTGTGATGTAATATTTTATCCATAAGGTGACACTTAAATCTGTCATAACCTGAGACTAAAGGGGCTTTAGTCCTGGACTAAATTAAACTGACCTTAACCATAGCCACGATAACCACTCCTGCTCCAGAAACTGTTGACTAACTGGTGCTTGAAACAAAGTGGTTTAAGTCTATAAAAACTGTAGATGACTACACTGTTCTTAAACTATAAAACCAAGATACATACCATTATAAACCTCAACTAAAGCTGAATAAAATAACCAATTATCTTTCTCTCCTTCCTCTGACACTCTTCTCCGTCACTATCTCCATCCAGATAGCTGTCCTGTCAGGCCTGGGAAGAAACCAAGAGGCTTGGGTGGAAGAAAAGGTCTCTGCTGTAACCAGTGTGGAAAAAGCTTCAGTTCAAAGATGAATCTCAATAAACACCAACGCATTCACACAGGAAAGAAACTCTACTCCTGTGACCAGTGTGGACAGGGCTTTACTCAGCAACAGAATCTGAAAACACACCAGATAATTCACACAGGAGAGAAGCCCTACTCCTGTGACCAGTGTGGCCAGGGTTTTACTCAGCAACAGAATCTAAAAAGACACCAGAGAATTCACACAGGAGAGAAGCCCTATTCCTGTGGCCAGTGTGGAAAGAGCTTTAGTCATCGGATTAGTCTGCAATCACACCAGAGAATTCACACAGGAGAGAAGCCCTACTCCTGTGGCCAGTGTGGGAAGAGCTTTAGTCAATTGTCTGTTCTCAAAAACATCAGAGAATTCACACAGGAGAGAAGCCCTACTCCTGTGGCCAGTGTGGGAAGAGCTTTAATCAACTGTCTACTCTGAAATCACATCAGAGAATTCACACAGGATGGAAGCCCTACTTTTGCGACCAGTGTGGAAAGAGCTTTCGTCATCTGTTTAGTCTGCAATCACACCAGAGAATTCACACAGGAGAGAAGCCATATTCCTGTGATCAGTGTGGAAAGAGCTTTACTGGGCAACATAATCTGAAATCGCACCATAGAATTCACACAGGAGAGAAGCCCTATTCCTGTGACTAGTGTGGGAAGAGCTTTAGTCATCCGAGTAATCTGAAATCACACCAGAGAATTCACACAGGATGGAAGCCTCCTTCTGTGCAGTGTGGGAAGAACTTTAGGACAAGTACACATCTTCTGATTCATCAGCAAATCCATACAGCAGAGAAGCCACATCATTGTGGTCTGTGTGAGAAGTAGCCCCTTCCGTGACTGCGATGTGCAAGCCAGGGGCTTTTGAATCCGCAGTCAACCGCAGGTCTATAGCTTGCAGGCTAATTTGGACCACCAAGCACTGCTTATAGTTATAAGCTCGGGGTGGGTCAAAAATATATCGGATATGAATTTCAAAGGTACCCACTACCCAGCGTGCAATTAGGGGTTCACACTAGGGCTGGGCGATATGACGATATTATATAAATATCGGGTACAGTTCATTAACGATACACTTTTTAAACGTATCGTGGATATCGTGATGTTTTGCCCAAGAGGCTTGTGTCGCGTCAATCTGGTCCACACGTTGACACTTTTGAACAGCGCCGCCCCACACACACACTAGTGCATCAAAAGTTACTACTTATGATTAACAAAGGCATTCGTTTTGTGGCATTAACGTTATATAGTTACACTTTCAATAACATCAGCGTATTTACATAGCAACGTCCGAGGTCGACCTAGATATAGCAAGCATTAGTCGTTCATATGCCTGTGCTGACTGGAAAGGCTTTTATTATAACATCCGTTGCAGTAAAATCATTATGCCTCCAGTCGTTTAGTCATTCTGCGGAGCTAAAAGCTAAACGTCGGCCGCGGCGAGCTACCGCTGCCATTGTTGTTGTCATTGAGCTCTCCAATGGCGAAGTAAAAAATTAATACGCGCTTGCCGATTGGTGCTAAGAACAGCAGGGCGGGTGCAAGCGATGTGACGTAATTGGCAGACGCGACTGTCAATCAAAATGATTCTGTTTGCCGTCTGATGAATGAAAACGTTATTAACAGATTGCAGCATGGGTACAATACAGTACAGCTCAATACAACAACAGTCAACAGTGGACTGGAGGATGCAGACCAGAGAAAGACTTTCGTCTTGTTTACATCAGGGTCCCCCATTTTCAATTCATCATATTTCATATCTAAATCATATAATATCTCATTGCTAAATATATGCAATATATAATCTAATAATCCAATAATCTAAATCTAATATATAATATAAAAATGCTAAATGCATGGGTATTTTATTTTGTCTTTAATGTTAGCTTGCAAACTCAAATACTGTCTTGGTAAGCCTCATAATGAATTGTTTGGGGAAAAAAAGAAAAACATTGTGATGCGTACCGTGTATCGCCGAAAGGTCAGAAAATATCGTGATATCATATTTAGGTCATATCGCCCAGCCCTAGTTCACACACAGACGCGCTTGGGTCTGAAAGCTTGGAGTTGCTAATAAACATTTTAAATCATTTTTATAAAACGAGTGGTACTCACAGAGCGAGCTGTGTATTTCCGCCGTTGGTGTCACAGCGCATGCGCACCAGGCAGCCAAATACGGAAATACACGTCTCGCTCGGAGTACCACTCGTTTTATAAAAATGATTTAAAATGTTTATTAGCAACTCCGAGCTTTCAGACCCCAGCGCGTCTGTGTGTGAACCCCTAATTGTACGCTGGGTACCTTTGAAATTCATATCTGATATATTTTTGACCCACCCCGAGCTTATAAGCAGTGCTTGGTGGTCCAAATTAGCCTGCAAGCTATAGACCTGCGAGTGACTGCGGATTCAAAAGCCCCTGGCTTGCACATCGCAGTCACGGAAGGGGCTATGTGAGAAGAGATTCAGTAAATTAGAATATTCGAGAAAACGTGCGAAAATCCACTTGGGAGAAAAGATTCAGTGAAATGTCAAACCTGTCAATTCACCTTTCACATTCTTAGAGTAGAGAGACCCCACTGCTCTGCGTCTCTACATTTCGTAGCCGCATTTCTGCAGACCCCTCTCTGATTGGTTGAGGCCATTTCTGCAGACCCCTCTCTGATTGGCCGAGCGCGCGCATGCGCATGAGCCGCGACAAGCTCCTCTAGCCAGGAGTCGAAACTCCGTTAAGCTCCAGAGAGAGAGGCTGAAAACCCACAGTTGTTGCCCGACGGATGGGAGCCGAATCCCGGATCCGAGTTTTCTGATGAATAGCCCCAAAAGATGGAGGTCGCGAACGCAATTTATACGCATGGAAGTATTGATTACGCCATAACGAATCATTAAAAAAATATACCGTTAACTGGAATATGTTGTGTGTGCCTTTACACATATATGTTGGATAGGATTATGTAATTGGTTTGTCATTAAAAACCAATAATAATCGCTCGCCGGCTTCGCTGACCAGAGCTCTCTCAGGTTCAAAGTTTTAATTGCAGCCTGGAACATACATGTTTCGGAACCAATGTGTAACTAGACAGTTACAATATAACATTTATATTAATTAACCCAGTTAATGCCTCAAGAGAGAGTCTGGTGGTCAATTGCTACAGAAATGTTGTGTCTTACTAATAATAACTAATTCCTTGGTCAATAGAAGTCTCTGTGATACTTTCTGAATATGATTTGGGAACATCAAATGGGCAGGCCGTGAAATAACAACGTTACAATGTACAGTTTCTGACAGCTGGCTGTGTTGTGAAATGTGCATATAACGTTATGAATAAACCGCGAAGTCACGCGAAATAACGTTAATCTCTCAGACCATGCTCTGTAAATAACTTATGTACATATACCGATATGCCTACTTTGTTTACTTGTTTTATTGCACAGTCATTCTATTGACAGGACCTAAATAACTTATGTACATATACCGATATGCATGCCCTACTCTGTTTACTTGTTTTATTGCACAATGTCGTTCTATTGACAGGACCTAAATAACTTATGTACATATACCGATATGCCCTACTCTGTTTACTTGTTTTATTGCACAATGTCGTTCTATTGGATTCTATTATGTTATTACTATTGTATTATGCACATCGTTGCGGGCAAGACCACCCGCATTTCATTGTAAACTTGTATGCAAATAAACAACTTGTGACAAATAAAACTCTTGACTTGACTTGACCACCAGCCTCTCTCTCTTAAGGCATTAACTGGGTTAATTAATCTAAATGTTATATTGTAACTGTCTAGTTAGGCATTAACTGTGTTAATCTAAATGTTATATTGTAACTGTCTAGTTAGGCATTACCTGTGTTAATCTAAATGTTACATTGTAACTGTCTAAAGCATTAACTGGGTTAATCAGAAACTGTACATTGTAACGTTATAGGTTTATATTCACATAACGTTATTTCACGCGACGCGTTCAACTTGTTTACACTCCCCACTTACGCTAACTGTACCATGACGCTCAACCAATCAGAGAGGGGCTTCGCTCAACCAATCAAAGAGGGGTCTGCAGAAATGGAGTTCAACCAATCAGAGAGGGGTCTGCAGAAATGCGGCTACGAAATGTAGAGACGCCACTGCTCTAGCCAGTGTTGGAAGAGTTCCACTCATAATGATACTTTTTTTTTACTATATCTATAAAGATGATCTTGTGGTGACTCTCTTATCACGCACAATGGTGCAGACATTCACTGGACTTTAGGAGCGGAGTGAGGGCTCCTTTAAGACTTGGGATTCTGGGAACGGGGAGGTGTATTGTGTAACTTATTATGTCAGCTGGCTGCTGTCACTTTGGAGGAGTAACGTTAACGTCTCTGCACTCTGTTGGATGTATGTGATTTATGTTGGGAAAGTAAAAGGAAAGACTCGACTACCGTCTCCCGTTTCATCCTTGGTGACCTGAAGTACGTGAGTGATTACATCATGACGGACGGAGAAGTGAACAGGCGGATCGTCTATTGTCACTCAACGGCGACGGCAAGCCGTCCGAACTGATGGACAGGATGCTGTCCGTTTTGGGCTCGGCAGATCCCCCTTTTTTATTTAAACATGTTTTCATGTGACAGCTCCCAGCGCCTGTGCGCACAGCTGTGGACACTATGGCTGGGGGCCACGGTCCCCCCATGGACGCTGCTAATGGCACGCCTATACGTACCTACGGAGGTGTTTTGGCGGGAGCCGTTTCGGGTGGGAGTTTGTCATGGCCGCTGTGTCAGTTCCTCTCCTGGGCGCGGACTTCCTGTGTGCGTTCAGGCTGCTAGTGGACATTACAAACTGTCGCCTAATCGATGCTGTCTCCTTTGCTACCTACCCGTGCACGCTGGGAGGGGCAGGGACACTAGGCCTGTCCAACATGCTTGCTGCCGGGGATGTATATCCACGCCTCCTCGCGGAGTTCCCTATCCTCACCACGCCTACATTTTCCTCAGCAGTCGATAAGCATGGCGTGGAGCACTATATAGCCACTGTCGGTCCCCCGGTCTATGCGCGCGCTCGGCGCCTTGACCCAGCTAAGCTCTCCATTGGAGGATTTTGCAACCATGGAATGCCTCGGAATTGTGCGCCGTCCGTGGGCCTCCCCCCTGCATATGGTCACTAAGGCTGATGGTGGGTGGCGTCCCTGCGGCGATTTCCGACGCCTAAACAACGCCACGACCCCGGACCGGTACCCCGTCCAGAAACTCTCCCTATCCATCACTGAACTGCACCTAAATCTCCCTCCCATGCTATCCTTTGAATACCTCGCCTTCTCCCTCCCCAACTCTATCACTGCACTACTCCTTTACCGCCCTCCAAAGCCTCATCCCTCTTTTCTAACTGAACTTTCTGATCTCCTGACCATAGCCTCCACTCTCTCCACCCGCCTCCTACTCACCGGTGACCTCAACATCCATGTTGAGCAACCTAACTCAAACCTCACACCTGACTTCCTCTCCCTCCTTGACTGTTTTAGCCTCACCCAGCACATCAACTTTCCCACCCACAACAAAGGCCACACACTCGACCTTGTTTGCTCTGCCTCCCTACCCATATCCAATCCTCACCCCATCCCATTCCCACTCTCCGACCACTACTGCATCCTTTTCGCTGCTCCCCTTCCCCCACCCCACCACTCCAATAAACGCACCATCTCTTTCCGTAACATAAAATCCATTGACCCTCTCACACTGTCCCAGTCCATATCCTCTGCCTTTCCCCCTGACTCTGCCCCCTCTAACCCCGACGACTATGCCCTCCTCCTCAACTCTACTCTCTCTGACTCCCTTGACTCACTGGCACCCCTGAAAACCATCACTGTCTCATTCACCACCTCCTCCCCCTGGTACACTCCGGAACTCCGCTCTATGAAGCAGATCGGCCGTCAACTTGAACGCCTCTATAAAAAAAAACCACCTCACCATCCAAGCCGACCTCCACAAACAGCACGTCTCCTCCTACCGTGATGCACTTCAAGCTGCCAAATCTGCCCACTACTCCACCATCATAACCGCAACCCCCGGACCCTCTTCTCCACTGTCAAGAAACTCTTACAACCCCCGGACAATAACTCACTCTCCTCCCCTGACCTCTGCAACTCGTTTCTCCTCTCCTTCAATAACAAAATATCTCAAATCAACAGCTCACTGACTGCCCGCATCGCCAACTCCCCCACCTTCGCCCCCCCCCCCCCCCCCCCCCCACTATAATTTCCCCCCCACCTGACTCCATCCCTCCCACCCCTTTTACTGCCTTCGCCCCAGTCGACTCCTCCTTCATCATGGACCTCATGACCACCTCCAAGACCACTACCTGCTCCCTTGACCCCCTCCCCACTACTCTCACCAAAGCCTGCCTCCCTGCTCTCATCCCCCACCTCACCGCCCTTTTCAACCAGTCACTATCCCTAGGCCACGTCCCCTCCCCCTATAAACTCGCCGCTGTCACCCCTGTCCTCAAAAAACCCACTCTCGACCCATCCAACCTCTCCAACTACCGCCCCATATCCAATCTCCCTTTTTTCTCCAAAACACTCGAACGCATTGCTGCCTCCCAACTCCACTCCCATCTCCAGTCCAACACCCTCTACGAACCCCTTCAGTCTGGCTTCCGTCCCGCTCACAGCACCGAAACTGCACTGGTTAAAGTCATCAACGACCTCCTCATCTCCGCTGATGCTGGTGCCCTCAACATCCTGATCCTACTCTATCTCAGTGCAGCCTTTGACACAGTGTGTCACTCCATCCTCCTCCAAAGCCTGCACCAACTGGGTGTTGAGGGCACAGCACTTGACTGGTTCTCCTCCTACCTCACAGACGGACACCAATTCATCTCCCTCTCCGGCCACACCTCTTCCCCCTCCCCAGTCACACAGGGGGTCCCCCAAGGCTCAGTCCTTGGCCCCCTGCTCTTCATCTGCTACATTCTCCCCCATGGTCACATCATCCGTAAATACCACCTCAACTTCCACTGCTACGCTGATGACACCCAAATCTACATCAGTACACAATCCCTCCACAGCCCACCCCTCAGTCACATCGAATCCTGCATTACCGAACTCCAAACCTCACAACTTTCTCAAATTGAACAGTGACAAGATGGAACTTCTCATTATTGGCACCAAAACCACCCTCACCAGATCCGGACCCATCACACTCACCATCAATGACTCCACCATCACCCCCTCCCCCCTAGTCCGAAACCTTGGTGTCCTCCTCGACCCCACCCTCTCATTTGACCCCCACATCCGCTCCATTGTAAAAACATCATACTTTCACCTCCGCAACATTGCTAAAATCCGTCACTGCCTCTCCCTCCCCTGCTGCTGAATCCCTCATACACGCCTTATTATGGGGGGGCCTGTGTGGTGACTCACTTATCACGCACAATGGTGCAGACATTCACTGGACTTTAGGAGCGGAGTGAGGGCTCCTTTAAGACTTGGGATTCTGGGAACGGGGAGGTGTATTGTGTAACTTATGTCAGCGGGCTGCTGTCACTTTGGAGGAGTAACGTTAACGTCTCTGCACTCTGTTGGATGTATATAATTTATGTTGGGAAAGTAAAGGAAAGACTCGACTACAGTCTCCCATTTCATCCTTTCTTGCACTCCCACAATCTCTTTATAGATCTGTCAAAAGCTTTTGATACAGTCGATCATCACATGCTTTTAAAAAGGTTATCTAGTATTAGCCTGTTGGATAGTGGTGCATGTTATTGGTTTCAGGATTATCTATCTTCTGCTGTGTCAAATCGGGCCCTGTTCAAGCTGAATTCTTGTCCATAACTAAAGGTTTGCCGCAAAGTTCAGCTGGGTCCTGTCATTTTTACTATTTATATTAATGATATTGTATCATATTTGAATGACTGACTACGTTTTGGATAAGATGTGATTTATAGACATGCTGCAGCTTTAACTCTTAAACCGCTGGACATCAAGTTTCAAGTTTCTTTAATAGTTGTCATACAGAAGTACAGAATACTTTCATACAAAATGCTTCTTACTATCATTCTGCCTTCCTTTATTATTGGTGACCGATATGATGCCACCACTGTGTCCTTTATGACATAATATGATACCCACCACTGTGTCCTTTATGATATATATGATACCCACCACTGTGTCCTTTATGATATATATGATATCACCACTGTGTCCTTTACGATATGATACCACCACTGTGTCCTTAATGATATATATGATACCACCACTGTGTCCTTTATGATATATAATACCCACCACTGTGTCCTTTATGATATATATATGATACCACCACTGTGTCCTTTATGATATATATGATACCACCCATGGCCGCCTAGTTATAGTTGGGGGTGGTTTGGAGGGGGGTCCGGCACGACCCCCTCCACGGCAGATTTTTTTACATTTAATGAACACCTGTATGTGCAATTTCCTGCAATATAGAGCCTTCAATCTTGACCAAAATAAAGCTGCTCTTTTCACTATAAAACTCAGTTTATATTGCAGTATGATAGCTATAATAATAATAACTTCACTGCGAGGGCTCTTTTAGCTAACGCTAGCTAGGCACGTATGATAGCCAATTACTATTATAATAATAATAATAATAATAACTTTCCCATCCTCCCAAAGCCCCTCCAGCCCCGTTCACATCCGCAGCACCAACAACAACTAATTGACGCTATCAATAGCCCCAGTGAGCGCGGCGGCTGAATGAATGAAAACTTTATTTAACAGATTGCAGAATGGGTACAATACAGTACGGCTCAATACACACAATTGTTAAGGGGATGCAGACCAGAGAAAGACGTTTGCCTTGTTTACATCAGGGTCCCCTTTCGTGACTGTGCTGCACCGAGTGAATCCACAGTCACTTGCTCCTCAATGGGAAACCAACCTAGATTTACCATGAAGGACTGGTTCTGGCCGAACCGTTCATTATACAAGTATCACAGAGACATTACAAAGGTGCTCACAGTTGCACGAGGGGTTCGCACAGAGATACGGGATGGTTTGAAAGCTCGGCGTTGCTAATAAATATTTTTAATATTTTTTTATAAACTGCTCAAAGCGGCATTATTTCCGCCGTTGGGTGATCACAGCGCCTGCGCACCATCCTGTATCTCTGGATTCACTCGGTGCAGCGCCGAGGCTCACCATACGAGAAATATTCAGTTTCAATCTGTTTGCGCATTTAGTATACAGTCACAGTGTTCGACTTACGTGATGATTTGCTCCATTTTGATGTAAACGCCGAAGAATAATCCTCACGAGTCACAATGTTATCCAATATCCAGCCTGAATTTTTCAAGGGCTTTCGAAAAAGCCGCCTCCCCCAACATGTCGTATACGTCATGCCGACGAACCGTGGCCCGTGGGCACTGGATCAAACCATTAAAGTGGGGGGTCACACAATCTTTGGAAACTTAAAAACTTGCTATTAAGTGTCATTGCGTATTATTAATTTGATTGAAATTACGTAGTTATGGTTCGATAAGATTTATATATTGGGGGGGGATATTTATATCATATGATATGATCAAAAAGTGAGGGAGCAAAGAGACAAGCTTGCTCCCCCAAGTTCAATAGTCCTGGAGCACGTGCATCGTCTGCTCCGTTAAGTGGGCGCCTATGATATTACCACCACAATTTAGACGGTTTGCCATTGCTCCGACTGCTTTGTTGTTGAATCAAGTCAAATCCTAGGTAAGCATATATTGTGCGTGTGAACGTTGACATGACATGTTTCGGTTCGGTACCTCAAAAGTACCGAATTCGGTACCCATCCCTAGTGCGAGCATAACGTTTATCAAAGTTGCAGTTACCTCTAAAATTATATTTGTTACCTGGGAGTATATATGTTACCTGGGAGTTCTTGAGTCTTTGCTCGATACATTATCTCTGCCAGTTTAAATTTGAATAAGTCCATTAGCTTTAAGGCATTTGACGAGCAAGTTATTTGTGTGATCCCGAAATCTGACCTTGTGTACAATTCTCATAGCATGACATTTACCGGGGCCAGTTTCTAATTGCAGCCACCCGTAGGTGGGCAGGGGGGTAAGGCCAAGCAGTCGTCGTAGGGTAGGTGTGGAAGTAACGTTATCAGCAGGCTGACTGATGATGGGGATGTGTGCATCGCCCTCCCTGCCACAGGAGATTTTATTAAAAAAACAATTACAAAATAATGATGTAGCCAGGGAGTTTGCCAAAGTGAAATCCACACTGAAGCAGGGAAAAAGTTCTGGGCCGGACGGCATTCCCCCAGAGGTCTATAAGAACTGTGACCTTGACAACATCATCCTGGAGTTCTGCAACCATGCCCTGATGAAAAACAACCAGCCTGAGATGTGGTCTCTCTCTAACATCATCCCAGTGCCTAAGTCCGGAGATCTCTCGAAGCCAGACAACGACCGTGGCATAAGTCTGACGTGTAATTGCAAAGATGTACAATCGCATGATACTAAACCGGATACGGAACGCCATCGACCCCCACCTCAGGGAGAACCAAAATGGTTTCAGAGAGAAGAGGACCACTGTGGCCCAGATCTTGGCCTTGAGAAGAATCATCGAGGAGGTGAAGAAGAACAACCTGACAGCGGTACTGTGCTTTATCGACTTCAAAAAGGCTTTTGACTCGATACACAGAGCCGTGATGATGAGGATACTCAAGGCCTACGGAGTCCCTCCCAATCTACTCCGGGCCATAGGGACCATGTACACAGGTACAAGGGCCAAGGTGGTAACCCCAGACGGCAACAGTGAAGAGTTTGACATCCTGGCTGGGGTGATGCAAGGGGACACCCTTGCCCCCTTCCTTTTCATCATAGTCCTCGACTATGCGCTCAGGAAGGCCATCAATGGACGGGAGCAGGAACTTGGTCTCACAATAACCCCAAGGAGATCAAGACGCCACCCCGCCATAGTCCTAACAGACCTGGACTACGCGGACGACATCAGCCTGCTCTCTGACCACATAGAGCAGCACAGGAACTCCTGTGCAGAGTGGAGACGCAGTGCGCCAAGGTTGGCCTTAGGCTAAATGCCAAGAAAACCGAGGTCATAATGTATAACATCCTCCCGGATCATCCACCTCTAACGACAACAGGAGGCACTGCTCTAAAGGAAGTCGGTGATTTCAAATACCTGCTGGGCTCGTGGGTCAACTCGTCCGAGCAAGACCTTAAAGTGAGGAAGGCGCTTGCGTGGAGGAGGGCACTGAACGGCATGACCAGTGTGTGGAAATCCAACCTCTCCCGTCAAATCAAGCTCAACTTCTTTCATGCAACAGTTGAGTCTGTCCTTTTGTATGGCAGTGAATGCTGGACCTTGAAGCCCACCCTGCAGAAGTCCTTGGATGGGTGCTACACCAGAATGATGCGTGTGGTGCTCAACATCAACAGGGATGAGCATGTCACTAATGCAAACTTGTATGGGGGGGTGCTAAAGGTGAGCGATAAAGTGGCAGTCCGGAGAATGAGGCTGGCAGGTCACTGCCAGAGACACCATGAGCTGCCAACCAGCAAACTTGTGCTGTGGGAACCAACACACGGGCATCGATCACGAGGACGTCCCACATTAACCTATGTGGACGTACTCAGGAGAGATGCGGGAACAGAATGCACCGGCGAGCTAGCCAGATGCATGGAGGATCGGGATGACTGGAAGCACCGATGGAGGGCCCGTCCGAGGACGACCTAGATGATGATAAATATAATAATAAATTAAGTATAAAACGTCTCTTAAAATCTAAAAACAACCACAAGTAGTGCAGTTCATCACTTAAATAGTATGTGACTGGCAGAAGACATTAATCTTGCATACAGGGCACAAAATCCAAACCTTAACAAGAAATGGCTTCAGACAAAAAAATGTCTTTATTAAAGGTAAATTGCAGGGACATAACTGTATATAAGACATCAATATGTTACACTTCAAATTAGCAGTGCAAGTCTGTTTAAATCTGTCATACTGTTTTTATTGAGTGTGTAAATCACTAATAGAACAAAAACAACAAACTGTGCGTGCACACGTGTCACAGACAGGGGTGTAGCTGTAGATTCAGGGCCCCATGAAAGAATGTATTTGTAGGCCCCCAACTAAATTGTTTTGGCCATTTATTTATTGATGAAAACGCATTAATATGGTTTTTACCTATACATTCGGATCAGCAGTTCAGCACCTGCACTGTTGGTGGGTGAGCCTAGTAAAGGATGTCGCATTGCGTTCATCTTCAATGAATGGACCAATGCAATAGTCTACCAAAGAACCTTGAGTCGCACTAGACTGGGAACAACCCTGGGTCAAGTGATAGTAAACTGGACTGGACGAACAACATCGAGGCCCTCTACAGGAAGGGACAGAGCAGACTGTTCTTCCTGAGAGGGCTCAGGTCTTTTAATGTCTGCAGCAAACTGCTGCAGATGTTCTACCAGTCTGTGGTTGCTGGTGCCCTCTTCTTCGCTGTGGTATGCTGGGGGGGCAACACCAACACAGACAAAATAAACAAACTGGTCAAAAAAGCAAGCTCTGTGGTGGGAGCGGACCTGGACAGTCTGGAGGTGGTGGGGGAGGACGAGGAGGAAGCTGTATGCTATCCTTGAGAACCCCTGCCACCCCCTCCATGATGAGCTGACCGCAATGCGTCACAGACTTATCCCCCGACATACCACAAAACGCTTCGGGCAGTCCTTTGTGCCGGTGGCAATCAGGCTCCACAACCAGGCAGGGCCAGGACGGGCCAACTGCCGTGGACTGGAGGAGCTGGGTTGTGGACTGTAACCAATTAATTTGTATTATTTAACATCATGATTGGACTTGTTTCTTTTTCTTTTCACCACTTTTAGCTCTATTTTAGCCCTATTTTAGCTCTTTTTATCCATATGTATTTGTCCATCTTGTTTTTAACACATACTAATAAGTGTATGTTATGTATTAACTGTTTCCACTAACTGTTTTTAAATTTCTGTTATACTGTAATGGACATCTGAATCTCCCCTTGGGGATAAATAAAGGTTTTCAATTTAATTCAATAGCAGATCTTCTACCTCAGACACCACTACAGGTGGCTCAGTATCTGTGGAATCCTGTGTCGGAGCCTCACTTTGTCCCTGACATTGACTGTCCATTGCTGCTTCTTCCTCATCTGTGCTGCTTTCACGGTCCTTCTTGTATGAATGAATGAATGACCTTTATTTATATAGCACCCTTCACAGCACGAATGCACAGGGTGCTTTACACTACAGCTTAATATAAAAACACAATAAAACAAAATCAGAAATAAATGACAACAACAACAAACAGCAGTTAAAAACAGTGAAACCAGATAGAAAAAGTAGAATAAAAGAATTTGGATAAAATCATGAGTCACTAATTAAAACAAAACTATAGAACAGTAAGGACAAGAAGAAGTGCCTATGTATGCCCAAAGGCCTGTCTGAACAAATGTGTTTTTAGTTGTACTACTTCTGGGGGTGCGGCCTTTGAGCCGCCGCGGGGGGGGTCGCCAGATGATAAAAATAATAATAATAATAAAAAATCCAATATTTTTTTTGCAGTCAGGCCACTGAACTTAGAAGCAGGCCAGGCCAGTGTTTCTAGTTGCACCAGCGCAATAGTTAGATAACCTAGGTGGGGAACAACCAGGAGATCACTGCAACTCACACAAGTTGGAGAACTATCTCTCTCTCTCTCTTGCTCTCACACACACACACACACACACACACAAAGGGAGCCGCATGTGATTGGTGGAGGCGGGACCTTTACAAAAAACTGCTAATCATTGACACATGCTAGCCTGTAATAATCCCCCCCTGAAAAATGTACTTTGCATTTGATATATTGCAATATGCCATCACACACACTGGCATTTAAAGGGTTAGAATTATAAAATTAATATGTGGTGTTATGATCAGGGCTGAAGTTGAATAAAATATTGTATTTATCAATTACAAAAAAACTGAAAATCCATAAAAATCTGTGTTGTTGCTAATCATACATATGCTAGCCTGTTTTTTTAACAATAATTTGTGATGCCATCACAAACACTGGCATTTAAAGGGTACAAATAAAAAAAATCCTGCACCAGAATGCAGGAAATGAAGTCTTTGTAACAAAAAAGACTACTAGCTAAAATCAACTGACTGCGCAAGCACTGTATCACAGTAGCTCAGTGGTTCGTGGCGCGTGGGAAGGGCGGGAGACGGGAGGTGAATACAATTAGTTGTTTCACCTGTCATTCAATCAGTCTGTGACAGTCTGTCATCACTCGAAAATCTACTCTGCTGCAATCTTGTCGGTTTTACACGTATGATTGTGTACGTACAGTAGTGTAATGAATGAATGAAAACTTTATTTAACAGATTAGAGAATGAATACAATACAGTACGGCTCAATACACACAATATTAAAATGGTGAAGTGCTTTGAGCAGGATAAACTTATAATATACAGTGTTACAGTTATACAGTTAGAGTATGATGTACAAATGATTTTTTATTTAAAAAAATTTGCAATAACTGAGGGGGGGGGGGTGCTGCAGCACCCGCCGCACCCCCCCTTCCAACGTGCCTGGGGGGGTCTCCTCGTTTCTGCACTGACCTCTAAGAACAATGTTTTTATCCTAGAGGTCAAAGCGTCACCAGTGAGAATATGAAGACAAAAGCCGCCTCAGTCGGTGAATAGATCGATCAGACAGGCACGAGGGGCAGCGGGGCCGGCTGCATTGTTTTAGGGGCACCCCCCCCCCCCCCCCCACACTAATCAGTAACCATGTAAGAGTGGCCCACATTCACGATTTTGCGAGTTCTTCTTGCAAAATCGTACTTATTTCTGAATTAGAAATGAACGTTTTAGCTCCGAAATTACTCACTGTTTGACAAATGCATCAAAACCAGTCAAAATGGACAAGCTTCTATAAAAAATAGAGGACAGGTCAATTATCCTTTGAGCATGTCCACCTCCGCCACTGTGACTGGCATACTGTCATGGGGCTCCACAGGGGACAGTAGCACTGTGACTGGCATACTGTCATGGGGCTCCACAGGGGACAGTAGCACTGTGACTGGCATACTGTCATGGGGCTCCACTGTGACTGGCATACTGTCATGGGGCTCCACTGTGACTGGCATACTGTCATGGGGCTCCACTGTGACTGGCATACTGTCATGGGGCTCCACTGTGACTGGCATACTGTCATGGGGCTCCACAGGGGACAGTAGCATTGATTTATTTTTCTGGGTCCAGATAGGTTTATCTCAGCCTGAGCTGGGGGCTGTCTGTGAGGCTTTTAATGACCTGTGAGACACGTGAACTAACTGGTCCAGGATCTGCTAATCCCCCAGGGATGAATGAATGAATGAATGAATGAAAACTTTATTTAACAGATTGCAGAATGGGTACAATACAGTACGGCTCAATACTCACAATTGTTCAGGGGATGCAGACCAGAGAAAGACGTTTGTCTTGTTTACATCAGGGTCCCCCATTTTCAATTCATAGTGACATTTATGACAAACACAACATACATGACATCATGATATTTATGGAATAGGGACATACATGACATACAGGTATATAGTACTGTTACATTTGTGACATATACGATATGCAAATATACAGTACTGTTACCCATAGATCCTGACAGAGTATATACATATGATGGGGAGGGGACTGTACATTAGGAGGGGGTGGGTGGGTGGGAGAGAAATATACATACGGTGGGGAGAGAATATATACATATGGTGGGGAGGAGACTGTACATTAGGAGGGGGTGGGGGTGGGGGGAGGCTGGTGTCACTCTGTGTTGCAGGCCTGGCCCACTGCAGTAGACGCTATCACCACCACCCAACACCACCACCCAGCAGACGCTACCACCACCAGAACAACACCACCACCCAGCAGACGCTACCACCACCAGAACAACACCACCACCCAGCAGACGCTATCACCACCAGAACAACACCACCACCCAGCAGACGCTATCACCACCAGAACAACACCACCACCCAGCAGACGCTATCACCACCAGAACAACACCACCACCCAGCAGACGCTATCACCACCAGAACAACACCACCACCCAGCAGACGCTATCACCACCAGAACAACACCACCACTGCAGCAGACGCTATCACCACCAGAACAACACCACCACCCAGCAGACGCTATCACCACCACTGCAGCAGACGCTATCACCACCAGAACAACACCACCACCCAGCAGACGCTATCACCACCAGAACAACACCACCACCCAGCAGACGCTATCACCACCAGAACAACACCACCACTGCAGCAGACGCTATCACCACCAGAACAACACCACCACTGCAGCAGACGCTATCACCACCAGAACAACACCACCACCCATCATGACGCTATCACCACCAGAACAACACCACCACTGCAGCAGACGCTATCACCACCAGAACAACACCACCACTGCAGCAGACGCTATCACCACCAGCCAACACCACCACCCAGCAGACGCTATCACCACCAGCCAACACCACCACCCATCATGAGCTGTTCCTTCACATGTGGCTATACAAGCATCAACATTTGGCACAACACCTCTATTGAATCTACGTTACTGAAAAAGAACGTTAGCCACTTGAAAATCCAAGATGAATGACATTTTTCAAGATGGCGGGCCATCAACGATACCGAAATGTACGATTCCGTCAATTTGATCTCAGTCATTCATTTTATTTAATAATAATAATAATATATATTTGAATTGTAGGGCGCTTTATAATTGTGTAGCAAATCTCAAAGCGCTACATTGTAAAAGAACATAAAAGCTAGCAAGAGTGTAAAATAAAGAGAATATAAAATAAGCAAGACTAAAACTAAGGAGTAAAAAATGATTTCCTTCTTCTAAATACAACTCTCTTTTCATGCCTGAAAATACCATACTGGCTTTGCTTGAACAGGTTGGTCATTAGCAATGCATGTCATTTCCACGTAGAGTGGTGAGTAAGTCCGACTTCTCCATCTCTGCTCTTAATGCTGGGAAATGGACTTGTGAAATCAGTTTCAGTTCCAAATGTTACTGTGTTGACGTCAATCAGATATAACTGATAATATGAGCGTTGGATGTTATTCACAAGTGGAATCATTTGCTCAGGATTCATTCCAGAGACACAGCGACATTCCCAGTATGGCCAGAGGGCAGAGGCCCGTGTCTATGCCAGACGGAGGGATGGGTACCGAATTAGGTACTTTTAAAGGTACCTACCGAATCACGTCGGTACTACCGAGTACTGATTCACGTGAGATCCGTCGGTGCCACATTTCGGTACTGTAAAAAGTTATTTGAAGTTTGGATTATTTATTTTCACAACTGAGGTAGATTACATTTTTAGAGACTAAACTAAAGTACCGAAAAAAGGCACCGTTGGGAACCGGTATCGATTCAAATGTGAACGGTACCCATGACGGACACAGTCTATGCCAGACGGACACATGCCAACTGAAAGCCACACCTGGGGGATGCTGTGGAACTAAAGTATTGATTGATTGATTGATTGATTGATTGATTGATTGATTGATTGATTGATTGAAAACTTTATTAACAGATTGCAGAATGGGTACAATACAGTACGGCTCAATACAAACAACTGCTAAGAGGATGAAGACCAGAAAAAGACTTTCGTCTTGTTTACATCAGGGTCCTCCATTTTCAATTCATCAGGACATTTATGACATACAAGGCATACAAATATACGGTACTGTGTAAGAAAGAGAGAACATCATAAAAAAAAATCCGAAGGGGAAGAAACTGTACATTAGAGGGGGTTGGGTGGGGTGGAATTGCTTCATGTTCACGACTCGACTGATAAGAGGTGAAATTTGAGATTTATTTGTCTATTCTGTGATTTATCATCAGGTGTCTCATCTATTCTGTGATTTATCATCAGGTGTCTCATCTATTCTGTGATTTATCATCAGGTGTCTCATCTATTCTGTGATTTATCATCAGGTGTCTCATCTATTCTGTGATTTATCATCAGGTGTCTCATCTATTCTGTGATTTATCATCAGGTGTCTCATCTATTCTGTGATTTATCATCAGGTGTCTCATCTATTCTGTGATTTATCATCAGGTGTCTCATCAGAAGATTGGGCAACTGACATCTTAACCCTTTCACTACCACACTACAGAAGGTTAACCCTTTCACTACCACACTACAGAAGGTTAACCTTTCACTACCACACTACAGAAGGTTAACCCTTTCACTACCACACTACAGAAGGTTAACCCTTTCACTACCACACTACAGAAGGTTAACCTTTCACTACCACACTACAGAAGGTTAACCTTTCACTCCCACACTACAGAAGGTTAACCTTTCACTACCACACTACAGAAGGTTAACCTTTCACTACCACATGACAGAAGGTTAACCTTTCACTCCCACATGACAGAAGGTTAACCTTTCACTACCACACTACAGAAGGTTAACCTTTCACTACAGAAGGTTAACCTTTCACTACCACATGACAGCAGGTTAACCATCTGTAGTGTGGTAGTGAAAGGGTTAACCTTCTGTAGTGTGGTTGTGAAAGGGTTAACCCTTTGTCGTGTGTCAGTGAGAGGGTTAACCTTATGTATTGTCACAGTGAAAGGGTTAACCCTTTGGTAATGTGGTAGTGAAAGGGTTAAAGGGATATTTCACTTTAATGGAACTTATTAGGAAAAAAGAAGAAAAAAAGAAAAGTAATCTACTTTAAAGCTACTAAAGTGAAATATCACTTTAACGGGTGACTGCAGGTCATGCCTCTCATCCATCTTGCTCTAAAAATAATTGATTCTGTACACAAATGAAAGCAACATTTCCTAATATTCAGGAAGTGTTACTATCCCTGGTAAATGTATAGGAAACGTTGGGTAATTGACTGGTCCAGGGTCACAGACCCATGAGGTAGCCTAAACAGTTGAATGGTTGAAGGGTGTTTTTACAAAGGCTTGAATCTGAAAAGATAACAGGTTTGCAGAAAATAATATGTGTTTCACTGCACCTTGAGCAAGAATTCCACTCGTGAATCTGAGATAAAGGCCACATTCAACGATAGCAACCGTTACATTATCCGATTGATGGCCTATATCTCAGAACTGATTTCACAAGTCCATTTCTTAGAATTGATTCCAGAGATGGGGAAGTTGAACGCCAACACCCCCCGCACCCACGCATCATCCCCGCCGCCAGAGGCTAACTCACTACTATACTTGGAAATATGAAATGGCTGGTTCTGCTACTGATTTGCACGCATTACACCCATGTAGGCAGGCACGTTGGAACTTTAAATCGGTAGGGGGTGCGGCCTTTGAGCCGCCGCGGGGGGGTCGCCAGATGATAAAAAAAGAATTTAAATTCAATTTATTTTTTGCAGTCAGGCCACTGAACTTAGAAGCAGGCCAGGCCAGTGTTTCTAGTTGCACCAGCGCAATAGTTAGATAACCTAGGTGGGGAACAACCAGGAGATCACTGCAACTCACACAAGTTGGAGAACTATCTCTCTCTCTCTTGCTCTCACACACACACACAAAGGGAGCCACATGTGATTGGTGGAGGCGGGACCCTTACAAAAAACTGCTAATCATTGACACATGCTAGCCTGTAATAATCCCCCCCTGAAAAATCTACTTTGCATTTGATATATTGCAATATGCCATCACACACACTGGCATTTAAAGGGTTAGAATTATAAAATTAATATGTGGTGTTATGATCAGGGCTGAAGTTGAATAAAATATTGTATTTATCAATTACAAAAAAACAGAAAATCCATAAAAATCTGTGTTGTTGCTAATCATACATATGCTAGCCTGTTTTTTAACAATAATTTGTGATGCCATCACAAACACTGGCATTTAAAGGGTACAAATAAAAAATGTCCTGCACCAGAATGCAGGAAATGAAGTCTTTGTAACAAAAAAAATCCTGGTGAGGGACCCCCAGACCCCCTGCTTAAAAAGTGGCCTGACTGGGGCTATATTTTGCACTATATTTCCTGGCCTGAATGATTTCCCCAGTCCGGCCCTGGTTAAAAGCCTCCAATGTGTATTAGTGTGTGTGCGTTTGAACGTTTGCATATTTCAACCATACATTTCCATTTATTAAAAAAAAAAAAATTATGAATATTATTATTATTATTATTATATATATTTTTTTACCTCCTATAATAGTGGGGGTCGCAGCTCTCTGACACAGGTTTTTTTGGGTCGTGGCCTGAAAAGTTTGGGAACCCCTGGTCTAGCCTGTACCCCCCAGACATGTTGCTGGCCCCGTCAAAACAGTATCCTATCAGCCTCTCCATGGGCAGGTCGAGGCGTAAAAGTCTTTTATACACAAAAACAGCGTCTCTGCTGTTGTGTCTGGGCCGGGCATTGTAAAAACCCCAAAAGAAGTTCTGAGCTTCCAAGTTGTCATCGGCGAACTGTATATTACACGAGAATTGTTCTTTTCCAGTGAGTGACATCAGTGGTTCCGTCAGCGCTCAAGCCAAAGAATGGGCTTTTGGATGCTTTGCCTCTAATTTGTCACTGAATATCATGGGCAAACAGCTGTAAGATTTCGTTTTGGATGTTGTTGGACATCCAGTTGTCTCTCTTTTGGAGCCAATTCTTCAACTCGGGATTAGACTCGGTGCGCACTCTTTCCATCATGAGCTGCCATAACACCCCATCCCTATTTGCATCACCCCTCAGTGGAAGCCCCTGGCGCCCGAGGGGGGGTATAGGGGAACAGACTCAGTTAACTCTTCAATACCTGATGCTGAGGCTGAACCTGTCGTCTCTGTCTCTCTCTGACGTTTATCAGATTTAGTGGGACTGTCACTGGGACCGGCAGGACGTTTAGAAAATAAATTCTAAACTGGCCCCTGTAAATGTCCTAACACAACCCCCCCCCCCCCCCCCCAATGTACAGTAAATGACCAAGTATGGTCTCATCAATATTCCAATGTACAGTTTTGCTTGTTCAGTTGTACAGTGTCCCCCACCCACTCCTCCTACCCAACCTCCTCCAATGTACAGTTTCTATGTCAAATGTATATACTCTCTTTTCTGGACTCTTTTCGTATCACAAACAGTCTGGTATGTCATAAATGTATAGATGTAGCAGTACTGTCTATCTGTATGTCATGTATGTCATATATGTTATGATGAATTGAAAATGGGGGACCCTGATGTAAACAAGACGAAAGTCTTTCTCTGGTCTGCATCCCCTTAACAATTGTGTGTATTGAGCTATACTGTACTGTACCCATTCTGCAATCTGTTAATACAATTTTCAATCAATCAATCAATCAATCAATCAATCAATCAAGCCTGAGGGAAGGGGACAAGGGGTACTGATCCTGAAGCCGCATCTGTGCATTAGAGCAGTGCAATGTTAGCATGTAACATTATACAGGTTAGGTTAGCTAGCCATAGCAAAAGGGCATAGCTGCTGGATACAAATTCACTGGGCTCATCTACACTCATACATTTTTTTATAGCAACAGGTAGCTGATGAATTGAAAATGGGGGACCCTGATGTAAACAAGACGAAAGTCTTTTTCTGGTCTGCATCCCCTTAACAATTGTGTGTATTGAGCTGTACTGTATTGTACCCATTCTGCAATCTGTTAATAAAGTTTTCAATCAATCAATCAATCAATCAGCTAACGTCAGCCACAAAATGTTGGCCAAGCTGTTATGGGCTTCAAAACAAGTTCTGTGAATAAATACCTTTCTATGAATAATAATAATATTCATAATTATAATTTTTTTTTAATAAATGGAAATGTATGGTTGAAACATGCAAACGTTCAAACGCACACACACTAATACACATTGGAGGCTTTTAACCAGGGCCGGACTGGGGAAATCATTCAGGCCAGGAAATATAGTGCAAAATATAGCCCCAGTCAGGCCACCTTTTAAGCAGGGGGTCTGGGGGTCCCCCACCAGGATCTTTTTTGTTACAAAGACTTCATTTCCTGCATTCTGGTGCAGGATTTTTTTTATTTGTACCCTTTAAATGCCAGTGTTTGTGATGGCATCACAAATTATTGTTAAAAAAACAGGCTAGCATATGTATGATTAGCAACAACACAGATTTTTATGGATTTTCAGTTTTTTTGTAATTGATAAATACAATATTTTATTCAACTTAAGCCCTGATCATAACACCACATATTAATTTTATAATTCTAACCCTTTAAATGCCAGTGTGTGTGATGGCATATTGCAATATATCAAATGCAAAGTACATTTTTCAGGGGGGGATTATTACAGGCTAGCATGTGTCAATGATTAGCAGTTTTTTGTAAAGGTCCCGCCTCCACCAATCACATGCGGCTCCCTTTGTGTGTGTGTGTGTGTGTGTGTGTGTGTGAGAGCAAGAGAGAGAGAGAGATAGTTCTCCAACTTGTGTGAGTTGCAGTGATCTCCTGGTTGTTCCCCACCTAGGTTATCTAACTATTGCGCTGATGCAACTAGAAACACTGGCCTGGCCTGCTTCTAAGTTCAGTGGCCTGACTGCAAAAATAATATTGGATTTTTTATTATTATTATTATTTTTATCATCTGGCGACCCCCCCCGCGGCGGCTCAAAGGCCGCACCCCCAGAAGTAGTACAACTAAAAACACATTTGTTCAGACAGGCCTTTGGGCATACATAGGCACTTCTTCTTGTCCTCACTGTTCTATAGTTTTGTTTTAATTAGTGACTCATGATTTTATCCAAATTCTTTTATTCTACTTTTTCTATCTGGTTTCACTGTTTTTAACTGCTGTTTGTTGTTGTTGTCATTTATTTCTGATTTTGTTTTATTGTGTTTTTATATTAAGCTGTAGTGTAAAGCACCCTGTGCATTCGTGCTGTGAAGGGTGCTATATAAATAAAGGTCATTCATTCATTCATACAAGAAGGACCGTGAAAGCAGCACAGATGAGGAAGAAGCAGCTATGGACAGTCAATGTCAGGGACAAAGTGAGGCTCCGACACAGGATTCCACATATACTGAGCCACCTGTAGTGGTGTCTGAGGTAGAAGATCTGCTATTGAATTAAATTGAAAACCTTTATTTATCCCCAAGGGGAGATTCAGATGTCCATTACAGTATAACAGAAATTTAAAAACAGTTAGTGGAAACAGTTAATACATAACATACACTTATTAGTATGTGTTAAAAACAAGATGGACAAATACATATGGATAAAAAGAGCTAAAATAGGGCTAAAATAGAGCTAAAAGTGGTGAAAAGAAAAAGAAACAAGTCCAATCATGATGTTAAATAATAAAAATTAATTGGTTACAGTCCACAACCCAGCTCCTCCAGTCCACGGCAGTTGGCCCGTCCTGGCCCTGCCTGGTTGTGGAGCCTGATTGCCACCGGCACAAAGGACTGCCCGAAGCGTTTTGTGGTATGTCGGGGGATAAGTCTGTGGCTAAACGTGGACCGCATTGCGGTCAGCTCATCATGGAGGGGGTGGCAGGGGTTCTCAAGGATAGCGTACAGCTTCCTCCTCGTCCTCCCCCACCACCTCCAGACTGTCCAGGTCCGCTCCCACCACAGAGCTTGCTTTTTTGACCAGTTTGTTTATTTTGTCTGTGTTGGTGTTGCCCCCCCAGCATACCACAGCGAAGAAGAGGGCACCAGCAACCACAGACTGGTAGAACATCTGCAGCAGTTTGCTGCAGACATTAAAAGACCTGAGCCCTCTCAGGAAGAACAGTCTGCTCTGTCCCTTCCTGTAGAGGGCCTCGATGTTGTTCGTCCAGTCCAGTTTACTATCACTTGACCCAGGGTTGTTCCCAGCCTAGTGCGACTCAAGGTTCTTTGGTAGACTATTGCATTGGTCAATTCATTGAAGATGAACGCAATGCGACATCCTTTACTAGGCTCACCCACCAACAGTGCAGGTGCTGAACTGCTGATCCGAATGTATAGGTAAAAACCATATTAATGCGTTTATCAATAAATAAATGGCCAAAACAATTTAGTTGGGGGCCTACAAATACATTCTTTCATGGGGCCCTGAATCTACAGCTACACCCCTGTCTGTGAATAAATACCTTTCTTGTGAAAATACTTGGTGACTAGCTGTCAACCTTTTATTATTTTCCTCTTGCAATGCTGATAGTTTCTGAGCTCCTGAAACATGAGCTGTAGAGGACATTTTCCTGTCACTCTGACTCTGAAGGCTGCGCTGTGCGCTGCTGTGTATGTGGACTGAACCATGCAATGAAAGAAGAGAGGGGTGCTCATATTGTCAAACAAAGTAACAAGCACCTGTTTGTTTCTTTTGTGACGTTTTTCTTTAATACAGGCAATTATACTTTTGAGTCAACTACATTAACTTACTTTAGGATAATAATAAAACCATATTAATAAAAAGATAATAATAGTGTTCTCTGGGCCCCCCCCCAGTGCTGGGCCCTTGGAATCATCCTAAGCTACCCCCCCCCCCAGCTACGCCCCTGGTCACAGATATAGCATGTCTGCTGGACACTTTTTCATATTTGTCTTCCTGGCCCTCTTAGAAGACGAAGACCATTTGGCTGCTACATGGCTCGGGTTGACTTGCTCCAGCCTTCCTGATATGGATCAAGTCTTCAGCAGTGGAGGCTGCTGCTGTTCTTAATACCATTCTGGGCTGAAAATCCACGCTCTCACTGAGCGGAGGAGATCGGCATCACAAGCAGTATTTCAGCCAAGTGCAGGAAGTTCTGACATAAAAGTAACTAGGAGTAAAACTAAATACATTTATTCTGTAGAGTACACACGTCTTTGTAAATTCTGAAGAATATTAAATATTCCCCACAAACCTCTGAGCGATATGGCTCCTTGGTGAGCAGTGTCTGCCACAGCCCTAGGTATGACTTGTCTGCGAAAGTGGTCCTGATGAGGGTCTTCAGCTGCTGCCATTCCTGAAGGACCTGCTCCGACTGGCATCTACCACTAGGTGTCAGTAGAGATACAGGGAGAGAGATTAGGGGAGAGAATAAGGTATGGGAACATTTAGACGTAAGAAATGTGTGAAACTTAAAACATTGAACATGTTATAGATTCATTAAAATTAGTGCCGTCAATAGATACAAAAATTTACTAATTAATCTCACAATTTTCTATAATTAATCTAGATAAAAAAAATCACATTTTTTTTTTTACTTATGACCGAAGCTTGTAACAGATATTTACTTGAGTAAAATCATGGAAATAATGTAGAATCAACACAAAGAAAGTATATTTAGATTCAAAGACTATTTTAATAGCTTTCTTTGAATACAGTGTCCTCTCCTGTGAAATACAAATGTTCAACAAAACCATCTGCTACATTAATAGATAATATTTGTATTAATACTATAGCTTTAAGGATAACATAAGTGGATTGGTTATAAATGATATAAGTGACCACTTACCTGTTTTTGTTACTTTTGATTGTCAATTGAAGAGAACAAAGGAGGAGAATGGGTACAGATATAAAAGGTTAAGAAGGGATGATGCTGTAAACATGTTCAGGAATGATCTTTTGAATGAAGAATGGAAGGGGTTCTATGTAGAAGACGTCAATGCTGCTTACAATACTTTTTTGAATATCTATCGGACACTTTACGATAGGCACTGCCCAATGGTTCAACATAAACAAAAAAGTAATGACAATAGAAAACCATGGATAACGAGGGGGTTAGAGAATGCATGTAAAAAGAAAAACAAACTTTATAGAGATTTTATCAAATGTAGAAAAAAGACTGCTGAAACTAAATACAAAGTGTATAAGAATAAGTTAGTATTAATTATGAGACGGGCTAAGAAAGATTATTACAATAGATTGTTAGGCGAAAATAAAAATAATATAAAGGGCACATGGGACATTCTAAATAAGGTAATGGGAAATAAATCAGCGTCCATAAAAATTCCTAGCCATTTCATTAGTAATAGTAAGACTATAAAAAAACATGAATGAGGTGGTTAATGAATTCAACTATTTTTTTTGTAAATGTGGGGCCAAATCTGGCAGATGCCATTCAAAAACACGATGAACCATTACAGGAAGGATGGAGAGGAGATAGTAAAGTACTGCAGTCTATGTTTTTGGGAAATGTCAGTAAAGCAGAAATCATATCCATTGTATCAAAGTCAAAGAATAAGACATCCATTGACAGTGATGGGATAGATATGATTATAGTGAAGAAGACAATTGATTGTATGATCAAACCTCTCTGTTATATTTGTAATCTTTCTTTTCAGACAGGTATTTTTCCAGACAGGATGAAGGTAGCTAAAGTGATCCCACTTTACAAAGTAGGAGATAAGCACAGCTTCACTAACTATAGACCAGTGTCATTGCTCTCACAGTTCTCGAAAGTGCTTGAAAAACTGTTTTCGCATAAGTTAGATGGTTTTGTGGAAAAGAACAAACTGCTGAGCGAAAGCCAGTATGGCTTTAGGCAAAACAGATCAACAGCGACTGCCTTAATGAATATTATTGAAGAAATAACAACAGCAACAGATAAAAGGAAATTAACAATAGGGGTGTTTATTGATTTAAAAAAGGCATTTGATACCTTAGATCATAATATTCTAATTTCTAAATTACGCTCATATGGTGTGAGACGAATGGTTCTAGAATGGTTGAGTAGTTATCTCCACAATAGGCAACAATATGTGCAGTTGGCAGATGTCAAATCTGAGCTCATGAAAATTGAATGTGGGGTACCGCAAGGTTCGGTTTTGGGGCCCAAACTCTTTCTTTTATATATTAATGATATTTGTGATGTTTCAAAACTATTACAGTTTGTCTTGTTTGCTGATGATAGTAAAGGATGTGTTAGAGTATGAGGCAATGAGAACACTCTACTGTTCACTCATCTCACCTTATATCAGTTATTGTATTGAAGTATGGGGGAATACTTATGGGACCAATATAAAACCATTATATATACTACAGAAGAGGGCCATACGAATCACACATAAAGTGAGTTATCGAGAACACACAAATACATTATTTATTAAATCTAGAATAATTAAACTTGAAGACATGGTTAAGTTTCAAACAATGTTAATTATGTTTAGGGCAAGAAATAATACACTGCCAGAAAAACTACAAAATCTTTTTCATTTAGAAAGTGAGTTTAGTAGGAGAAAATACAATTTTAAACATCAGTTTGCACGTACCACACTTAAACAGATGTGTCCTTCAGTTATTGGTGTAAAGTTGTGGAATTCTCTCCATAGCGAGCTTAAGGGATGTAATAGTGTTTATCAATTCAAAAAAAATTATAAAAAAGAAATATTTAGTCAGTATGAAAATCAAATGTGATCTGAATAGTGAGATCTTTTCTTTTCTTTTCTTTCTTTTATTCTTTATTATTATTATTAAATTTTCTCTTTGTTTAACTGTGGATTGTGAGTTTCTTGTATAATGGTATAAATTATTATTTGTATAAATTAGGTTGTACGCCGACCATTAAGAAAATACTTTTTTAGTTTAGGAAAAAGGGGCAGGTAACTATAAGATTTATTCTTCTACCTGCTCCTTTTGTCCATGGAATGTTATTTATGATTGTGTAATGAAGAAACTCTGATTGTATGATTCCATGTGGCAAATAAAAACTCTGAATCTGAATCAACATTGACTCAGCTCTTTCTTATAATAATAATAATAATAATAATAATAATAATAATAATAATAATAATAATAATAATAATAATAATGCATTCTATTTATAAGGCGCCTTTCAAGGCACTCAAGGTCGCCGTACAACAATTTAAAAACAGTTAAATTCTCAATCACAATCCATTATAAAATAAAAATATAAAATCAGACAAAAAAATTAAATCAGACATACGCCTGCCTAAACAGGTGGGTTTTGAGGTGGGTTTTAAATGGAATGATGGAGTCAATGTTCCTGATGTCGGGGGGGAGGGAGTTCCAGAGGCGGGGGGCAGAGCAGCTGAAGGCTCTTGACCCCATGGTGGACAGACGGGCTGGGGGGATGGTCAGGTTGATGGAGGAGGCAGACCTGAGGGACCGGGTGGGAATGTTGATGTGAAGGAGGTCGGACAGGTATGGAGGGGTGAGGTTGTGAATGGCCTTGAATGTATGGAGGAGGATCTTGTAGTCTATGCGATGTTTAATGGGAAGCCAGTGTAGTTGGCGTAGGACGGGGGTGATGTGACTGATGACAGGGGTTCTGGTGATTATACGGGCAGCAGTGTTCTGGACCAGTTGGAGCTTATGGAGGAGTTTGTGGGGGAGACCAAAGAGAAGGGAGTTGCAGTAATCTAAGCGGGAAGTGACGAGGGAGTGGACCAGGATTGCGGCGCTGTTGGGAGTGAGTGAAGAGCGGAGGCGGTTGATGTTGCGAAGGTGGAAGTAGGCGGACCGGATGATGTTATTGATGTGGGAATGGAATGATAGGGTGCTGTCGAGGACGACACCCAGACTCTTGACCTGGGGGGAAGGGGAAACCAAGGAGTTGTCTATGGTGAGGGTGAAACTGGGGTGCAATGAGGACTACCTCTGTTTTGTCACTGTTGAGTTTGAGGAAATTTGAAGTGAACCAGGATTTGATTTCCTGTAAACAGGCACAGAGGGAAGAGGGAGGGAGAGTGGAAGTGGGTTTGGAGGAAACATAGAGCTGGGTGTCGTCCGCGTAACAGTGGAAATTGATGCTGTATTTACGGAGAATCCGACCGAGTGGGAGGAGGTAGATGATGAAGAGGATAGCGCTAACAGAAATAAAAACAACCCAGGCCTATGTTAAAGTGCAGATTGGCTTAGAGGACGATAATGTCTTTAATGTCTTATGAACTACCAGTAATATAAATCATATTAACAACAAAAATGTGTTCCATCTTCATGTCAGATGATTTTCAAAAAGGTGCATGAGTCAATGCAAAAAAAGAACAAGCAAAGATACTGTTGAAAGTTCAGAACGTTGAACATTTTTCACTCCATAGATTAATCTAGATTTAATAAAAATTAATGCTTAATAATTTAAATTAATCTCCAAAGTTAAAGCATTAACTTTCACAGCCCTAATTAAAATACATAACATCTAATCTTGGTCATACCTCTATACTAAAATTAGAATTTGCAATATTGCCCTATCTACTCACTTTCTGAGAAGTTCTCAAATGTTGGAGAAGAGACTGAACCTCAGTCCTGCCATAGTCCAGTAGTGCAGCAGCCTGACTCTCTCTCTGACCATGTAGTGCAGCCTGACTCTCTCTCTCTCTGACCATGTAGTGCAGCCTGACTCTCTGACCATGTAGTGCAGCCTGACTCTCTCTGACCATGTAGTGCAGCCTGACTCTCTCTCTGACCATGTAGTGCAGCCTGACTCTCTGACCATGTAGTGCAGCTTGACTCTCTGACCATGTAGTGCAGCCTGACTCTCTCTCTGACCATGTAGTGCAGCCTGACTCTCTCTCTCTGACCATGTAGTGCAGCCTGACTCTCTCTCTGACCATGTAGTGCAGCCTGACTCTCTGACCATGTAGTGCAGCCTGACTCTCTGACCATGTAGTGCAGCCTGACTCTCTCTCTGACCATGTAGTGCAGCCTGACTCTCTCTCTCTCTGACCATGTAGTGCAGCCTGACTCTCTCTCTGACCATGTAGTGCAGCCTGACTCTCTGACCATGTAGTGCAGCCTGACTCTCTCTCTGACCATGTAGTGCAGCCTGACTCTCTCTCTCACCATGTAGTGCAGCCTGACTCTCTCTCTCACCATGTAGTGCAGCCTGACTCTCTGACCATGTAGTGCAGCCTGACTCTCTCTCTGACCATGTAGTGCAGCCTGACTCTCTCTCTGACCATGTAGTGCAGCCTGACTCTCTCTCTGACCATGTAATGCAGCCTGACTCTCTCTCTGACCATGTAGTGCAGCCTGACTCTCTGACCATGTAGTGCAGCCTGACTCTCTGACCATGTAGTGCAGCCTGACTCTCTCTCTGACCATGTAGTGCAGCCTGACTCTCTGACCATGTAGTGCAGCCTGACTCTCTGACCATGTAGTGCAGCCTGACTCTCTGACCATGTAGTGCAGCCTGACTCTCTGACCATGTAGTGCAGCCTGACTCTCTCTCTGACCATGTAGTGCAGCCTGACTCTCTGATGCATCATGGTTGTAGTGCAGCCTGACTCTCTGATGCGTCATGGTTGTAGTGCAGCCTGACTCTCTGATGCATCATGGTTGTAGTGCAGCCTGACTCTCTGATGCATCATGGTTGTAGTGCAGCCTGACTCTCTGATGCATCATGGTTGTAGTGCAGCCTGACTCTCTGATGCGTCATGGTTGTAGTGCAGCCTGACTCTCTGATGCGTCATGGTTGTAGTGCAGCCTGACTCTCTGATGCATCATGGTTGTAGTGCAGCCTGACTCTCTGATGCGTCATGGTTGTAGTGCAGCCTGACTCTCTGATGCATCATGGTTGTAGTGCAGCCTGACTCTCTGATGCATCATGGTTGTAGTGCAGCCTGACTCTCTGATGCGTCATGGTTGTAGTGCAGCCTGACTCTCTGATGCATCATGGTTGTAGTGCAGCCTGACTCTCTGATGCATCATGGTTGTAGTGCAGCCTGACTCTCTGATGCGTCATGGTTGTAGTGCAGCCTGACTCTCTGATGCATCATGGTTGTAGTGCAGCCTGACTCTCTGATGCGTCATGGTTAAACATGTTGAAGCTGTCGACTACACCTTCCCCTGACTGACTCATCAAGCAGCTGAAGTGTGATCTCATCTCTTCTACTGTAACAGCTGCTGCCACATGCAGATTACTGAGACACCATCAGTCAAGGGAACACATGCAGATTACTGAAACACCATCAGTCAAGGAAACACATGCAGATTACTGAAACACCATCAGTCAAGGAAACATGCAGATCACTGAAAAACCATCAGTCAAGGAAACACATGCAGATTACTGAAACACCATCAGTTAAGGGAACACATGCAGATCACTGAAACACAATCAGTCAAGGAAACGCATGCAGATTACTGAAACACCATCAGTCAAGGAAACACATGCAGATCACTGAAACACCATCAGTCAAGGGAACTTGCCCTTTCAGCTCCATGCCCTGAAAAGCATGTTAACACCTAAATTGAAATACCAATAACTGAAACATTTATTTTCACATGATTCAAATGTGGCGTAATGTAGAGAGGTCTTGTGCTGTTAAGTGCCTGTGGCACCTCGACTCTCCAATTTTTCATAACCAGCAACTACTTGTTGCCCACAAACATGTTAATATTCCTCAATGGGAGAGGAGGGGAGTTCATACTCTGGAAGATTTATATGATAAAAACGGTCTTCGAGTGTTTCAGGACCTAAAAGAGTTGTATGATCATTCTTCCTCTACCTGCAACTAAGGTCGGCACTCAGGGCTCACGGTGTGCCGTAGGCTCAAGCGTTGCACCCACACCCTTTTGTCTGGCTTATCGGAGACAGGACAACCACAAGACTGTTTGTCTAAGATTTGTATACACTTTTAATCAAATCCACATATAAAAAATTAACATTAGATACAATCTGTCGAGGGGACATCCCAGAGTTAGACCCTGAGTTTGACTGGGATGACGTTTGGACACATGTTATATTAGCCTCCTGCAACCCTAATCACCAGCAAATAAATTTTAATTATATTCATAGGACGTATCTCACACCTAGGAAGCTGTTTGCTATGGGACTGGGGGAGGAAATGTCTATGTCTTTTGTGGTGTTTTTTATTTTTACTGTGTATTTTGTATTCTGTATTTATTATTTCTAATTGTCTTGTCATTATTAGTGTGGGTGACCTGGCGAAGCCAGGTTGCCACCCACACTATAGTTCTTGTTCATCTTTTTATTTATTTCTTTATTCCACCGATTTTGCAAACACTACTCTTGCCAGAGCGTTCGCGCCCCATAGACGTGAAAGGTATCAAGACGACCGGCCTGCCTATGGCAACAGCGCTATTCGAACTCGTAAAGTTTCACCGCACCGTCTGGCTACGAATCGACTTTAAACGGTAAAATTTCGGTCCCATTGGAAATGCATTGCAACTTAGAGTGTGGGAGCTGAAATAATCTTTTTTCCACTACCTTGGGTGAATTGCGAGAGTGATCTCAATTTTGGACGTAGAAATAAAACAAACACATCAAAACGATGACACGGCTGTATAAATGGAATTGGACATTTCTATCTCAACTGACGACCATTTCTTTGAAGGTTCTCCTGCCCATTGACCGCCATGCAAATCCACTCTAGGAATCTCTTTTTTACCACTCTTTTTTACCCTTCTGTTCCGATCGCCGAAGGAGTGCCACAATATCGCACGAATGCCACAATATCGCACACAACCCTTCGCCTACTCGTTGTAGTGCTCCTGTGCGAGTCACAACGCTTCATCTCTTATAGTTTTCTTTTAATCAACGTGACAATGCAGTCATGCAAAGAAAATGCAGAATATGCAAGTCATTGTGATTGCATCACCTGTGTGGCTCGTTGCTCATGATTGGTTCAGCCTAACAGCTGTGAGGCTCAGGGCTCATGGCTCAGCTGACCTGCCAATGACCTCATCGACTTAACCCATCATTGCCCATCACTGTGTTGCAGTACTGAATTGCTGGACAGCGCCCTCTGTCTTGCGGGTTGTGTCATTGTACTCAGTAGGGATATCATCTTTCATTTTTCATTGGTCCATGTTGACCACCTTTCATTGGTCGATGTTGACCACTCCCCCGATCCTTAGACCACGCCCCCTTAGGCCACACCCCCTCAGTGTATCTCTTGAACCGTTTGTCGTAGAGACTTGCGGATTGTGCCATTGTACTCGGTGTAATAGTGTAATAGTGTGTAATAGTGTAATAGTGTAATAGTGTGTAATAGTGTAATAGTGTAATAGTGTAATAGTGTGTTATAGTGTGATAGTGTGTAATAGTGTAATAGTGTAATAGTGTGTAATAGTGTAATAGTGTGTAAAATAGTGTAATAGTGTGTAATAGTGTAATAGTGTAATAGTGTAATAGTGTGTAATAGTGTAATAGTGTGTAATAGTGTGTAATAGTGTAATAGTGTGTAATAGTATAATAGTGTGTAATAGTGTAATAGTGTGTAATAGTGTAATAGTGTGTAATAGAGTGTAATAGTGTAATAGTGTGTAATAGTGTGTAATAGTGTGTAATAGTGTGTAATAGTGTGTAATAGTGTGTAATAGTGTGTAATAGTGTAATAGTGTGTAATAGTGTAATAGTGTGTAATAGTGTGTAATAGTGTAATAGTGTGTAATAGTGTAATAGTGTGTAATAGTGTAATAGTGTAATAGTGTGTAATAGGGCTCAAAATAAACTCATCCAAAACCAAAGTAATGCGTATCAACAGCAAGAACAACACACCCATAACCATGGAACAAAACCCATTAGAGGATGTAAACAGCTTCACTTACCTTGGAACCATAATTTCTGTGGAAGGGGGTACGGAAGATGATGTCCAAGCCAGGATTGGAAAGGCAAGGACATCATTCAACATGCTAAACATCATCTGGAAGGCAAAAAACCTGTCACTCAAGACCAAGCTACAGATCTTCAACTCAAACGTAAAGACCACTCTACTATATGGCTCAGAATCCTGGAAAACCACCACCACTATACTCAACAAGCTACAGACCTTCACCAACCGGTGCCTCAGACACCTCCTGGGAATATACTGGCCCAACACCATCTCTAACGCCAACCTGTGGGAACTCACCAAACAGGACACAATAGAAATTCAAATCCGGAGGAGGAAGTGGAAGTGGATAGGTCACACACTCAGAAGAAATAAATAAATCACAGAGCGGGCGCTGACATGGAACCCACAGGGCAGGAGGAAGAGAGGCAGACCAAAAACCACCTGGAGAAGAACCACAGAACAGGAGATGAAGAAAGAAGGGCTGTCCTGGCAAGATCTGGAGCGGAGGGCACAAGACCGAATAGGATGGAGGAGCTTCGTCGATGGCCTATGTTCCTTTGGGAATTTAAAGGCCTAAGTAAAAGAAGTAAGTAGTGTAATAGTGTAATAGTGTGTAATAGTGTAATAGTGTGTAATAGTGTGTAATAGTGTAATAGTGTGTAATAGTCTAATAGTGTGTAATAGTGTAATAGTGTGTAATAGTGTGTAATAGTGTAATAGTGTGTAATAGTGTGTAATAGTGTAATAGTGTGTAATAGTGTGTAATAGTGTAATAGTGTGTAATAGTGTAATAGTGTGTAATAGTGTGTAATAGTGTAATAGTGTGTAATAGTGTAAGTGTGTAATAGTGTGTAATAGTGTAAAATAGTGTAGTGTGTAATAGTGTAATAGTGTAATAGTGTGTAATAGTGTAAGTGTGTAATAGTGTGTAATAGTGTAATAGTGTAATAGAGTGTAATAGTGTAATAGTGTGTAATAGTGTAATAGAGTGTAATAGTGTAATAGTGTGTAATAGTGTAATAGTGTGTAATAGTGTGTAATAGTGTAATAGTGTGTAATAGTGTGTAATAGTGTAATAGTGCGTAATAGTGTAATAGTGTGTAATAGTGTAATAGTGTGTAATAGTGTAATAGTGTGTAATAGTGTGTAATAGTGTAATAGTGTGTAATAGTGTAATAGTGCGTAATAGTGTAATAGTGCGTAATAGTGCAATAGTGTGTAAGTGTGTAATAGTGTGTAATAGTGTGTAATAGTGTGTAATAGTGTAATAGTGTGTAATAGTGTAATAGTGTGTAATAGTGTAATAGTGTAATAGTGTAATAGTGTGTAATAGTGTAATAGTGTGTAATAGTGTAATAGTGTGTAATAGTGTGTAATAGTGTAATAGTGTGTAATAGTGTAATCGTGTGTAATAGTGTAATAGTGTGTAATAGTGTAATCGTGTGTAATAGTGTAATAGTGTAATAGTGTGTAATAGTGTGTAATAGTGCTATGCGACTTGCGGGTTGTGTCATTGCACTCAGTAGGGATATCCTCTTTCATTGGTCTATGTTGACCACTCCCCCGATCCTTAGGCCGCGCCCCCTTTTTGTATCCTTTGAACCGTTTGTCATAGAGACTCGCGAGAGACCCTCTCCCGTTGGCCGGCGGTGCACAGGCGTCACCCACACTTTCACAATTTCCCCCGCGTGGAATTGTCTAGTTATGATTATTATTGTTGAAGTACTGTCCTGTGATGTCCTGTGTATTATTGTTGTCACTGTATTATGTTGTTTTCTGTTTAATTGAAAATAGAAAATAAATACATTTGATCATAAGTTTTTTTTAAACAAACCTTACTATTTTCTATCATGCACTCTTTCTATTATACTAATATGTCTTTACGACTATGCACTCAACACTGCAGCACCCAAGTTTCAGCACTGTTTGATGAACATTGTTACTCGGCTGAAAGTCTTGTACCCTTACTGTTGACTTGTCGTACAGAACTTGTAAGTTGTCAATTATATCACATATGTGATATATGTAAATGATATCACATTTCTACTAAAGCAGGTCCAAAAGGCTTTAGATAATGTTGTTCCATGGGGAGATACGTGCATGGTTTTAAGATATCAGGGGCAAAGTCCAAGTGTAGGATTTTTGGCTTTAAAAGACAGTTGCAGACCCTTGGGCTGGACATGTATGGGTCTCCTTTGGAGAAGGTGAATGTTTTTAAATGTCTTGGTGTCTGGTTTGACGAGCGACTGACTTGGGCCGTTCATATAGCAAAGACATTGGGAAAAGGTGAGAAAGTGATCAATGTCATGAGAAGTTTGTCTGGTAGTGACTGGGGGGCAGACAGGGGGACTATGATATTGATATACCAGGCAATGATAAGATCACGCTTTGACTATGATATTGATATACTAGGCAATGATAAGATCAAGCTTTAAATATGATATTGATATACCAGGCAATGATGAGATCAAGCTTTAAATATGATATTGATATACCAGGCAATGATAAGATCAAGCTTTGACTATGATATTGATATACCAGGCAATGATGAGATCAAGCTTTGACTATGATATTGATATACCAGGCAATGATAAGATCAAGCTTTGACTGATATTGATATACCAGGCAATGATAAGATCAAGCTTTGACTATGATATTGATATACCAGGCAATGATAAGATCAAGCTTTGACTGATATTGATATACCAGGCAATGATGAGATCAAGCTTTGACTATGATATTGATATACCAGGCAATGATAAGATCAAGCTTTGACTATGATATTGATATACCAGGCAATGATAAGATCAAGCTTTGACTGATATTGATATACCAGGCAATGATAAGATCAAGCTTTAAATATGGTATTGATATACCAGGCAACGATAAGATCAAGCTTTGACTCTGGATGTTTTGTTTGTGGTTCTGCTGCTAAGTCGTCACTCGACAAATTGGATGTTCTCCAGGCCCTGAGACTATGCTGTGGGGCTTTTAGAACTTCCCCAGTACCTGCGATTCTCATAGAAATGGGGGAAATGCCTTTCATTTCAAGGCGAATTAAATTAGGCCTGCAGTACTGGATCAAGTTATGTGGTTCAAGTCAAGCATTCCTGGCGAGGTGTATGTTGAGAGGGTCATGGGAGTTTGAGGGTCAAACTAAAACCATTCTTTGAAGATACAGTATGAGTCAGTGCAAGCTGGGTTTCAGTGCCTTACTGGTTAATGCGGGAGGTGGACAGTAATCTGACCTTTTTAGAAGAGGAGGATAAGAGTGGAATTGCTTCTAGTGTAGGGGCCCATCTACAGCAAGAAATGACAACCCATCTAGGTATTTTTACAGATGGATCTTTCTAGAGGACAGTAGGAGAGCAGGTGTGTACGTGGTGCAGCTGGATCTAGAGGACAGTAGGATAGCAGGGTGTACATGGTACAGATGGATCTAGAGGACAGTAGGAGAGCAGGTGTGGCGTGTACCGTACGTGGTGCAGCTGGATCTAGAGGACAGTAGGAGAGCAGGTGTGGTGTGTACGTGGTGCAGCTGGATCTAGAGGACAGTAGGAGAGCAGGTGTGGAGTGTACGTGGTGCAGCTGGATCTAGAGGACAGCTCTGGTCTGCGTATCACGGATGGGAGCTCTGTTTTTTCCACAGAATTATTGGCGATTCTCTGGGCTCTGTTGTGGGTAGAAGATGTGAAACCAGACAGGGTCTTAATCTGTTCTGACTCAGTAGCTGCTTTATAGCGTTACAAGTAGGGAAATCAAGAGCTCAGTCAGAACTTATTAATGAAATGTTGCTTGTTTTATTTAGGGAGGAGACGTTCAGTTCTGCTGGGTTCCTGGGCCCTCATTTATCAACAATTCTTAGAAAGTGTTCTATCTATGTTCTTAAGCACATAATTTAGAATGTGTGTACGCACAAAAAAAACGGGATTTATCACACAGGTCGTACGCACACCTGTCTTGATAAATATCACTTTGATCCTTCGCTGCAGCTCGTGCACGGTTTTACGTATTTGCATATAGCACCGCCCGTAATTAACCATATACGGTAATGGACACCCCCATGAAATGTGGAAAAGTGGACTAAGCCGAGGGAAGTGTGTTATGGAGAAATACGTGACAGGCTGACAGACATGTACACGTACGGTGATGTCGGATATGATATCTATTAACTTAAAGACCATATTAACTAAAGACCGTGCTGGAATATGACTGCCTTTTTCCGTTTTGTTCGATTAATACTCTGGGATTAAAGTTCTCCTAAATTTTATTCCAAATCGCGACGGATTTTCCGTAAATTTTCTACCTGCTGCATATAATAATAATACGAGAGCATATACAAGAACAATGAATCTCACTGTATGATGTAGCATGTATGATTCAAACATGAACTTGAATTCCATCATGTCTGTGTGCGGGAGCTCACAAGGCTGTTGGCACAATGTAAATAAGAACGTGCACTGAAAAGTTACAGTATGTAGTTGGTTGATTATTTGTATGACAGTCATAAACCCTTGCAAAAAGTATCCGTTTTATTTAATAAATTGAAAACATGCAGTATGCCTTTCCTTCCGGCAGCAACGATAGTGGAATCCCTTTCTATTCACATAACTATATTTGTGATGGAGCTTTGACAGCTACATGGGTGGTACAGTAATAACAGTCTATTACTCAATCCATCTACAATATCACGTAGCCTATGTATAGCCTGCCTATGTGATCAATAAAAACGCGAACTTGAATCCCAAGTGACCTTGCATGGGTCTCTTGAAAGGCGCTATATAAAATGAAGCTATTATTATTGTTGTTATTATTATTATTATCACGTCTGTGCGCGGAGCTCACAAAAAAAAGACTGTCTTTTACTTTCAGTCTCAGTGAAGTTTCAACAGAGCGAGGTAATCTATTCTAACCAACAAATTGAAGTAGAAAGCATTTCGTTGTGGCCAATCTTATTTGGAAACATGACACAAAATAATAGTATGTCGCTTTTTATTTGAAACAATATTTAATCGCGTTTGGAGGTGGGTGTTCTGCGTCTGCCCCCCCGTGCCAAACAAGCAAGCCAACCTCTTGTTCGCACGTGAGCCCGTTATATTACACTACTGTCGCTATTTTACAATGAACTATAATGAATTACGGGTCATACAGAAGTTGAACACGCCAGTGTTGGAAGTAATGCACGGAAGCTTATTTCCGCGTTGCAGACTGCAATAATTCTACCACCGGGTGCCAGCTACGCATGCTCCGAACTGTGCGTATATATACGCACAAAGTCAAGCACAAGTTCAATTTGATAAGTCCCACACTTTGCTTAGAAATGATTGTACGCACGGGTTACGCACATATCTGTGCGTACGCAACGTTGATAAAGGGCCCTGGGCATGCTGGGGTTGAGGGGAACAAAATAGTAGATTACATTGTAAAAAACACCTTAGGCAAAGAATCAATAGACTTTCCTATAGACCTGGGGAAAGTTAAATTGAAGGGGAAAAATCAAGGAGGGGATTCTTAAACAATGGGAGGGACTGTGGGTGAATGAGTCTAAGGGGAGACATTATTTCTCTTTTCAACCTCATGTTAACACTTTGAGTGCCGGGACACGTCTTCTCACGTCTTTGCTGGCCATGCTAAAGTTGCCGGGGGACGCTGTACAGCGTCCTTATATCAATATTTCAAAAATCTGCGATCGGATTCATAATGTCCCTCCGCTGGCCTGAGATCCACCAGCAGGACCCACTGAGCTCTCTGGCGGTTCAGGAGCGCCATCTGGTGGCCGATCGGCGCAACCGCTTAACAGGAAGCGCAGTAGAGGTTTTGCTAGACGTCCGTATTGCTTCCGGCCACTCGGTACATGTCCCGTGACTCTAGCTCGTCACACTACATAGCGATCGATTGCCAATAACTCGATAAACAACATGATTTGGACGTATATACCATTATACAAGCTGGAGATGGACCGGGTAATAATATATCCCATAATGATACAATTTCTACTCGACGATGATCGCCCAACGGCGCGCGGAGACTGGGGTGAGTTTCAGCGTGTAACGTTACCGTCTTCGATAATAACTGATATTATCAACATTTGACCCACATTAGATGATTGGTATAACGCTGCCCACGGAATTATAAACGCCCCCTCGCCCATCCGGTCAACATCAGATGACGTGTAGTAACTTCTAGAAGTACGTCTAGTTGGAATTTTTTATATCGCGCTGATTGCCATCAAACTGTATTTCATCATCAATATAATGCATTTGGGGCTATATATCACGTTCTGGAGAAAGCTGCAGAAAGAGATGAAAACATACTTATACATTAGACCATACTTTACTATGAATATGTGAATGAAAAAGTTTAACGTTGCTACACAATGAACAATACATATAGGACTTTGAATGGGCCCTAATAATGGCAATGTAGCAATAGAATTTAAAAAGTTATAGCCCTGCAAAGAAGGGGACTTTCTCCATAGACAAATAGCGCTGGCAATCTATGGTATATCATTAATTTAACCTTAGGCAACCAAAGTGTTAAGGGTAACGCCTATTATGTTGGTGCTAGGAAGGACTCTGTTCAAATCTGCAGGCTTAGATTTTGCCATTGTGGGTTTCAGTCATAAGTAAAGCAAAGCACATTCTGGACCAAAACTCACTCTACACTCTCTACTGTTCACTAGTTTTATCATATTTAAATTACTGCGCTGAAGTCTGGGGAAACACTACACTACAACCACTTTTTATACTCCAAAAAAGAGCCATAAGGATAGTTCACAATGCAGGATATCGTGATGATACAAACATACTATTTTAAAGTAAAAAACATTAAAGATAACTGATCTTGTGGAATTCAAAACACCACAAATAAAATAAAAAAGCAAAAGGTAACCTACTTCCAGGAAACATTCAAAAACTGTTCTTTGATAGAGAGGGGGGTTATAATCTGAAGGGAGAACTCAAAAAAAAAATCTTATTGTACGTACTACCAGGAAAAGTCATTGCATTTCAATATGTGGAGTGAAACTGGAACAGTCTGAATGTTGTACTTAAGCAATGTCCAAATATAATACAATTCAAACAGAGTTATAAAGAAATAATTTTCACGAGTTACAGGGATGGGGAAGGGATTTGACATTCATGGGTGTTTCCTTTTTTTTTTTTTATCTTTTACATGTAAAAATATATATATATATATATTTTTTTTTATGTTTTACATACATTTTTATATATACAGTATTTGTTTTGTAACGATTTACATCATTTACAGGAATTACATTAATTTTGAAATGGGTAGGATTAAATAAGTGTATACTTTTTCCTACTCCTATACTTTTTTCTTCATTTCATTGCTAGAGATTAATGATTTGTTTGTTTTATTTTGTTTTAATTACATGTTCGAAATAAAGATTTCAAATCAAATCATTATCTGTGCTTTATAGGAAAACATCAAGCTGGTCTGTGGTGTTCCACAAGGAAGCATACTCGCACCTTTACTGTTCCTAATTTATGTAAATGACATGTCGTCAGCTTGTGACTGCAACTTGTTACTGTTTGCAGACGACTCAGCCCTGCTGGTCTCTGACAGGAACAAGTTGCAGGTTGAAAAAACCCTCAGCTCTGAACTCGGCAGAATCTGAACCTGGCTCGCTGATAAAAAACTATCATTACACCTGGGTAAAACAGAGTCCATTCTCTTTGGATCAAATAGCAAACTCAGCAAGGCCAACGGCTTCTCTGTTACAGTGGGTGACAATATTGTCACAAGGAAAGATGAAATTACATACCTGGGTTCCATCCTAGAGGCAAATCTTTCCTGTGAAAAAATGGCATCCAATGTAATAAAAAAGTCAACCAACGAACAAGATTCTTGTACCGGATCTCCTCTCTGGTAAACAAGAATACCCTGAAGACTAACAGGAGCACTCATTCAAGGGACATTGACAGACATTTATAACAGACAAATTCTGCGGAAGGCTCAGACGATTTTAGACAGCTCTGACCATCCTCTCTTGGAGGAGTTTGTCCCCCTCCCCTCTGGCAGGAGATATAGGCTCCCCAGGCTAAAGAGCAACAGATTTAAATTTTCGTACATCCCCAGGGCACTAAATGCACTTAACTTCATTTAAAATAACAGTACTGCATTTTCCTTTTCTTTTTCCTGGTTGGATTCTGTAAGATGTGATGTTTCTTGTGTTGTGTTATTTGTTGTTGTTGTTGTTGTCTCTACCACTGTTGCAAAGCAAATTTCCCCTTGAGGGACAATAAAGTCTGAACTGAACTGGTACTACGACTATGCTTGCACCTCATGGTACCAAAGCACCTCAAAGGCCCTAAAAACAAGACTACAAACATCACAAAACAAACTGGTCAAACTACTGCTTGGCCTTACTCCTAGAACCCACCTCACCCCTGCCCACTTTGACAACCTAGGATGGCTTAGAGTAGACGACAGAGTACAGCAACTTGCAATGGGCCTGGTCTACAAGATACACTACAACCAGGGCCGCCTGGGAGAAATGCGAGGCCCTGTGCGAGATTTAAACGCGAGCCCCCCCCCCCCAAAAGGTTAAAAAAAAATTATATAATTTTTTTATTTTTTTTTATACAGTCAACATATTCGTAAATAATAGCGCTGCCCGAGGCTGGGCATGATACAGTCAACATATAGCAAAAGAGAGAGCGAGAGAGAGCTCCCGTTCTACAGTCAATATACAGTGTACAGAGAGAGAGACACATTGGAAAAAAATTGAAATGCTATTTGGCCCTAAACAGAGAGTACACAGTGGCAGAATACCTGAGCACTGTGACTGAAGATCCTTGACTAGGTACAGACTCAGCGAGCACAGCCTAGCCATCGAGAAAGGCCGCCATAGGCAGACTGTGTGTGTTAGAAAGAGAGAGAGAGAGAGCATGTGTGTTAGAGAGAGAGCATGTATGAGAGATATAAGCAAAGATGACCCCCTAAAGGATATTCAACTTTTAATGAAAGAACAAAACAGAAGGAAAAGATAACTTCACAAAGGCAACATGAATATACATAGATCCAAAAGGACAAAGATCAACACTTAAATCCAAAGAGAAGAGGGTCTATACCAGAGAAAACAAAGCAGCAAGGAGCCAATGGCCGACAGCTAAAGGCTAGCCAGGTAGGCTACTGACACCAGGCCACACACAGCTTTGGCCAACGGCCCAACGCTACCCAAGCTACACAAACGACCAAGACAATGAATTCACACACAGCACATGTCGTATCTCCAAATGTTGTGAAGTAACATATGTTTTGCCTGGAAAAAAACATCGTTATTAAAAAAACATTCGGGAGGGGAAGGAAGGAAGAGTGGGGTAATGTCATGATTTTCATTAATCTTACCTGCACCAAGGAACGCAGGGCGAAAGGCCGCAACACAGGTCTCCACGTTGACGAAAGGCCTCTCGCTGGCGGGACAAAAATAACCCCCTGCTATTCTCACGGCTAATGTCAATGGTCGTAGCACAAGCTAACAGCTAACTCAAGGCTAACTGATAGCATCAAACGAACGTTCCCAGCCGAGCGCAGCCGGCAGCTAACGTCGTAGCTAAACAGCTAACTGGCTAACAGTTAGCTCAACCAGGCTATCGCTAACCATTAGCTAACGCAGAAGCAAGCTATGCGGCTACATACAGGTGCTGACACCAGGCCACACACCGTTAGCTACTAGTAGTACTACAACAGCTAGTCGGCCAGTTTAGCTCCAGAGAGAGAGAGAGAGAGAGAGAGAGATGTCCACGGCGGGAATACAATAGAGTTAATAGAATAGGTTAAAAACTCACCAAACGTCCAAGAGGATGGAGACAACCGCGTGGAGTTGACGAAGTTCATCTGCCAAACGACCATCCTCTTCATCTTGGCTGTATGCGCTGTCTCTAGGTTAGCTAACGCTAGTTAGCCTTTAGCTAAGCTAGCTACTAGCCGACATCATCATGGCTATACCATGACAAGGCTCCGGCCATTTGTCCCGCCAGCGAGAGGCCTTTCGTCAACGTTCCTTGGTGACCGACCGACTGATAATGACCGACCTCTTTCTTCGTCTTGGCTGGCATAACTAAGCATAATAGTCAAAAGCTGCACCCGCGAAATAGTCAAACGCAGCTGACTCACACCGGCGTACTACACATGATGTAACTTCATGTAAGTAACCACTCCCTTCGTTGAAACCAATAGTATGTCTGCTGCAGAGCCCCAGAGGCTGAGCTCCAATAGTGAGTATGTCTGCAGACCCAGGAACAAGTCAGACACATTCTACAAACGTGTCTAATGTGAAATATATAAGCATATAAGCAAAACTAGATTTTTAGGTCTGTGATGAAAAAGGGCCTCGCGGGAAGGGGGGCCTAGCAAAAAAAAAATAAATAAAAAAAAAAAAAAATTATTTTGCGAGGCCCCCCTTCCCGCGAGGCCCTGTGCGACCGCACTGCTCGCACACCCCCTGCTGGTGGTCTCTTAATTAATTATTGGTAAATAATCAACCTAAAGAATTTATCTGATGATGGGTGGGTTTATCTTTCTGTTTGTTATATTTTTTATTTAATTGTTTAACTGAAAAGCTCTACCTTTTGATACTTTATATATTTCCAATAAAATATCTCGACATTTCAGTTCTGAAAACATGCCGTAATCCTTTTTTTGTATTTTATTTTTTTTATAATTTTTTAAACAAACACAAACAAACATGACAACACACGATAAGATATACAAGCATTATTTGTCAGTGCACATCCAATGAAATCACATTTTAGTTAATTGTCTTATATAGGATATACCCCTAATACCTGTTATCTAAAAACCTACACACATATGCTCCAGCTCGTACCCCCCCCTTCCGGACCCCCCATTGGATAATCCATCCATTTTCCCTCGCTCCTAACCAGACATTACCATTATATGCTAGCTTTTATTTTCTCCACCACTTCTAACCACAATGTCATTTTGGATTCATTGAGAGCCAAAATTCTTGCTGTAGATATTTCTTGATAGATCACATCAAGATATGTAATAATCCAGACCTTTCGGCACATTTTTTCCGGTTGGAACCATCGTGATGCTATCAGCTTTTTAGCCACTGTGATACCCGATAAAACCAATCTCTTTAGCTGTGGATGTACTGCACACTCAAAAACATCATTCAGCAGTAGTACAGAGGGGTGTACAGGTATATTCCAATTTAAGAGGTTTGATAGTTGCTGGGTCACCTCTTTCCAGAATATCTTAACTGGTGGGCAGTCCCAGTACATGTGCATAAATGTCCCCTCGTCCCCATTTGTACATAAGGAGCATTTGGAGTCTTGTATAAGACCGATTTTTTTCAGTCTTATAGGAGTCAAGTATGTCCTGTGAATATAGTTAAGATTGATTTGTTGATGGTCCGGGTTCCTTGATGTGAATCGAATATTTGCCCAGGCTTCTTGCCAATCAAAATCACTTTCCAGGTCTGGTATATCCCTCCTCCAGACGGAGTCTAGGTGGAGGGTTTCATATGAGGACGTTAGCAATTGATGATAAAAATCTGAAACAAAACCTCTTGATGTCTCTCTTTCATAGAAGAATTTGTGGTATCTGTGGTGTACAATTGGTATATTTAATGGAACACTGTGAGCCTTCAAACATGCCAATAACTGTGCGTAAAAGTAATATGTGGACTTGGCGAGATTACATTTTTTGCGTATTTCATTGAAACTACAAAAACCCTGTTTATTGAAGACGTCTCCTAATGAGTGTATGCCTTGCTTTTCCCATCTAGGGAATCTTATAGGTTGTTTTTCTATCCAGAGTGCATTGTTATTGAATAAGGGAGTATGATTATGCCATTTATGTAGGGTAGAATATTTTTTTTGTGTTTCGCGCCATATCCGGATCGCATGAGTTATTATGGGGCCAAATTTCCGTTCGCATTGCTTAATTGGTAATTTGGTGTATACTATGCCCTTCAGCTTATGTGGAGCTACTATATTTTCTTCTAAATTTCTCCAGGATACTAATGCTTGGGGATCAAACCATGTTGTTAGTGGTCTTAAAGTGTACGCCTTAAAGTAGTGGTAGAAATCTGGAAATGCCATACCTCCGTCTGCTTTGTTTCTCTGTGCGGTGGATCTTTTTATACGTGGTGGTTTGTTATTCCAAATAAATTTGTATGTGGAGGAGTGTAATTCTTTCCAGTAACCCTTTGGAGGGGGTAACGGTAGCATTGAACTGAAGAAGTTGATTCTAGGTAGGACGTCCATCTTGATTATTGATATACGTGCCTGTAATGAGTTTTTAAGTTTCGACCACCTGACAAGGTCGTATTTGATTTTGTTTTGGATTTTTATGTAATTGTGCTTCACCGTTTGGCTTATGGTGGGGAATATCTCAACTCCCAAACATCTAAATTGTTTTACCATCTGTATCTCTTTTGGGAGGGTTATGTTTCTTTTTGCAGGGGCGTTAAGTGGGAGGAAGGCTGACTTCGGCCAATTTATCCTAAATCCCGATAGATCTCCAAAGTCCTCAATCAGCTTGAGAAGATGAGGCAATGCTGTGTTGGGGTTTTGCATGAACAGTATTACGTCGTCCACATATAAACTAATTTTGTGTTGTGTGCCCTTGATTATGATTGGTTCTATGGATTGGGATTGTCTTATATATTGTGCTAAAGGCTCTAATGATAGATCGAATAGTCCGGGACTAAGAGGGCAACCCTGTCTGGCTGAGCGTGATAGCGGAAAGATTTTGGAGATGATTGTACCTGTTGTAATCATGGCCAATGGGTCTTTGTATAATACTTTAATCATATCGATGAATCCTTTTCCTAACCCCATCCTTTCTAATACTGCCCATAGATACGACCATTCCAACCTGTCAAAAGCTTTCATTGCATCCAGGGACAGTATCGCCTTAGGTGTGTTGTCTTCCTTATTGGCATCTAGTACATGTAGTAATCGTCTTATGTTATCGGTGATCAAGCGACCTCTTATGAATCCAGTTTGGTCCGGGTGAATTAAAGATGTCATATCGCTGCTGTCGGGACAAAACCTCATAACTCCATTTTTTTTAATTTTTTTTTATTATATAAATCAACTCCGTAGAATCGTAGATCATCCTCCATATGTGTGTGTGGGTTTTACAAAGTTTAAACAATGGGAAAGCATTAAACCGATCATCTGTCTAAATCTCCTAACTCTATTCACCCTCAAATCTGTGTTAGTTTTTTTCATCTGCTGAAAAGTTGGGTTTTTGGAGTTATGAGGTTTTGTCCCGACAGCAGCGATATGCTTTTGTAGTCTGATGGCTAATACCTTAGAGTACAGTTTGATATCGGTTCCGAGGAGGCTTAAAGGTCTATATTCTATAACTACCGCACTCGGTGGGGTCTTTGTCTTTTTTAAGGAGGACTGTTATGAGTGCAATATTGTCATTCTTATGGAAGTTCCCCTCCTTAACTGAGTATAAAATCATATTTAGTAATAAGGGTCCAATTATGTCCCAACAAGAGAGGTACATTTCTGGTGGGATACCGTCTCTTCCAGGAGCCCTACCACTTTGCATTTCAGATATGGCCTCCCTAAGTTCATCTAGTGTGATCGGTGTTTCTAACTGTTTAGCGTCATCCTCTGAAAGTTTAGGGAGAATAATTTGATTAAGATATGTGTCCATTTTGTTTTGATCGAAGGTCGTTTCTGATTTATATAAGTCGGAATAGAATTCTTTGAATGTATCATTTATTTTTTCAGGGTCTGTTTCAAGTACTTGTTGTGCTCTAATGGTAGTTATATCTGCAAATTTTGCATTAATTCTTAATCGCATGGCTAATAGGTGACTAGGTTTAGAACCTTGGGAGTACTGCTGTTGTCTTGTGCTACGTATTTGTATTTCCGATTGTTGTCTGTATATCAAGTTCAAGTTCAAGTTCAAGTTCTTTAATAGTTGTCATACAGAAGTACAGAATACTTTCATACAAAATGCTTCTTACTGTTACGCTCCAGAGACTGTGCTAGACAAGATAGTATCAAATAACATAATAACATAATATAGCATGATATGGCATTGATCTCTTTTTTTAGTACCTTAACTTGATTTTCTAGTCGAGTTGAGTTGTTGTATTTTAAAGAATTAAATAACGTTGAGTAAAGCGTTTCCAGCTCAGCCAGTTTTGTGCATTGATTCTTGCGCATTTTGGAGGAAAAGCTATCAGTGAAATCTTTGATCATTCCCTTTACCGACATCCATATTATTCTGGGGTCTTGCACAGAGTTTGCATTCTCCCGTAGGAATACTATAAGAGCTTCTTTGAGTTGTGTAATGAATTCCTTGTTATTAAGCAGCATCGAGTTAAATCGCCATCTTGGGGCTCGGGAAGATAGTATACCAAATGTTCCTTTTAGGAGTAAATAACAGTGATCTGATAGTGCGTTGGGTATCATTTCCACTTCATAATTATCAAATAGTCTCGGGGATGCAAAGACATAATCTATTCTGGATAATGTGTTATGTCTCGCAGATCGACAAGAGTACTTTCGGGTTGTGGGATTAAGTGATCGCCATAAGTCATTTACACCTGTAATCTTCGACCAATCCTTTAATGAATTAGATGAATTCTTTTGTTCGCTGGAAAAGGCGAGGTAAGATTTGTCCATCCTTGGATTCCAAATGGCATTAAAATCCGCACCTATTAAAAATGAGTAATCGGGAATGTCTAACATTGCATTGGTTAGTGTAGTGAAGAAACCCTCTTCGTACAAATTTGGGGCGTATACCGCTACCAACGCTATTTTCCTGTTCTTGTGTACAATCTTAGCTATAGTTATCCGACCTTCTACATCAGACCATACTCCCTTTAATTCAATATTCAACTTACGTTTAACGACTATGGCTACACCCCGAGTTCTCGTACCAATAGAAGAGTGACTAATATTATGATATGTGTTGTCCGCTAACTTATCTATGTCTTTCTCTAGAATGTGCGTTTCGCTTAGCAGAGCAATGGCCGTAATCCTTATACACTGTTCAATAACCTTTTTCTAAACTGTAGCTGATATTAAATGTTGATTGAGTGTAATTTCTCACTCGAAGACGATCCTTCTAACCAGAATTCAAGGTTGAACCGTTTTAACATTATTCTCCTCAAATGTACCCGATTTCATGTATTTTTGGTCTTTACTTTTTACCTGGAGCAATCTTGTCAATTTAATGTACATGTTTGACCTTGTAAGGGCTTGTTGACTTAGAACAGCATGTCACCAGGAGGTGGCAGCTAAGGGTCAAATATCAAGCTTGAGTGTTACTCTGAGTGCATAGTAGTAGACATATTCGCAAGATAGGTATTTTATTTCTTTATTATTTCAGATATTGTTTGAAGGCGTTTCTAGTAAATAGCAGAAGATTTTCAAAAAATTTAAACAACAATGTTTTGATTTTAATTTATTTAATTTAAAGTTAATTGATTTCAACCCTAAAATGTTTATAGTTTCATCAATACTACAGCAATAATACTACTACTCTGTCAATATACAGAAAATAATGACACTAATTAGTTACTTGTGCAACAGGTTACTCTGCAATTCCAATAAACCAACAAGCAGTTAGATGGTAGAAAAACCACTAACAATGATACATTTATATAAAAGGAACATCTATTCCTTTAATAGAATACCAATGAAGACAATACACTGTAGCACCCACTTTAGACACTAACACACTTTATATTTATTGGTAAGGAAATGTTCACATCAATCTCATTCCTTATTGCACCTCACCACCACAAGCTAAGCTATACCTCACCATTTCTACACTGTACTGACCTAGCCCCTTTCGTGACTTTCGGTTTGCAAGCCTGTGGCTTTTGTGACCGGAGTCACTTGCCCACCCGCCCCGATCACCCAGTAGAGAAACGACCAAGCGCCGTCAAGGGGCTCGCGGTGTGTCAAGAATACATCAGATCTGAATTTCAAAGATACCCAGCGTACAATATGGGTCCAACACAGCTCCACGATGGGGTCTGGAAGCTCGCAGTTGCCAATAAACAGTTTAAAACATTGTTACTCGGCGAGTGGTATTTACAGACCGAACGTCCATCTCCGCCGTTGGTGTCACAGCGCATGCGCACCATTCCGCGTTCACGTTACTGGGAAGAAGCGGAAGAACCAGAGGACATCTCGTTGCTACAACTAGGAAGCTTCACGCTTTGACTCTATATATATCTATGGATGAAACGCCCACATCCATACTTCCGCAATTCGTGACGCGAAGTGGGAGATATGGGGTCTATAAAAGAATCCCATATGTCCTAGTAGGAATTACCACTAGGAGGCTGACGTGAATGGTTTTTCCCAGTTGGAAGCTGGTTCTTCCGCTTCTTCCCAGTAACGTGAACGCGGCATGGTGCGCATGCGCTGTGACACCAACGGCGGAGATGGACGTTCGGTCTGTAAATACCACTCGTCGAGTAACAATGTTTTAAACTGTTTATTGGCAACTGCGAGCTTCCAGACCCCATCGTGGAGCTGTGTTGGACCCATATTGTACGCTGGGTATCTTTGAAATTCAGATCTGATGTATTCTTGACACACCGCGAGCCCCTTGACGGCGCTTGGTCGTTTCTCTACTGGGTGATCGGGGCGGGTGGGCAAGTGACTCCGGTCACAAAAGCCACAGGCTTGCAAACCGAAAGTCACGAAAGGGGCTAGTACTGACCCTGCACTGTGTATACTGTATATAGGTATATTGAATTTTTTTGTTGTTTACACTTGATTACGTACTTGACTTTCTATTTTATACTATCTTGTCATTATCTAGCACACTCTCAGGAGCAAAACAGAAAGAAGCATTTCATGCAAAGTATTCTGTATTTCTGTATGACAAGTTGCAACTAATAAAGAAACTTGAAACTTGAATACATGGAACATTACTCTAAAATAAACACTTCTTGTGAAAGTAAAAAAAACATGTCCTTCTAGGAATGTTGACAATATGTGTGACATTAGTTCAATACATCACTAGTGTCTACATAAAAATAAAAGTCCATACCAGAAGCAGTTTCCCCTCAGTGTGTACACCATGTTTGTTTTAACTAGCTTGGCTTTTGGCTGGTCACCCCATACTGAGGTCAGAAAGTTCCTATGATCCCAGTATTTAAAACACTAGAACAATGCGTGTTCACTCTTATGGCAATCACATATTGTCCCAGGAACATCCACACCATCTCTCACTCAGAGCGACCGAAACACAACTGTTGTCAATGAAAACTGTGTCTATGCTAGTACTGATTCTCTCTCAGAGGCTTCTGTGCAGGTCAAAAGCTCTTGGTAGTAGTTTTTCATTTAAAAAGAACGGTCAAATATTACTACCACTATTATTCGTATGATTGTTGATGGACTGATAGCTGTAATGACGTACTGAAGCGTTTTCAACACTGGCTACAGCTGTAGGATTTCTCTCCTCTGCAAATGTGCAGGTGAATTGACAAGTTTGACATTTTCATGAATCTTCTCTACCAAGTGAATTCTCATGTTTTCTGAAATATGCTAATGTTCTGAATCTCTTATCACACAAACCACAATGATGTGGCTTCTCTCCAGTGTTAATTTTGTCAACTAAACTGATGCCGAAAGATGTTCGTCAACGAAGGTTTTTTTCACGACGTCGAGACTTTATTGAAGACCATGTGACACTAACGTGACTAAATAGTTAATTAAATATCGTTGACCACAACTGAGGACACAAATGTAATTTACAAAAACGAGGACGAAATTTCTCTTCATGCATGTCGATATTGTTGACTAAAACAAGACGAGACAAAATAATTATAACTTTTCGAGCTATTTGAAAAGCTAGTTTTAGCTTAACTTTACCTTGGCTAAAGTTGGGACTATTAATAATCAATTTGCAGACCTGCAAGCAAAGTACAGCAAGTTGGCAAAGGAGTATTCCAAGGTAAATCACTTTTTCACCAGTAACGTTACATTGTTTGTATTTCCATCTAGCTCGCGTTAACTAGTGGCTAACCTAGCTCACGCTACTGATCGACTCTCTCGCACACAATTAATGACATAATGCAGACAGCCATACCGGTGACAATGTTTAGCTTTTAGTGCCAAATGATAAGAGTCTGAGGCGGAGTCTCAAAAGAGAATGTTGAATATTTATGTTGCATTAAAAATCACAACAGAGCCTCTGCTACTACAGATAGGAGGAAGTGCAACAACGTGTAACCTCCGTGCGGAACCAATGTGCCAACAACCTTTCCGTGGGTGAACTCAATGAGCTTAGTTGTCAATTAATGATACTAATACTAATCTATACAATCACCTGTTGAATAAATACCATTACTTTCTAGTTATTACTACAAAAACAGTATATATAAAACAGTTTTATAATCTATATAATATATTTGTTTTACATTTTTTTTATTTTTTTTTTTTTTTTTAAATGTATGCACTGGTATCGGATCAGTATAACCAGACCTAGACCACCTCTAACTAACCCCTAACCAGACCTAGACCACCTCTAACTCACTGAATTCGTCTTCCACACGGAAACGTGGGATCTGCACCGACACCGTGGTCTCCGTCATGGCGTCCAGCCAGCCGGTCAGCTTCCTCTGATCCATGCCCACCTCGATCTGAGCATCACAGAGACAGACATACCCGGCACGGATGGGCACGAGTAATGTTTTCCCAGATTGAGTACTTGCATAAATTATGAATAGGGGGTGAAAGGGGTTAACAGTCTGTAGTGTGGTAGTAAAAGCAAGGCAAGAAGAGATAATGTGTCTTAAGTTATTTCTCGATTCACAGATCGACAGTGTACCCTTTCTGTGTATCACTTGTGCCGCACTCAGATTCCCCTAGGTTAAAAAATAAATACGCAGTTTAAATCAGAATATGTTCCATGTTGACTATTTCTGACAAGTTTTTTTCCATTAACTAAAAATAGAAAATAAATTTCAGACTAAATCCGTTTGTCGACTAAAACAAAAAAGACAAAATTGAGACAAAAACTGACTAAGACTAAAATGCTCAGACATTTAGTTGACTAAACGAAAAATATATGAAGATTACTAAATATGATGAAAACAAAAAAGGAGCACTTGAAACATGACTAAGACTAAAATGAAAATAGCTGCCAAAATTAACACTGCTTCTCTCCTGTGTGAATTATCCAGTGTGATTTCAGACTATGCAGTTGACTAAAGCTCTTCTCACACTGGTCACAGGAGTAGGGCTTTTCTCCTGTGTGAATTCTCTGGTGTAATTTAAGACTATCCAGTCGACTAAAGCTCTTCTCACACTGGTCACAGGAGTAGGGCTTTTCTCCTGTGTGAATTCTCTGGTGTGTTTGCAGATTACACAGATTACTAAAGCCATGCTCACACTGGTCACAATAGTAGGGCTTCCATCCTGTGTGAATTCTCTGGTGTGATTTCAGACTACTTTGTTGACTAAAGCTCTTCTCACACTGGTCACAGGAGTAGGGCTTCTCTCCTGTGTGAATTCTCTGGTGTTTTTTCAGATCAGACAGTTGACCAAAGCTCTTCTCACACTGGTCACAAAAGTAGGGCTTCCATCCTGTGTGAATTATCTGGTGTAATTTAAGACTATCCAGTCGACTAAAGCTCTTTTCACACTGGTCACAGGAGTAGGGCTTCTCTCCTGTATGAATTCTCTGGTGTGTTTGCAGATTACCCAGTTGACTAAAGTGCTTTCCACACTGGTCACAGGAGTAGGGCTTTTCTCTTGTGTGAATTCTCTGGTGTGATTTCAGACTAGACCGTAGACTAAAGCTCTTTCCACACAGGTCACAGGAGTAGGGCTTCTCTCCTGTGTGAATTCTCTGGTGTAATTTCAGATCATGTTGACGACTAAAGCTCTTCCCACACTGGTCACAGGAGTAGGGCTTCTCTCCTGTGTGAATTCTCTGGTGTGATTTCAGATGAGACAGTTGGCTAAAGCTCTTCTCACACTGGTCACAGGAGTAGGGCTTCTCTCCTGTGTGAATTATCTGGTGTCTTTGCAGACTAATCAGTTGACTAAAGCTCTTCCCACACTGGTCACAGGAGTAGGGCTTCTCTCCTGTGTGAATTCTCTGGTGTCTTTTCAGATCATGTTGACCACTAAAGCTCTTCTCACACTGGTCACAGGAGTAGGGCTTCTCTCCTGTGTGAATTCTCTGGTGTTTTTTCAGAATCTGTTGCCGAGTAAAGCCATGTCCACACTGGTCACAGGAGTAGGGCTTCTTTCCTGTGTGAATGCGTTGGTGTTTATTGAGATTCATCTTTGAACTGAAGCTTTTTCCACACTGATCACAGCAGAGACCTTTTCTTCAAGCCTCTTGGTTTCTTCCCAGGCCTGACAGGACAGCTATCTGGATGGAGATAGTGATGGAGAAGAGTGTCAGAGGAAGGAGAGAAATATAAGTGATTTTATTCAGCTTTAGTTTTAATGTAAGCGGTTTATAATGGTACTATTTATCTGCGTTTTATAGTTTAAGAACACAGTAGTCCAGAGTGGTCTACAGTTCTAGACTTAAACCACTTTTGTTTCAAGGACCAGTTAGTAGGGATGCACGATAATTATCGGGCCGATAATTATCGGGCCGATATCAGCAATTATGACGTCATCCCGATAAACTCGATAACGTTATTGATAGCTCCGATAACATATAATACATTTTTTGGTTAAAAGAAATCCGGTGTGGGTGGATTTGGATGAAGGGCGCTTGTTTTTATTATAGCCTCCTCCCGTTTTGCCAGTACTGTGGTAAAACTGATAGCGTGTGGTTTAGGAACAGGGAGTTTTTCACAAATCGAGCGCTCCCTTTCTTGGCTGTGACGTAGTCACGTTACATTCGGAGACAGACAGTCGATCTGCCAATTACGTCCCACGGCTTGCACCCACCTCTTCTTCTTACCACCAATCAGAAGCTCTCGTTAGTTTATTTACCTCCGGATTGTCAGCCATTACTCTACTCGGAGCTAACGTTATCTCCCCGCCAGCCACATTGACAAGTACCAGCGCTTATACATTACTGGCAAATGTCTTGTTGCACTTGTGGCAACGAGCGTTGTCAGCATCGACTTTAGTAAAATAGACCCAGACTTTTGAACATTTCGTTCTGTCAGCCATTATGAGAGCAGAGCTGTCTGTACTGAGTCGGCAGCGCAGCACCCGTGTGAGTGAGTGTGTGTGTGTGTGTGTGTGTGTGTGTGAGTGTGTGTGTGTGGGAGGGAGCCCGCTCGCAGGCAGAGACAGAGGCAGGAGAGATAATAGACAACGGCCAACAAGATTAGTTTGCGACGTTTAAATCCCTCAAAAAAAAACTCCATAATTTCTCGAGTACCGATAGCAGTACCGATGACGTCGGAGCTTATAAATACTAAAAAGAAAAAAAAAAAATATATATATATATATACAGTTAAAAAAATATTATAATACAATAAATATCGGTTATCGGTATCGGTATCGGCTTGAGGAGCATAAAGATATCGGTATCGGTGTCAAAAAATCAATATTGTGCATCCCTACCAGTTAGTCAACAGTTTCTGGAGCAGGAGTGGTTACATCATGACTATGGTTAAGGTTGGTTTAATTTAGTCCAGTTTCTGGAGCAGGAGTGGTTACATCATGACTATGGTTAAGGTTGGTTTAATTTAGTCCAGGACTAAACTAAAACCCTATTGTAATGTTTCTTTCTGAAGAAACTGGGGTTCTTTCAATATTATTTATTCAGGTACTGGTAGCAAGTAGCATACAGGTCAGCATCAAACAGGTGTCTCATAACTTACTAGTTCCTCTGATAAGTGTTTGGGGTACTGTTGGTGCTTATGTAGCCTGGTAGATGGTGCCATCTAGTGGTTAATATAAATCACATCACGTATCACAACACCATTAGTCTCAGGTTATTACAGATTTACATCACGCTATGGGAATGTTCATGTCTCTGTAACAATTAGGGCTGTCGCGGTATGACATTTTCTCACCGCTGTTGTGTGTGTGGCTAATCACCGCGGGATGCGGTGGAACCGCACTTCTATAAAAATAAAAAAAAAAAATGTATTATTATTCTTTTTTATATATCTATATTTTATTATTAAGACATGCAAGTTAACCCGCGATCGTGATTAGAAAACATATCTAAGGCCGTAGGAGTCCCGAAACTATTTTAAACATGTTTGATAATCTATCCATTTGTCCCTCAACATTCTGAACAGTAGATTAGGGTGTTGCCTGCTCCTTTAAGAGTGATGTGTTAACTTGTGGGATATTATGCCCTTCTCCAACTTAAAACTAACGTTGAAGTGAACATTTAACGTTATTATAACACTATTTTAACGTTAGTGAATTTGAATGCACATACATAGCTAGTTAAATATCACAACTTGTGTCATCATTGGGGGAAACTAAGTGCTGCCTCTCCGCCGTCCCCGCCACACACCAACATTATAGATAGCTAGCCTATAGCTAACGTCAGGACCACACCAATGTTATAGATAGCTAGCCTATAGCTAACGTCGGGACCACATCAACGTTATAGATAGCTAGCCTATAGCTAAAGTCGGGACCACACCAACGTTATAGATAGCTAGCCTATAGCTAACGTCGGGACCACACCAACATTATAGATAGCTAGCCTATAGGTAACATCGGGACCACACCAACGTTATAGATAGCTAGCTAGGGCTGACCTTTAAATTCGAAGCTTCAGGCCGAGATTCGATTTAAAATTTTTAATGTTGTGGCACTTTGTTCAACTTTGTAAAGTGTTTAAACCTTTTTAAATCTTAACAAACAAAACACTTTGCTTTCATGAAATATTGTAAGCTGTCATTTGAGGCTTTATAAAAGCAGCACAATGAACACAAATCTGTCAGTGCCAAGTCCTACCTCATCTTAAATAACAAACAGCATTGCTTGTTGTAGTTAACAAAGAGAGGCAGAGTTGATTTTGCACACCAAAAAGAAAAAGAAAAATATCATATATATATATATTTTAATAATCGAATTTTATTTTCATATTCGAATCCCATGCCCATCGAACGAAGCTTCGAAGCTTCGAAGTATTTAAGACAGCCCTATAGCTAGCCTATAGCTAACGTCGGGACCACGGCAGAGAGAGGCAGCACCCAATCTGCGTGTAACATTAGTCACTAACATGTAGGGCTGTCTTAAATACTTCGAAGCTTCGTTCGATGGGCATGGGATTCGAATATGAAAATAAAATTCGATATATTAAAAAGAAAATGCTACTTTGGGGCATGCCTCACATATCGGCATGTAACTCGAGAACCGCTGAACGGATTTTGTCACCTGAAAGGGCTATCGACAGGCAACAAATAGGGATAATTCCATCTATATATTGTATTAAAAGAAATGCACACCCGAGCCACTAGAGGTCGGCAAAGAATCGTCCACATGTGGGCCCTTGGATGTTAAGAGGTCAATGTTTTTAAATATTTTTTTTGTAGCCAAGAGTAAAGAGCATAACCCTATCAAAAACAGTAGTCAAAGTGTATATTTTCATTTTTACCGATGTTTTATACGATTTATCAGAAATACAAATTTATCGTAAAATGCTAATTATCGTAAAAAACGCAAGGAAATTACTAAATCCAGATTCAACCCTGCCATTGGAAAGAGGAGCATTTTCCCTATCCATAGATGTATGAATTGGCCATAATAATGTCAAGTTCAAGGTCAAATATGAATTTATAATTAAAATCGATTATCATTAATTACTGCATCTACAAATCCTTCCGTTTAATCATCTTCCCGCGGTTCATTTGCTTAGATTTTTTGTACAATCTCAATAAGGTGGTGAACGAGCTCAGTGAGCATTTTCTCCTACCCGTATCAATTTTTGATCAAAGATGCAAAAATCATAAATCATAATTTATATTCTCCTTTTCTTCATTACAATTTACTCAAGCCTAGTAACAGACACAATATTCCTGACACTGGAAATACATACCCCCAGGTCCCTAGATGTTCCTAGATACCAAGAACATGCAAATTGACCTTGCAGAAGTGGAGCAATCTTCCATTTACTTAGGCCATGGTTAGACTGGGTGTTTTTGTTTTTGTTTTGTTGCTGAATGATTACGTTTGCTGTCCTAGTTAAATAGAAATGCCGTTTTGGCAGGAAAACGCATTTCCCTAGCGGGAACGCTGAAAAGGTGTTTTTGTTTTAGATACTCGCCAAAACTCGCCGACAACGTGTCATGTAATCTGCGCGGAGCCGTTGTTGCTCAATGCCCATGCGCAGTAGATACCGACATCTGCGTGCCCTCACCAACGTCCGGTGACGACAGAGCTGTCGACAGAGCTGGCCCAAATAGCTGCAGCTACCATGTGTTGTCAAGTTATTGTTATAAGGAGCCCAGTCCCATTCCCTTAACAATTGTTTGTATTGAGCCGTATTGTACCCATTCTGCAATCTGTTAAATAAAGTTTACATCCATTCATTCTGCTAGCATTAACGATTGCATGAGCAGCTGGCTAACATGAGCTAACGTTAGCTACCAGACCCTGTTAGCTCAGAGCTCCTCTTTCAATCTTAACAAGCATTAAACAAAATGGCCCATTCATCTATTCACCTTTGTTTAATACATGAGGCGTTGTCTAATGTTAACTAGCTACTGATAGCTCCTGATATCATCAGTTTGGTGCTGGCTGGCTAACGTGAGCAAATGTTAGCTGATAGCCACAATGCTATACTGTTATAATGGCATATCCCTATCGCGTTAGCATGTAATCTAACAAAATCTGCGATCTTTTTGTGAGACTAAACTATCCGCTCTTGGTGGTCAATTGTGTCGATGTTAGTTTTGTTTCATCAACAAATGAGGCAGAACACAGTGAATGTATCCGTTTTGTTTATTGCACTATCTTTGCTGAAAAAGAAATGCTACATTGGCTAAATGGCTCAGGAGAGGCATTTAAAGATGGTGGCTTGTTGATTTTTTTGCAGGAAGTGTATTGGCACATTTCAACTTCTGATTGGTTGAAAATTGCCTTCATGTTCGCCACCTACTGCCACCTACTGCTTTGGCATTGTACTACATCACTGTGCTCAGGAGGCAAAACCAATGTCTAACATGCCTGCCATTACGTTGCGTTCTGGAAAACGAAACTGACCTTTAAAACGAAACGAAAATACCCCTGTGTCTAACCGACGCCGGCATGTACCTTTAGGCGAAATACGGCTTACAGCTTATCAGGTTAAAAAGGTTTAAACTTTACAGCACTGACAAAGTTGAACAAAGTGCTGTACAAGTCCCACAACAACAACAACAAAAAATATATAAAAAAATTACTTTTTTTTCTCTCGAAGCTTCGAATTAAAATCGAATCTCGGCCCCGAAGCTTCGAATTCCAAAAAAAAATCGAAGGTCAGCCCTACTAACATGAATAATAGAGAGCTGCAAACGGAAATAAACGCCTTGAGACAACGGTTGTCTGGTTTACTGTCACCACTTTACAGAGGGAATAACCCGAAGTCCGGCTAGTTATAACAAGCACGTTACATGACCAGCACTTCGGCCCGGGAGAGTTAGGAGAACGCTCCCCTGTACTCTACTACGGTTCAGATTAATACAGGAAAAGGTATACATTGGGGGCTCGAGTCCGGGATATGAAAATAAATCCTGATTTCATCTGTGAGTTGTAAACTGTATGGAAACGTGAAGTTAGCTCATGCTACTGGAAAACGGACGCCTCGTCATTAAATGAAGTAAAAAATGATGACGCCCCTTTTATTTTACCCGCGGTTGACGCGGTTGTCTGTTCTACAACCGCGGGTGCCTTGACACACCGTGGGATTGCGGTGATGCGGTTACCGCGACAGCCCTAGTAACAATATCACGATATAGTATGTTTTCTGTAAATTGGATGAAACATTTGTCCACAAAATAACCACATAATCCATGACTATTTCTGAATAATCCTGAATTTAAACTAAATACAAATTAAAGGCATTTTCTCTTTATTTGGAAGCAACGTTGAACAGAATGTGATTCTCATATTTCTTACTACAGACCCAGAGTCAGAACCATGTACTGAATACCTCTTCACCCAAGACTGAACTCCTGTACAGACTAGGGGTGGAACGGTTCACAAAATTCACGGTTCGGTTCGTATCACGGTTTTGGTTTGGGTTGTTAAGGGGATGCACAAAGGATGCATATGCTCAACATGCACTAGACCAGTGGTTCTCAACTGGTCTAGCCTCGGGACCCAACATTTTCCTTAGTCATTAAGTCGCGACCCAAATTTTTTAACCACTATGATTTATGGAAAAGAAATATTGCAGTAATACGCAATCTTTCAAAACATGAAATAAACACAAAAAAGTGCAACAAAAGTGCAAATATTGATAGTAAAAACCCAATGAAATTAAATAATAATAAATAATATATGCTTCTTAGCAGATTTCTTAGCTTAACATAACAGACCTAAGTTTGGGGGAACTAATGGGATAACTGGGGTTGCAACAAAAGTGCAACTAAGGGCTAAAAACACAATGAAATAAAATAATAATAATAATAAATAATATATCTTTCTTAGCAGACTTCTTAGCTTAACATCCCAGGGAACTAATGGGATAACTGGGGATGTTGTTTGCTCCTAACAAGAGTCTCAAAGTCTGGGGTGATGGTAGACAAAGCAACTCTGAGGTCATGCTCAATGTCCAATCTGTTCCTCCGCTTTGTCTTCAGCTGGACCAGAGCTGAGAAGCCACTTTCACAAAGATAGGTAGTGGAAAAAAAAGTTATAAAAAAAAAAAAAAAAAATTACACACATCCGCGACCCACTCAAAATGGCCCCGCGACCCACTTTTGGGTCGCGACCCACCAGTTGAGAAACACTGCACTAGACTTTATCAAAAAGGAAAAGTCAGTGTTATTTAAAATAAATAAAGCATGTGTACTAAATATATATTTACTTTTTAATTGCATGAAACATTATGAAGTATTCTCTTATGCCGTTTTTCACTGCATGGTACCTAATCAACTTGACTCGCTTTTGCTATTTGAGTCTTCCTAGCCGTATTTGATGTGACATCACACCAGGAAGTAAATAGTCAACAGTAAAGTGATTGAGAAGATGGGTATGTGTGATTGTTGAACTTAGATTTTTAATATATTTGTATATTGTATTGAGATGTATTGTTGTGCTTTAAGTGAACATATATGTCTTGTAACATGAATGAGTAGATGGGTATGTGTGATTGGTGAACTTAGATATTTTATTATATAATATTTGTATGTGTTATTGAGGTGTATTGTATTGTTTTATTGTATTGTATTAATTGTGTAACTAAGGGGTTACAAAACCCTGACTGTATTAAAGATTGTGATAGATTAAACCACTGCTAGTTATGTACTTTAATTACTGGCCAGACAGTACATTAAATATAGATGGTGAACACTCACAAGAACACGGCATTGACAAAGAAATAGTATTTGAGGGTATTTTATTATTATGCAATATTAGGTTACAGAATGAGAATTAGGGTCGCGCTTGTATGGCTAAGAATATGAGTAAAGTCAGTCAATAGCATGAGTCACTAAGAATAGCAGGAATCCTACGATGGGTCTAAGTTGACACCACCTGTCGTACAATAGCAACTATATAAGGCAACGCTGATACCGCCTGGAGACAATGGATTCCCTCCGGGGGTGTAAGGCCTGGAGGGTAGAGGAATGTTCGGATACTCCGTCTGATTCAATGAAGAATAAAGAGACTCCACGTACAGGAGTCGGTCCTTGTAAATCCCACGATCAGCAGCAAAGCAATAGTTGTAATCCAAATGCTCGATAGCACTGATGACAGCTAGCCAGCCTCTGTCCATGAGGCCAGCCCGAGTTGTAATCCTCACGAGGTTGAATCCCAAACGATAGTGGAAATCAACGAGGCTCTTCTCCGGGTAACACGTTCCAAATCAATATAATCCAACCGGTAATGGTTCTGCAATCGCCGACGTTGGTTCTCCTGTGCACATGTCCAACGGTTCTCCGACTAGGCCTCCTCGGGTGTGGGCACGTATTTAGGCCACACACCCTGGCTAAGGTACACTAGCTAAAACACGACGAACCGCTGGGTAATGCTACACACGAACAAACTGTGGCCGCACGATATACAATAAATGAACGACTATTTACTTCACATTAGATTAGGTCGAACTTGACGTTACTGCATTAAACTCTGACACTTTACTATTCTATTCGCACATGGCTCTCAACGCTCTGTTAGACGTACGGTTGCTCACTTCACTGTTACCGAGCACAGACAGACTTTAGACGAACTGCTGCTGTGCGCACCTGCGCCGTATATATACTTAAGTGGTTATATATTCCCAAACCGCAGTCTTTGTCTGGTATCAATACGCTGTCTCCGAGCATGTTCTGACATGCCTGAACTTGTCTTTGAACCTGGCGTTGGGGGCCTGCGAGGTGGCGCCTAGGGGCGCTGTCCAATAAGGAGAGCGAATATTACTCTGGTTTGAACGCAGGTAAAGGGATATTCCGTGTATATATAAATAATATACAAAGTATATCAAACAATAAAGGTAGATTCCCAGTTTTAATCTGGCCCTTCACAACAAATTGTATTGATTTTAATGTATTGTATTGTATTGATTTGTGGACCCCAGTAATAGTAGCCTATGCCTGTGGCAATGGCTAATGGGGATCCAAATAAACTAAACTAAACACACAGCATTGGAACCTGGAGAAGCCCTGATGATATAATATAAACGAACAGCTAATAAACTTGAAGTTATCTTTAAACCCATGTTGTCAAGCCTTGTCAATATACACCCCCCCCCCCCTTCCCCACTAATGGATCTTGTGTCGTGGAGTCACTTCGCTGTGAGCATTTCCGCGGTTAGCTTGCGGCTAACGTTCATTAGCTTGCGGCTAACGTTATAACTGAACAATACATGCATGCCCCGAACCGTGGAGGTCGTATCGAACGGTGCACGGTTCGAATGCGAACCGTTCCACCCCTAGTACAGACCCAGAGTCAGAACCATGTACTGAATACCTCTTCACCTACGACTGAACTCCTGTACACGGCACCACCACTAGGGCTGCGACTAACCATTCATTTGTTATCGATTCAGCTAAACCAGTGGTTCTCAAACTGTGGTACGCGTACCACTAGTGGTACTTGGTGGTACTTGAAAAAAAGTTATTAAAAAAAATTATATATATATTATAAATATTAATTTTTTCTTCTTCTTTTTGTAGTCAGGCCACTGAACTTAGAAGCAGGCCAGGCCAGTGTTTCTACTTGTGGTGGCACAATAGTTAGATAACCTAAGTGGGGAACAACCAGGAGATCAATGTGACAGAGAGTAATGCAGTCTAAACAGTCATAAATCTTTTATTCAACTTCAGCCCTGATCATAACCATTTTTATTTTTAGATTTTTTTGTAAAATACTCCCACTTTTCTGAAAAGAGTCGTTGTTAAATCTGACATTACAAAAAATCCATCAAAATCTGTGTTGTTGCTAATCATTGACACATGCCTAGCCTGCAATAATCCCCCCCAGAAAAATTTACTTTACATTTGATATATGGAAAATATTTTACTTTGTGTTTTTTTTCTTTTCTTTTTTATAATTTGTGATGCCATCACACAAACTGGCATTTAAATGGTTACAATTAGAAAATGTATTGAATATGTGTTTTTTGTTGTCGTTTTTGTACAATAATTTGTGATTCCCATCACAAACACTGGAATTTAAATGGTAAAAATAAAAATAAATCCTGCACCAGAATGCAGGAAATTAAGACTTTGTAACAAAACTGGTGGGGGACCCCCACTTAGAAAGTGGCCTGACGATGGACATCCGGTATAGGATGTAGTAGACGTGTTTCTCCACGCTGCAACTCCACTACTTTTCAAACCTACGCTAAAAAGCCTCGTTGATACTTTCAATCTGATTTTATTATTTCTTTCGGATATTTTGCTACTAATACATTTTTGGCTGTGACAGGCATAATGGCATCGAAATGGCCAAAGAACAAGGACACTAAGGGCGCGGATCCTCCATCGAAAGATGACGCGCCGACGGATTTGTCGAGCATTGCTATACTAATACAGAACCTCAAGCTTGAATTCAGAGTTTCCGCCGCCTCAGTCGACTCCAAACTGGATAGCCTCCAGATATCCGTAGCTGACCATGCCAAGCATCTGACCTCCGTGGAGGATGGACTAAGTACATGGTCCGATAGGATGGTGAACTTAGAGGCTAGGTGTTTGACTCTGGAGGAGAGCAACGCCAAACTGAAGACCAAGCTAATCGATGTTGAGTCGCGTGGCCGTCGGTCAAACATACGCATAATAGGACTAGACGAGTCTATTCAAAGTGACCGACCCAATGATTTTTTTGCCGAGGTGCTGGTGGAAATTCTGGGCAAGGAAGTGCTTGCTACACCACCCGAACTTGATCGCTGCCACAGGGCGCTGACGGCCAGACCAGCCCCCGGCTCCAGGCCCAGGGCGGTGATCGCCTGCCTACACCGATTCAGAACCAAGGAGACTATTATTCGGGAGGCTCGGAAGAAGAGAGGGTCGCTGACCTACAGGGGGAAACCTGTGCTAATCTTCGAGGACTACTGCCCCGAAGTGGTGGAACAACGCTCCCGCTATCGTGATGTTATGAGACTCCTCTACCAGCAGGGATATAAACCATCCGTACAGTACCCAGCGAGGCTCTTCATCAGAGACAAAGACGGCGCTAAAAGGCATCTTGCTTCACCTAAGGACGCTACAGACTTTCTGAAGAAACAACACACATCGACTCCAGCAGAATGAAACTTTGGGTAACACACCGAGCACCACGACTATATAGCTATATCTCCGTGTTTTCGTCCTTAGACGGCTAAAGTTGGGACATATGTCGCTGGGGAGCCTCTTCTCTCATTTACTTTTTTTGCTTGTTTTGTTTACATCGTTACATGGATAGTTGCATCTGCTATTTGCCGGGGTACTAGCGCTATGCTCTCTGTATCAAGTAAATTGTACATTTGTATTTACTCTGAGCTATGCTTATCGATATTATTTATATTTTGTATTGCTCTTGTGCATGACACGGATTTATCCTATCCATGTTTACTTTGGGTAACACACTAAACATCACGACTGTCTGTCTATCTCCGTGCTTAGATGGGTGATGTTGGGACATTGTGTGTTGCTCGGGAACATCGCCCCTTATTTACTCTTTTTGTTGTTTATATAGTTTCCACTGTTTATCGGGGTGCTGACGCTATGGTCGCCGTCTCCAAGCAAATCGTGCATTTTGTTTACTCTAAGCTATGCTTATCGATATGATTTCTATTTTGTATTGCTTTTGTGCGTGACGCGGATTTATCGTCTTGTTTATCATAGATGTATATATATATCTATGATGTTTATGACCGCCGCCGAGTTGCTTCTGCTTACTTATTTCATGAATGGGGTCTTGTAATTTCATTGGCCATGTTCTTACACTATCGTTAAACGTCACGCCCAGCACCTGGCTGCGTCGGCGACCAGATGCGTCACTATCTGCCCATCTACATGTTGAACTCTGAACTCGCTGTGATGGCGGACGAACTCATGCACATCGCCCCCACCCGGTGCGGCAGACTAATTGCACTACCCCCAAGCTGCAGGCAAAGGTTTGATTGATTGGTTGGAAGTTTTGCTGACAGATTGCAGAATGGGTACAATGCAGTGTGGCTCAATAGTTGTTGAGGGGATGCAGACCAGAGAAAAACTGGTCTTGTTTACATCAGGGGCCCCCATTTTAATTTTAATTTTCAATTTTAATTCATAACATTTGTTACATGCAGATATACAGTGCTATAGCATCCATACATTTATGACATGCAGGATATACACATATTCAGTGCTGTTTATTTACAGACAGAGTTTCCAGAAGAGAATACATACATTTGAGGGGGAGGAAACTGTACATTGGCAGGTACCCTCTGCTCTGAGTTTTAAGAGCGAACTTTAAGAAATAACAGACTAATAGTCAATGTTGCGCCCTCCCCAGTTTGCAGGATGTGCTGCCCACTTGTTATCATTCTACAATTCAGTTGTAGGTGTGTGTGTGCATATATGTTTATGTATCTCTATTTTAACATTACTATTGATCCTGTTTTAAGACTCTTTGTTTAAACTTAATTAAACCCCTACGGTTTAATAATAATGATAATAATTATTATTATTGTTATTATCATTATTTTCTTCTACCTTTAACACTTGAATGCCACCATCCACGCCAATGTTAACGTTAATATCGCCTAATCTATGTTTTAAATTATGGCTATGTGTCTAATCTGCCCGTCGCTTATCAAAGAATCATTTTCCAGTAAACATTGGCAAGGCAGATTATCGCTTCATTTCCGTTTGATAGCATTTTGAAAATCACCCGTTTTCCGGGGAAAAACAACCCATTCTATGATAATCGCTTTTTACTGGAATATTCCAGAACATTGTAAATTTTCTGCCTATTTATGAATCGTTTTCAAATAAACGCTAAATCGATAGTATATGTCGGGGGGGGGGGGCGATACCAGTGCATACATTAAAAAAATATATATATAAATGATACCTTTTTTTTTTATACAGCTACTGTTTTATATATACTGTTTTTTAGTAATAACTAGAAAGTAATGGTATTTATTCAACAACAGGTGATTGATTAATGATACTAATACAAATATATACAGCTGCAGCACTGCAGATATACCCTGATCCATTGATCCACACGGACATTATACGTTGCTGCACTCGCTACCCAGTGGCTCTGCAGATATACCCTACTCAGTCTACAAGGCTCCGTTGAAGAAGCAGAGGATCTGTTGTGATTTTTGCACAATAAATATTCAACATTCTCTTTTGAAACTCCGCCTCAGACTCTTATCATTTGGCACTAAAAGCTAAACATTGTCACCGATATGGCTGGCCTGTCCGCAACATGTCATTAATTGTGTACACTAGTGACGACGACGTGAGCTAGGTTAGCTAGCATGAGCTACCGGGAGATGGAACGACTAACTTTACTGGTGAAAATGTGATTTACGTTGGAATACTCCTTTACCAACTTGCTGTACTTTGCTTGCAGGTCTGCAGCCATTATTGCTGGATTATGAATAGCCCCAACTTTAGCCAAGGTAACGTTTAACGTTAGTTAATGCTAGCTTTCGGTTAGCTGTTCAATGCTAACACCACCAAACGAACGCATCAGAGCTCCCCGTCAACAGTGCTCTGTCGGGAGGATGGCATTTAAGAAAGTATCTGCTGTTAAAATGACAAACAGCATTGACACTTTAATTCACGGTCAGTTAAACACACGTTTGTTTTATAATGCTCACAGCAGACCGCAGTGTTGTTGATAAATTACGTGGGGCCGGGGGGATTTAAGTTCCGCAAAAAAAGGTTCCGCACCGTTGCAATCGTACGGTGCACAGCCCGTACTGTACCGGAGGACCACATTGACGTGGTACAGTACGTATGCGCGTACCGTTACACCCCTAGTATCCAAATGGTATATTCCAATTCCTGATCACCATTCGAAAAAATCGATAAGTGTATAGATCCAACGTGTATACAGTAGAAAACATGATCCGCGCGGCTCAGAGGCTCCAGAATGAACTCTGGTAGACCCCGGCTGCATCAGTGAGAAGTAAAATGTGGAGTCAGAAATCCGTTCTCCCATTCACTTTCATTGAGTCCATTCCAAAAGGGTGATTTACCATCTGGGAGACGATAGGGGGTGCTTTTTTCAGATCTGAGCGGCGGCGGTCCCTGGATCTCCAACGGTAGGCTCGCGTGATGCAATATGATTTCAGATGGCTAATAAAAATTAAAAATAAATACCCGAGAATACTCGTGGCATGGCACTCAGCGGTCGGGACGTAAACCCGAGATATCTCGGGCGTGGCATACAAAGTGTTAAGAGGCATTTAATTATAATTTTTTTGTTATTGTTGTGAGAGTGTGGCATGTAGCCACTGAGAGGGAAGTCTGCTTTTTACCTGGCTGTTTGCGTTTTAGTTTGCAGACGACCATGTGGGATGCAGCTTAATCTCCGGATAGAAGAAGTTATAGAAGTGGGGGGGAGGGAATGGGGGGATTGTGTTGTTTTTTGTTTTTCTTTTCAGTCGACTCGCTCGGTTTTATTTTTTCACGCTCACGCTCGGTACTCAATAGAACCTTAACAAGTGAATATGTATCTATTATAGTTTTCTACTCCAAACGAATTACATTCAATCAGACTGCATCTTTTTTAGACTATGGCTAATTTGAATATCCTGATCTGGAATACAGGGGGTCTCAATAGACCGCATAAACGCGCAAGTGTACTAACGTGGCTAAAAAGGAAGCAAGTGGATCTGGCTTTACTGAGTGAAACGCATCTTTTATTGGCGGATAACGCAAAATTGGCAAATAAATGTTATCATAACATAAGTTCTTCTTTTAGCACCAAGGCCAGAGGGGTAGCCATAATAGTGAAGAAAAATTTGAATATTAAACTGTTAGATGTGTGGTCTGATGCAAATGGTCGAATCACTATTGCTAAAATAGAATGCTCTAACCGGAAAATTGCGCCGATTTCTGCATACGCCCCTAATTTGTATGACGCTAACTTCAGCTATGTTGAAACTAGTCTTTAATAGTAGGAGCTGATTTTAATGCAGTTTGGGATCCATTGATTGATAGATCCAATCACGCGGAAAACTGATCAGAAGCAAGCTACCACAGACCAACAGGCCTGGTCTAAGGACACAGGGGTAATTGATATGTGGCGTTCGCTCAACCCATCCGCGAGGGATTACTCCTTCTCATCGAGACATAAGACCTCTTCCAGAATTGATTGTTTTTTCTTCCCCACATCTCTTTGATGTTGACTTATTGCCCATAGCACTTTCAGACCACAAAGGTATCCTCCTCAAAGGTTCACTCAGTAAAATAACATCCCGTGCCCCTAGATGGCGTTTTAACTCAACACTTCTGAAAAACGGAGAGTTTAACTTGCAATTTAAAGAGAAGCTCACTGAATTCCTGCAGTTTAATGTTGGCTCTGTACTAGGGGTGCACTGATGTATCGGTCGGGTATCGGTATAGGCCGATAAGTGCCTTGTTGACTGCAATCGATAAGCTCGAATGTGCCGATGGCAGTAGCCGATAAATATCCATCAATTTGTGTAGCGTCAAAAGGCAAAAAAAATGTCAGTCGCGACCTGCACAACGCCGCCCCCAGTCCACCACACAGTCACACACAAGCTACTGCATCAAAGTTACTACTTAACAAAGGCATTCGTTTTGTGGCATTAACGTTATATAGTTAGTGTTACACGTTCAATAACATCAGCATATTATTTACCCGAACATAGCAAGTAGCAAGCATTACTCGAGTCGTTCATAGCTCAGTTCCATTCCGTTGCTCATAGAGCCCCGAGTTGTACCCATTCTGCAATCTGTTAAAAGTTTTCAATCAGACAAATGTATAGAAAGGCTTTGTTTTATTATAACATTCGTTGCAGTAAAATCATTATGCCTCATTTGGTCATCCTGCGGAGCGCTGGTAATCTATTGTGGTCGGCGGGGAGCTAACGTATTAGCTACGGTAAGTTTGTTGTGCTTCTCGCAAGTAGGTCAATGGCGGCATTCCCGGAAGTAAAAAACGAATAAACGCTTGCCGATTGGTGGTAACAGCAGAGGCGGGTGCAAGCGGTGTGACGTAATTGGCAGAATCGACTGTCAATCAAAATTGTTCTGTTGCATTGCATTGGTTGAGAGCTCTGATTGAGACAATAGTATCCAGCTGCAGCCCGGCAGACCATACTGTGAGAGAGATTTTTTTAAGTAAGTAAAGAGGCCCATGTTCATATCGGTGAGCACAATTTGTAACACAAAAAGAGAGACGTGTAGCCTATTTATTTAATATTTTATTTATTAATTTTATTATTATTATTTTATTTGTTGCCATGGCTAAAATAATAGTCAAGCATAGGGCTAAAACATTTTCATAATTATAATTTTTTGTTATTTGGTTATAAGGGCTTTTCTATGCATTTGTCTGATTGAAAGCTTTATTGACAGATTGCAGAGTGGGTACAATACAGTACAGCTCAGTGGACCAGAAAAAGACTTTCGGCTTTTTTACATAAGGGTCCTCCATTTTCAATTCATCAAAACATTTAGAGACATACAAATATACAGTAGTTTCATAATAAAAATATATTACAAAAAAAAAAAAAAAAAAAAAAAAAAAATATTGCCACAAATATCGGCATCGGTATCGGCCGATTGTGTTAGTTGAACAATCGGTATCGGTGGCAAATGTTCATATCGGTGCATCCCTACTCTGTACAGGACCCCAGAATTCTATGGGATTCGGTTAAGGGTTTTATCAGAAGTAACACTACTCTCTTTGCATCCAATCTCCGCAAGGGACGTCTCTCCAAGCTGGAGGAACTGGAAAAGCTTCAAGCCATGTTGATCTCTTCCTTGCAGCACAACTACTCTAGTCGACTGGAGCTTCAAATTAAGGTAGTGAAAAAATAGATTAACTCCATTTTAAGACAACAATCTGAATTTCAGATGCACAGAAGACAGCACTACTACTTTCACGGCTCCAGGCCTAGTCACCTACTAGCTATGAAGATACGTGCCAGTGAGCAATTTGCGGATATCCCTTCCATTAAGAACCAACATGGGGAGGTAACCACCAACCCCAAAAAGATTAATGATACATTTCGCTCTTTTTATTCCAACCTGTACAAGTCAGAGGTGGTCTTTGATCATACCAAGCTGGAGGATTTTCTTGATCAAATCAACCTACCACAGATCTCAGAATAGTGCTAGGTTGTTAGCTGCACCTATCACGCTGGTTGAACTTAGAGAGGCGATTGCGGATATGCAACGGGGCAAGGCTCCCGGATGGGACGGCATTCCACCGGAACTCTATCTTGCATTCTGGGATGTACTCGGTCCCTTATTACTCTCAATGATTTTACACTCAATCAAAGAGGGCAATTTTTCTAGAGATGTCAATATGGCGCTTATATCTGTTTTACTCGAGAAGGATAAGGACCCCACCGAATGTGGCAGCTACAGGCCCCTAAGTCTCCTCGGAGCTGATCTTAAGCTATATGCCAAGGTTCTAGCCACCCGACTTCAAAAGAACATGACATCTCTAGTTCACCCTGATCAGACCGGCTTCATAAGAGGCCGTCTGGTTACTGACAACATCAGACGGTTACTGCACGTGATTAATGCCAGCAAGGATGTTGCAGTCCCTACAGCGGTCATGTCCTGCAATGAAGGCATTTGACAGATTGGAGTGGTCTTACTTATGGGCAGTTCTTAGAAGGATGGGGTTGGGTGAGGGTTTCATTCATATGATCAAAGTTCTATACACTGGGCCTTCGGCCATGATCTTAACGGGAAAGTTCTGTTCGCCACTCTTCTGTCTCGCGCTCTTCTAGACAGGGTTGTCCTCTTAGTCCCAGCCTCTTCGCTTTATCCCTCGAACCTCTAGCTCAATACATAAGACAATCCCAAATTATATCTCCTATTTCAATTCAGGGCACACATCACCATATTAGCTTATACGCAGATGATGTACTTCTGTTTATGCAGAATCCCTCCGTCTCTCTACCTCATCTGCTCGGCGTGATAGATGAATTTGGCAGCCTGTCCGGCTTTAAGATCAACTGGCCAAAATCTGCTTTTCTTCCACTTAACCCTTTAATCGCCAAGGACGCCGTAACACGTCATTCTCCGCCATGCGTAATCTGCCAATGACACCGTAACACGTCATTGAGATCAATATTTCAAAAATCTGTGATGGCAATCATATTTCTCCCGCGGAGACTTGAGATCCCCTGTTGATCTCTCAACTCTCCAACGGTTCAAGAGCGTCATCTGGTGGCCGATCGGCGGATCGCCCAAACAGGAAATTAGCGGCAGGAAGTTGGTGCTCATCCATATTCGCTATCGCTCGCGGGACTCGAGCTCGACACAATGGATAGCGATCCGTTGCCAATAACTCGATAGACAACATGATTTGGACGTATATACTATTATACAACCTGGAAATGGATAGCATATTTCAACATCCCATAATAGCAATCTTTTTGCTCCACGCTCATCGCCCAACGGCCCGAGGAGACTGGGGTAAGTTTCAGCGTTTATTATTACAGTGTTCGATACAAACTGCTCTGATGATCATATCACCCACACTACATGAATCATCTAACGTTGGCCACGGAATTATAAACGACCCCCCCCCCCCCCATCGGGTCAACATCAGATGATGAGTAGTAACTTCTAGAAGCACGTACATTTGAAATTTTTTATCTGGCGACGATCGCTATCAAACTGTATTTGATCATCAATATAATGCATTTAGAAGGGGCTTCTATCCCCAGGCCATCAGGCTGCTAAACGAACAATGAATGAACACTACACAACAACAACCACCAAACGCACATAGCACACATATCCACACGCACACACTCACTTAAACAAACACACTGTAGCACCCACTCCACACACTTTATAGCACACACCCACTTTAAACAAACACACTGTAGCACCCACTCCCCACACTTTATATTTATTGATGAAGGATTGCACTACAACTCGTACACCTTACTGTAAATTGTACCTAAATTGTACCTCATCCCATTTCTGCTTTGCACTAGATAGTACTGTACATTAGTACACTGCATAGTATTGTATATTATATGGTAACTCAGAACATTGTACATATGTCTATACCGAACACTGTGACCTCATTTTCTTCTTCTAAATTACATGCTATACTATGTTATTTGATACTATCTCGTCTAGCACAGTCTCTGGAGCGTAACAGTAAGAAGCATTTTGTATGAAAGTATTCTGTACTTCTGTATGACAACTATTAAAGAAACTTGAAACTTGAAACATTTAGAGCTATAAATCACGTTCTGCAGAATGCTGCAGAAAACGATAAAAACATATTTATACTTTAGACCGTATTTTAGTATGAATATGTTAATGAAAAAGTAGAACGTTGCTACATCCTAAACGATAAGATAATTGACGTTGAATGGGCCATAGTAATGTCAATTTAGCAATACAATTTAAAAAGTTATAGCCCTGCAAAGAAGGGGAACTTCTCCATAGACAAATGGAGCTGGCAGAGGATGGTATAAGGATGTACATACGCGTGGCAGAGAAAGGGTTAATGAGCCTGCGAAGGCTACCATCCTACCTTATGGTGGAGCACTTTAAATGTCTCGGATTGAAATATTCCCCAATATTAGCCAGACGGTAAGGTATAATTACTCCAGCTTGGGTGACAGGATTACGAATGACTTCAACAGACGGTCCAAATAAAAAAATTCATTACAGGCCCGTGTGTCAATAATTAAAATGAATATTTTACCCAGAATTAACTTTATCAGCTCCATGCTCCCGTTACCTCCTCCTGTTGGTTACTGGCAGAAATTGCACTCTGCCTCATATAAATTCGTTTGGAACAATAAACGGCTGCGGTTGAAGAGATCAACTGCCCAAAGGAGTAAACTCAATGGGGGCTTAGCATTTCCAGACTTTAAATATTATTTTCAAGCTTTCTCTCCGAGACCTCTGATCACTTGGTTTGACGCTCAAGCAGCTGTATCTTGGCGACCATTGGAGAAGTTGGTGTCCGCCATATAGACTTCAGGATATTGTGTATACCAACATATCAATTAAACAATGTAAATTACGATTTGGCCCTCTTATCACAAATGTGATCCAGACTTGGCGTGACACTCAGAAAGTGGGTACTAACTGCCATCAATGTTCCCCTCTATTTTTTTTTCTTTTTTTTTTATCTTTCTTCCCCTCCTTTTTCCCGATTTTCTCCCATCCCACCCTTCCTGGTTGTTGCGTACTTTCCCCTACTGTTGGTCCGGGAGACCGGAGACTGTCACATGCTTTCCTCCAACGCATGTGCAGCCTGGGGCAGGCCAACCTGGCCGCGCAGGTTCTCACCGGGGAGAGTGTAGCGTGTGGGAGGCCACACTATCTCTCCTCAGTTCCAACCCTCGCTGAGCAGGCGCCCCGACCGAACTGTAGGGGTCGCTGTCCACAACGCCCAGGACCCACCCTTCAGCTTTCCCACCCCCTGATACAGCCAATTGTATCAGTGTGAGAGGCCAGCCAAGCTGATAGCAACGCCGGGAGCTGGATTCGAACAGGCGAATCCTAGTGTCTCCCGGTGTTGGTGACGAACGTAATCTCCGTGCGCCACCTGCCCCCCCATTCCCCTCTATTTAATAACAATCTTCTCCTTATTGGACAACAACCTATTAGGTACCCTAGATGGGAAAAGAAAGGCATCCACACATTGGGGGATATCTTCGATAACTCTGGTATCTGCTCTTTCCAGGACATATCCAATGGATATGATCTCCCCGGAACCTCCTTTTTCTTTTATTTACAAATAAGAGCAGCTCTGAAGGCTCATGGCGTTCCATGGGACGCTCCACTAGTGCATCACCGCTTTCACAAATTATTTTATGACAAAGAGACATCGAGAGGCTTCGTTTCTGACTTTTATCGCCATTTACTCATGTCCTCGTATAAAGACCTCCCCCTGGATACGATTTGGAGAAAGGATGTCCCGGAGTTGGATGTAGATTTTGATTGGAATTCAGTGGGAAAATGTTCGGTTATCCTCACACAACCCAGATCACCAACAGATTAATCTAAATTGTATTCACAGGGCTTATTTAACCCCTAGACCAGTGGTCACCAACCCCTCGATCTTGATCGACTGGTCGATCTTTGAGACCTTCCCTGTAGATCTTTCCATGAAAAGAAAATGTAAATTTTTTTTTAATCTTTCCCTGAGAGTCCACATTACAGTTCTACTTTTGTTTTGATGTGAAAAGTGATGCTGCATAAGATTACTGCACTTAGCACTGACTGAGAAAGTACATATTACAGTTCTACTTTGACAAACATATTACAATTAGCATTTTCTAATGTTAATAATATGAGAGTCCACATTACAGTTCTACTTTTGTTTTGATGTGAAAAGTGATGCTGCATAAGAGGACTGCACTTAGCACTGGCTGAGAAAGTACATATTACAGTTCTACTTTATAAAATGCTAATTGTAAATATGTTTGGCAATGTTAATTAATAGGAGAAGGTCCACATTACAGTTCTACTTTTGTTTTGATGTGAAAAGTGATGCTGCATAAGATGACTGCACTTAGCACTGACTGAGAAAGTACACATTACAGTTCTACTTTATAAAATGCTAATTGTAAATATGTAAATGTCAATGTTAATAATATGAGAAAGTCCACATTACAGTTCTACTTTTGTTTTGATGTGAAAAGTGATGCTGCATAAGATGACTGCACTTAGCACGGACTGAAAAAGTACATATTACAGTTCTACTTTGACGTTTTAATGTTGGACCAAAGCATTGCATGTAATTAGAATACAGGCAAATAAGTAATTTAGTTTAAAGTACAATCTTGGCTGTCTTTTTCTCTCAACGCTTCAATAGGTAGATCTCGCCTTCACCAAAAAAAAAAAATTTGATCTTGGGCTTAAAAAGGTTGGTGACCACTGCCCTAGACGCAGGGCTGTACGTTAACTTTTTTTGCACATAGCACTGGTGCTACAGAGGTTGATAGTTTTGTAGCACTGGCCAAAATCTTGTAGCACAAGTATAAAACGTGTTATATTTGTAACAGTCACAAATGTGCCTATTGTATTTGTGTTATTTAGTTGCAGTCAGGGAACAAACTTAACTTTTTGACTTACCAGCCATTTGGCTGGTAGATTTTAAAAAGGCAGATTTTTTACCAGCCAAAAATTATAAATTGCTTTTTAGTATATCACCATGTGTTATTATTACTATAATACTCTCATATGCTATTTTCAATTAATATCATAAACAACATAAGGAATATTAGCATAATTTTGAGTGGACTGAAGGAATGAGTCAGCGTTAATAGTTTTAAATGCAAATAATTTATTGAAACATAGAAGTGGGGTCGGTTGGGACACACACACACACACACACAATGGGGGACCCTGATGTAAACAAGACTAAAGTCTTTCTCTGGTCTACATCCCCTTAACAATTGTGTGTATTGAGCCGTACTGTATTTTACCCATTCTGCAATCTGTTAAATAAAGTTTTCATTAATTCACACTTTCAACTCACCACCCCCACATCATATTGTAGTCTAGTCTGTCTTCAAACTTCCACTCCTCTCGACACACACACACCCTTCCCCTGTCTGCTGTTCTCTATGGCTCTGCCTCTGATCAGGATTAGCTTGTTAGCTTACGCTAATGTAACGTTCATTTCGGGCGGTGTGGGAATAAAGGAATGGCGACGATGCAAAGCGTGTTAGATGCATTTGACCCGTTGTGAGAAAAAAAAACACCAGACTTATTTCGGATCGCAAAATAGCCACACTGCTGTGTAGCCCTGCTCCTCTGCTTGACCGACCTGTGCCGCAGACAATAGCAAGGACTGGCCGGATATGACTCGTCGAGTTGTCACAGAGTTTTCAAAATAAGAGTATCATATGAACCTGAACGTTGCTAGCTGCCGGAGCCATAGTTATTATAGCTGGAGCTGCGCGGCGGAAATGAGACCTGCGAGAGGATTTTCAAAATAAGAGTATCGATATGAACCGAATGCCTATCGCACCAGTGCTACTGAAGTAAATCCATTCATCGCACAGACCGCTGTTGCTGTAGCACGTGCGATATATGTCGCACTGTACAGCCCTGCCTAGACGATTGAATTCAATGGGTCTCAGACCTGACTCTTTATGTACCTTGTGTCCAAACGGCGCCACAGGTACATTTATGCATATGTATGGGAATGCCCTCCTGTTACATCTCAGCTCTCAGACATTTTCTCTTTGACCATACCTGTATCTCCTTCTGTATTATTATTGAATGATCTCTCTCAATTACCGACCTCTATACAGGTGAAAAGACTCATTTTGGCCGGCCTCACAGGCGCAAAAAATTTGATTGCCTCACGTTGGTTTCACCCAGACAAACTCTGCCCGAAGGTATGGTTTCTCACCTACCTTGATGTGATCTATTTGGAGATATCCACGGCACGTGTTATAGGGGTTAATGTATCTAATATCGCAATTTGGTTGGCTGCAGTGGCAAAGTTAAAAGAACGCATATAAGTTTGGAATTTTTATTTTATTTGTTTTTTACTGAATAATGAGTGTGTCTCATGTTGAGGTCCTTGGGCGAGCGGGGGGGGGGGGAGAGAACGAGCGAGTGTCCATGTGGGATGATCACTGTACAGTCTGTATCAGTTATTGTCTTGTCATGTGGTGTTAAGTTATTGTCTTGGGAAGTCTTTTTATGTATTATTATTATTGTATTGTTGATGTTTTGTTTCATGTTGGAAAAAAAAATAAAGAAAAAAATATATTTGCCCTGTCCGGGGCGTCCGGTGGGGCAGGGCTGTACGTAAAAAAAATTTGCACATAGCACTGGTGCTACAGAGGTTGATAGTTTTGTAGCACAGGCCAAAATCTTGTAGCACAAGTATAAAACGTGGTATATTTGTAACAATCACAAAAGTGCCTAACTGCCTATTGTATTTGCAGGGCTCTACAGTGCGACCATTTTACTCGCATTTGCCCCTAAGAATATGTGTGTGCGAACCGGAAAAAACAATTACTCGCACGGTGTGCGAGTGAAGATTACAACCTCAGTCGTGCTTTTTTCTGCTAATCGTTCAAAAACTACAAGTCCCACATTGCACTCAAGCCAACGGTCCAATCACAGTAGGGTGATGTGACTGGTTTCAAGGGAATCTGAAGCTCTCATTTGCTTTTTTACTTCCGGAAAGTCCGCCATTGCGCTATGCGAGACTTTTCCGAGACAGTAACATTAAGTTAATGTAACTTATTCTAGTCTTACCAATAGCAATAGATTTGAAAACACCTAGATTTATCGATCGCAATAGTAATATAACGTTAATGAAACCAAACTAATGCCTTGCTTTGTTAATCGTTGATGCAGTAGCGTGTGTCGTTGTGTTGGCTGTAACGGACATGAGAATAGCATAACACTGTGTACACACATTAAAATTGCGATTATAATCGATTCTAACATTTTCAAATTGATGCAGTTGAATTTTCCCCTTAGGATCGATGCATTGCGATGCATTGTTACACCCCTACACCAAAGTCACTGGCCCACTATGCGTGTGTGTATGTGTGTGTGCTAACTTGGCTAGCGTTATCAACAGCAGAGGTGGGTGCAAGCGGTGTGACTCGACTGTCAATCAATGGTCTACCCGACAAGCAAACTCATAAACAATGTTTCTGTACTGTACAGTATTTCAATAAGCAACCCTGAAAGGATTATTTTTCTAGAAGAGCAACACTAGCCAAAACATAGACATTGTATCAGGGAACAAAATTAACTTTTTGACTTACCAGCCATTTGGCTGGTAGATTTTAAAAACTACCAGCCAAGTAGATTTTTTACCAGCCAAAAATTATAAATAGCTTTTTAGTATATCGCCATGTGTTATTATTACTATACAATACTCTCATATGCTATTTTCAATTAATATGATAAACAACATAAGGAATATTAGCATAATTTTGAGTGGACTGAAGGAATGAGTCAGCGTTAATAGTTTTAAATGCAAATAATTTATTGAAACATAGAAGTGGGGTCGGGACTAGGGTTGGGCATCGTTTGGATTTGAACGATTCCGGTTCCGATTCTCCATATCGATTCTTGTTCTGAACGATTCTCGATTCCGATTCTTTGAGGTGCAGGTCACAGCTTACCGTATTTCGCAGGAGAATTGTTATCTTTTTGAAAATTTAATTTTTTTTTCATATTATTCACATTTTCAGTTGACTTGATACAGTTTAATTTGGTTGCTGTACTGTAACTAGGGTATTAATTAACAAAGTAAAAAAAAAAAATTAAGAATCGAAATGCAGGTATGTTACTTCCGGTTCCAGAACCGGAAGTTAGGAACCGGTTCCTAATTAGAACCGGTTTTCGGTGCCCAACCCTAGTCGGGACACACTAAATACCTGTATGTACCTATGCCATAAATGTCATGTATGTTCAGTATGTCATAAATGTCAATATGAATTGAAAATGGGGGACCCTGATGTAAACAAGACAAACGTCTTTCTCTGGTCTGCATCCCCTTAACTATTGTGTGTATTGAGCTGTACTGTACCCATTCTGCAATATGTTAATAAAGTTTTGAATCAATCAATCAATCAATCAATAGCATTTTAATGAAACTACTGTATATTTGTATGTCTCTAAATGTTTTGATGAATTGAAAATAGAGGACCCTTATGTAAAAAAGCCGAAAGTCTTTTCCTGGTCTTCATCCTCCAGTCCACTGTTTTTTTTTTTTGATCCACTTTTTCTCCCATTTTCTATATTTTCTCCCATCCCAATTTCGTATCATCCAATTCAACCCTCCCCTGTCACGAACGCTGTTTCTTGCCTCCCACAAGCCGGCTGCAATGTGGACTAAGTCATACATAGCACAAGTCCCCTCCGGTACTTGAGGTAACAGCAGTTGCATCTTTTCACCTGCGCAGCTCGATCTCTCAGTGGCGAGGAGTAACGCGTGGGAGGCTCACGCTGCCCCCGACACTTCCTGATTCTACTGCGCAGGCGCACCAACCGACCTGTAGGAGTCGCTGTCCACAACGCCCGATCCCCACCCATCAGTTTCCCACCCTCTAATACTGCCTATTAGTACGGACGACCAGCCAAACTGAAAACAATGTGGAGAGCTGGATTTGAACACGCGAACCACAAGCGTCTCCACATTGGTGGCGAGTGCCATGCCCACTACACCACCTAGCCGTCCATCCTCCAGTCCACTGTTGTTGTATTGAGCTGTACTGTATTGTACCCATTCTGCAATCTGTTAATAAAGTTTTTCATTCAATCATTCAGCCGGCAACAGAATAATTTTGATTGACAGTCGAGTCTGCCAATTACGACACACCGCTTGCACCCGCCCTGCTGTTCTTAGCACCAATCGGCAAGCGCTATTCGTTTTTTACTTTCCGCTCTGTCCGCCATTGATTTTGACGAGAGCTCAACAACAGCAACAACGTTAGCTCTCCGCGGCCGACGAGTTAGATTACCAGCGCACCGCAGCATGACTAAACAAGGCATAATGATTTTACTGCAACGAATGTTATAATAAAAGCCTTTCCATACATCTGTCTGATTGAAAACTTTATTAACAGACCGCAGAATGGGCACAACTCATCACGGGCTAAGATATGAACGAGTAATGCTTGCTATTTATGTCGTCCTCGGACGTTGCTATGGTCCGGTAAATACGCTGATGTTATTGAACGTGTAACTATATAACGTTAATGCCACAAAACGAATGCCTTTGTTAGTCATAAGTAGTAACTTTGATGCAGTAGTGTGTGTGTGTGGGGGCGGCGTTGTTCAAAAGTTTTAACATGTGGACCAGATTGACGCGACACAATCCTCTTGGGCAAAACATCACGCTATCCACGATACGTTAAAAAAGTGTATCGTTAATGAACTGTACCCGATATTTATATAATATCATCATATCGCCCAGCCCTAGGTGGGAATCACCTGTTTCATCACGATACGATATCGATTCTTTGGACAACGATACGATATTTGCAGATATCTGCCACGATACGATACGATGCAGGTGCCTGCAATCGATATGAGACGATATCATAAGCCCATTTAACACTATCGGTAACATTTAGATCAACTCAAAAAAGGTAACGAAAATATATTTTGAAAAAAGTTTTTTTTTACCTCTTCCAGACTTTTAAAGGAAAAACAATCCATTGTTTTTAAAGGGGACATGCATTATAAATGGCTTTTTTCTGCGTTTATAATGGTTTTATAATAATAATACGGGTTAGTATCAATGGGTCTGTGTCTCTAATTACCATATTGACTCATCAGTCTAGTCTCGAGTTCACGAGATCCTCCATCACTCAACTAAGCTGTTCTGATTTGACGGTTTTGCTGACGTTAATATAGCACTGATTTGCATAACTAACGCCCCTCTATGGTTGACAGCAACAGCAGAAATGGAGCGAGGCAGATAGTGTAACCCGACACTTCCTCAAACAGAGCGAGGCAGACAACGAGCGAGTGAGAGAGAGAGAGGAGCTTCTGTCGGGGGAAACAAACCGTGCGTGAGGAAGCAGCAGTAGCACTACAGGGCTCCAGGGTGCGCCCGTTTTGGTCGTATTTTGCGACCAAATCTCAGTGCCGTGCGACTGGATGTTTTCCCTTGTCGCACTGGTGCTCCCAGCAGGTCTGTCTGTCTGTGTGTATGTTTGTGTGTATCGTTTTCCCCGCCGTGGCCATGTGCGTTCTAAAAAAAATCTCTGCCTTTGATTGGCTACAACACATGCATTATGCAAAGACCAGCCCCGATCTGGCTCCGATTGGCTCTGATCATCACCCTGCCATTATTATTCGCTGAATGACGGGATAAACAAAATAGCCATGCGAGCATTGAAACGATAAAAAACACAGCGTCTCATACTGGTTTCGTAATACAACGTTTCCGAATGGACGTTTGGATTAAACAAAGTGTATGCAGTGATGCTTTCCCAGCGGAACACAAGCTGTTTAACGTTACACAGGTATGTTATACACGTTAATTAAGCTATGTAACGTTAGACCGCAGCCCTTTAGCTAACGTTAAGATAGCAGGAGCCGTCGGCCAACAAAGCTGTTTCAACAAATGTATTCACAAAATGGATAATATCATTCAAACGTTATTCAAGCCTTCCGTGACCAGTAAGTAGGTACATCTACTACTCAACCGCAGCAATGTGCGCTATGTGCTTAAACTTTGCTAGTCAAGACTAGTATGCTGGGTTGAGGCGCGGGCGGAAGTAGCCATTTTTCAAAATAAAATACCCGAAAGGCCATTAGTATAGGGAGGTGTAGTGGTTACTTCCTGGTCTATAGGGAGGTGTAGTGGTTACTTCCTGGTCTATAGGGAGGTGTAGTGGTTACTTCCTGGTCTATAGGGAGGTGTAGTGGTTACTTCCTGGTCTATAGGGAGGTGTAGTGGTTACTTCCTGGTCTATAGGGAGGTGTAGTGGTTACTTCCTGGTCTATAGGGAGGTGTAGTGGTTACATGATTGCTGTTTCCGGCCGGTCCATCATCTTTTTTTTATTTATATTTTTGCACAAATCTTCCAAATATTCACGAGACATCTTTCCACAGCATAATATGCAACATCCAAGATTTGTCTTTTTCTTTTTCGTAATAACATACAAAAGACTCATACAAACACACTAAAAACTGACATGGAAATTAAAAAAGCACTTACAAAAAAAATAAAACATTACTATGCATATATACCCCTGATGCACATACGTTACATGTAGACCGATCTACCTGCGAGCAGGTATGTGCTGCATCTTCTATCGGGATGCCATCTTTCTCAATAGTGCATGTGAGAGGATGCGTCTCAGATATATGTAGGTGTGCGTGCATGGCCGCCTAGTTATAGTTGAAAGTGGGGGTGAATTTTTTTTTTTTTTATTATAATTTTTTTAATCTTTTTTAATTTATTTTAATTTATTTTTTTGTGACAGGCAAGGTGGTTAGGAGGTGGTCCGGCACGACGCCCTCCACGGCAGATATTTTTTTTCATTTAATGAACCTGTACGTGCAATTTCCTGCAATATAGAGCCTTCAATCTTGACCAATAAAGCTGCTCTTTTCACTATAAAACTCAGTTTATATTGCAGTATGATAGCCAATTACTATAATAATATATTAATATATATATATACTGTATATTGATTTTTCGCTCTTTTATTTTTATTAAATCAATCTCCTTTCAAATAGGCAAAGTTTTTAATAAGAAAGAGAGAAAAAATTCCAACAAGGAACAATAACAGGGTCTTCTGTAAATATAGCCTATTTTGTGTCTTAATTTGTTATGTTATCCTACACTTTAAGCTGTCTGATATTTCCATTACCTGTAACTCTTGGGTCTCTTTCTCTCCTTCTCTGCCTCCTCCCTGAGTCTGCACCAGTGGAGGTTTCTCTATGACAACACGTGAAACACAAATTCACTCATAATTCATAATTATTATTAATTTACATATACCTATATATATTAAAAAAAAAAAAAAAACGATATATATATATTTTTTTTTTTTTTAATTTTTTTTTTATTTTTTTATAAATGTTTTCCTCTGTAAAAAAATGCCAGTGAATTTTTTTTTCTTCAAAAATGGCCAAAATGTACAGTTCTGAGCAGGCCTGCACTGCAGTATTGCCTGCAGTAATTATTCGTGAAGAAAACTTCACAGGTGTGACCCTTTGTTAAATAAATAATATATAACAGCAAATCAAAATAGGCTATTAACTTCATCTAAGCACGGTCTGTGCAGTTAAACTCTTGCCATTGAATGGAGGAATGATTGATTGACAGCCCTTGACATCCAATATTACACAGAGGTTGAATGATTGACAACCTTCAAAATCCAATCAGAGACTGTCTGCAAGTGGTGCCAGGCAGTCTGCAGCTGGACTGGCGTCAGTATTCTACTAGTCAACGTTGTGTTGCATCATCTGTTTGCCTGAAGAAGAACATTAATTTGCCTAATATAATCATTCATATTTTAAACAACGCCGTTTTCAACCAGCTAAGTATGATAAAGTGCTGTGGTTAACTGGGAGCATGCAAACAAACTAGAGATGTTCCGATACCATTTTTCCCTTTCCGATCCGATTCCGATACCTAAGCTTTGGGTATCGGCCGATACCGATATTTATCCGATACCAGTGCATACATAAAAAAAATAAAAATAAAAAAATTATTATATAAATTATACTTTTTTTTTTTTTTTTTTTTTTACAGATACTGTTATACTGTTTTTTTAGTCATAACTAGAAAGTAATGGTATTTATTCAACAACAGGTGATTGTATAGATTTGTATTAGTATTATTAATCAATGAGTATGGGCTGCAGCACTGCAGATATACCCTACTCCAATGATCCACACGGACATTAAACGGTGTTGCACTCGCTACTCAGTGGCTCTGCAGATATACCCTATTCAGTCTGTAAGCTAGTGGGAGATAGAACGTTCATGTTGTGATTTTTGATGCAAAATAAATATTCAACATTCTCTTTTGAAACTCCGCCTCAGACTCTTATCCTTTGGCACTTGCTGTACTTTGCTTGCAGGTCTGCAGCCATTATTGCTGGATTATGTGAATAGCACCAACTTTAGACACGGTAACGTTATCAAGCTAAGCTAACTGACCTAGCTCGTCTTCCCGCATTGACATTTGATAACGTTAGTAATAGTCAGCTAACGCTAGTCAGTAGCTACTTATACAATTCACAGTGGGTGCATTATTGTTGATAGCCGGTCACGGACAGTGTTAGGTCCTGGAGAAAGGACAGGCGATCATCTGATTTGATGTAACGTTAAAGTGGATGTTGTTCCAACTAGCTATCTTTCCAGCTAATGCTATCATAACACCAGCAAAACACATCCCGTCCGAGCTCCCCGTCACACCAGCACTGTCGGGGACAATGGAATTTAAGAAAGTGTATCTGCTGTTAAAATGACACAGCATCACACTTTAAAACATGTTCATTTTATAATCCTCACTCTCCGCAGGACTCGGCAGGAGATAAATTACATCATGGGATCGGAGGCTACAATTCACGTGTACTTGCCGATACCGATACCAGCATTTTAGGCAGTATCGGCGGCATTTCCGATACTGGTATCGGTATCGGAACAACTCTAAAACAAACCGCACATATTGTTGGCCGTGCATTATGTTTAAGTCTCCTGCTGGAAGTATGGGGTGTTCAAAGTTTGCAAGAGAAGGATTTGCGGATATACTGAATTTCGACAGGTCTGTAAGGATTCATGAGAAATCTAATGATCACGTCAGCGCTGAAGTACAATTAAGTCTGTTGGGAACAGTCAGAATTGATACTCTGCTTGATGAAGGAAAGCGTCTCCAGTTGACAAAGCATAACGACACGGTCCGTAAAAACCGCGACATTATGAAAAGAGTGATTGATTCTGTGTCATTATTGGGTCTGATGGCATTGATGAAGATGATATCAATAACAACAATGCCGCCGCCCTATCTGGAATGAATGAATGGAAAAGATGACGTTGTGGGATGTATGCAGCAGGCGCGGCTCATCTAAGGTAAGGGACAATACATAATGTTGTTGAAACTGCCGCCGTGCAGTTGTAACGTTATGCAAGTCTTGTGAATGTCTAAACAAACGGCATTGTTTGATTGATTGATTGAAAACTTTATTAATGACGCAATGAAGCATATAGCACTAGTTAGAGGGGACATTCGGATTCCTCTCGGATTCATTCATTGAGCAGAACTGCAATTCGCTTGATTGAATTGATTGATTGAAAACTTTATTAACAGATTGCAGAATGGGTACAGTACAGTACAGCTCAATACATACAATACATACAATACAAAAGCTCAGCTGCAGAAACGTTGAGGAGACAATACCCACAGGACTTGGATGAGAACTTTGTTTTCACTGTCTGTCTATTGTCTACACATTCTGCCGTGAATTGAATTGAATTGTAAAACTTTATTAACAGATTGCAGAATGGGTACAGTACAGTACAGCTCAATACATACAATTGTTAAGGGGATGCAGACCAGAGAAAGACTTTTGTCTTGTTTACATCAGGGTCCCCCATTTTCAATTCATCATAACATATATGACATACATGACATACAGATAGACAGTACTGCTACATCTATACATTTATGACATGTACCAGACTTGCACATACAGTACAAAAATAGTCCAGAAAAGGGAGTATATACATTTGACGTAGAAACTGTACATTGGAGGAGGTTGGGTAGGGGGGGGGGGACGGGACTGTACATTGGAGGTGGGGGTGGGGGACATACACTGTACAACTGTACAAACAAAACTGTACATTGGAATATTGACAACCATACTTGGTCATTTACTGTACATTGAGGGGGTTGTGTTAGGACATTTACAGGGGCCAGTCATAGCATACAGTGTTATTTTTTGATGGGCCCGAGCCATACTGTACATGGTCTGCTTGGTTTGATCGGGCCGCCAAGCCACTGTATACTGTACATGGTCTGCTTGGTTTGATCAGGGGCCGCCGAGCCACTGTATACTGTACGTCCCCAAAATGAATGGAAGCGAATGAGGAGCCTGACACCTGGGAGGAATAGAGGTGTTGCAGCGTTGGGTATGTTTAAAAAATATAATTTAATATAACATAATAATTTGTGCTTCACCTAAAAATTTGGTCAGCAGCCTCCACTGGTCTGCACAGTCACCATATCATTCTACATTAAGGAGAGCAATACACTTATGAATACACAGGAACCCTGATGTAAACAAGACGAAAGTCTTTCTCTGGTCTGCATCCCCTTAACAAGTGTGTATTGAGCCGTACTGTACTGTACCCATTCTGCAATCTGTTATTGATTGGGCCGGATTAACGACGGCCGCGGCCCGTGGGCCACTTGCAGTCGTGATTTGTGAACAATAAACCATGCCTAGGGGGGTCTAACGACCACCCCTAGGCATGGTTTATTGTTCACAAACCACTCCTGCGCGTGATGTAATGCTTAAATATGATGCTGTCCGGAACAATAGTTCCATCAATTCTTTAAAAGTAATATCAATGGGTGATTTCCAATGTCGTAAGGCAATTCTACAACCTGATATCATGGCCATTCTATACCACATTCCTTGGTACTTAGACAGTTTAATCTCTTTCGGTACTATATCCAAAACACATGCCATTGGGAAGTTATTCACCTTTACATTCAAAACTTTACTTAGGAATATCACAATTTGATCCCACATTTTCCAAACTCTCACATTCGTATAACATATGTAGTAGAGTACCTGTCTCCTTCTCACATGTCCAGCAGATGTCAGTTTCTTAATTTTAGTCTGGCCAGTTTACTAGGCGTCCAATAGCTTCTGTTTAAAACTTTGTAAAAGATAAGTTGTGATTGTGCCTCCCGTGAGAATTTACCCCATTTGGACACCAGCTTCTCCCACATTTCCTCAGTAATATCCTCACGTACATCGTTCTCCCAGCTCAACCTCAGACCCGCCAATTTGGGTGCATTGTGTTCCCTTATAATATCATAGAATCTTGACACACCGCCTTTCCTACGCCATCCTTTATAAAATATTTCTTGAATTGCAGTAATCGGGACACATTTTGCCCCACCCATTGATGACGATATACAATGTCTGATCTGCAGGAATCTATAGACGTTTTTATTATCTATGCCAAAGTCCTTTCCAATATCCTCAAAAGGTAATACCCCATCTTCCCCGGCTATATCACCTAGTACATGTATCCCCCTTTTAATCCAGTCCTCCTATATGACTGATTTCTTACAAATCTTTAGTTTTTTATTATACCATATAGAGGCTCTTGTAGTTAGATATGGGTTATCACTAGTCATCCTGTGCGATTGATTCCAAGTTTCCCTGGCAAACGCCATTAGAGGGTTCTTAAAAGGTATAGGTCTGTCTGATTGTGTCAGGAAGGATTCCAGAGATGAGGGATATACCATTTCCTCCTCCATCTTGACCCAAGCAGGTGCCTCCTCAGTCGAGTGGTTCAATTTGGAGAGCTGGGAGAGTGAGAACGCATAGAGATACCAGTCTAGCTTAGGCAGGGATAAGCCGCCATCTTCCTTTGCTGCATACATTTTGGCCCGACCAAATAGCGGCCTTTTGCCCCCCCCCACAAATATACATTAATTATCTTGTCATATTGTTTGAGTAACTGAGTCGGGAGGGTCAGCGGCAGCATATATAGGTATAGGATAATTTAATATCATTTTTACTAAGTTTACCTTCCCAAGGAGGGACATATTCATCTTGGCCCAATTCTGGGTCAGAGCACTAACGTGTTCGATTATAGGGGCAATATTGGCTTGTACTATCTCTTTCAGACCTGGGATCAGCTTTATTCCTAAATATATCAGCCCTGACGGCATCCACCTGAACTGCCATCCCCTCCTAATAGCAGGGGGACAGCACTTAGAGAGAGGCATTGCTTCTGATTTGCTCCAGTTGATTGTGTATCCAGATATTTCTGAGAAGGACTCGATAACAGTTCCAATGACCCCAGTTGCTGTTTGGGGATTGCTGGATACCAATAAGATATCATCCGCATATAAAAATAGTTTATGTTCCACCTGTCCTGCTATCACCCCTGTGATGTCTTGATTAGTCCTTAGTGCGATAGCAAGTGGTTCAAGGAAAAGCGAACATTTGGGGAGAAAGCGGAGAACCTTGCCTCGTCCCCCGTCCTAGGTTAAAGGGCGAGGATAGTAGGATACGATCCCGTTAGTCAGGACAGAGGCCATCGGATGTGTGTACAACAGCTTTACCCACCCAGTAAACGATGGTCCGAATCCGAAGCGATCTAGCGTGTGAAACAAAAATGCAAACTCCACCTTATCAAAGGCCCTTTCGGCGTCTAATGAGAAGGCCACTGTAGGCTCTACATCAGTGGTCACCAACCTTTTTAAGCCCAAGATCACCTTTTTTTTTGTTGGTGAAGGCAAGATCTACCTATTGAAGCGTTGAGAGAAAAAGATTGTACTTTAAACTAAATGACTTTTATTTGCCTGTATTCTAATTACATGCAATGCTTTGGTCCAACATTAAAACGTCAAAGTAGAACTATTATGTACTTTCTCATATTATTAACATTGACAAACATATTTACAATTAGCATTTTATAAAGTAGAACTGTAATGTGTACTTTCTCAGTCGAGCAGTTTAGCCTCCACATCAGCCTGCCTCTGCATTAGCTTCTTGATTAAAACCGTTGCCGCATCAAGCACATTTTCATTTTCTCCGATTCTCCCCTCCGCTTCACCGAGTCTGTTGTTCATTTTGTTAATCTCATTTTTAATTTCCCGAAATTTACGCTCATTGTCTCTTCTGAACTCTTTGAGCTCCTTGTAGATGTTCATCAGCGTGGCCTCTCGCTCAGAGTCATCGTCGTCATCTTTTTCTCCCGTTGCATTGCCATTCTCTGCCATTCCGTCGTCTTTTTCAGTTGTAATCGTGTTCGCCCTACGTCTTGTGATAGCCCCTTCTTTCATCCCTATTAAATATATACCCTGGTGTTGTCAATAAATGTTTTCCGGGGCTATATCATTTTGCTGTTGGGGAGCTCGTGAGTTAGGCTGCCATGTTCTTCCACGGTCAAACCGGAACCGGTCCATAATCTTGAAAACACAATGTATTTGCCCATTGCCCATTTCTAAATCGTCTCATTTAAAACAAATAAAGCATCAACATTTGCATGGTGTACCTTTCTGTGCTTATTCATCCACAATCTATAGCTCAACATGAAAATAGTCGCAATTAATTGTAAAAGAAATATCGCTGAATTTTATTTCAACCAAAAATGCTTAACAAATAATGTTAGTGATAGAAGGGAACTCATTGTGCAAAAATGGAAAGCTTTCCAAATGTTCATGAGGTAGAATTGTTACAATAGCCGATAATCCATTTCCCAAAGATAAATCCCTATGATTTAGGACGATTTTGAAAAATGTAAATCGATTTAAAAAAATTACTTTTTTTATTTTATTTTTTTTAAGAGTCACCTTTTATTTTACAAAGTTATGTTTGGTGAAAGTTAGATTTGCACTTTATTAATCCCAATAGGGAAATTCATTCTTGTTTGATGATCAAGAGGCACCTTTTATTTGTTGTAAGTGAAGTTAGGTGAAAAAGCAAGTTATTGCACTATTAATCCCAATAGGGACATTCATCTTTGTTTGATCAAGAGTAACCTTTTATATATTATATATATTATTATTATTATTATTATTATTATTATTATTATTATTATTATTATTATTATTATTATTATTATTTTATGTGAAGATTGGTGAAAGTTAGGTTTGCACTTCAATCCCAAGGGAAAGTCATCTTGGTTTGAATTTTTTTTTGTGTCAAATAAAAACAAAGGTTATTTGAATGATTTCCTTGGCGTTTCTAGTTTAAGAGAAAAAAATAGATTAAAATCGTAAATCGGATTTAAAAAAAAAAAAATCTTTTTTAGGCCATATCGCCCAGCCCTGAGTAGCACACTCATTTACACACAACCTGGGCTGGACCTCACATGGGGAAGCAGCAGTAGCACACTCATTTACACACAACCTGGACCTCGCGGGGAAGCAGCAGTAGGGCTGTCGCGATAACCACATCACGCAATCCTGCGGTGTGTCAAGGCACCCGCGGGTGTAGAACAGACAACCACGGGTAAAATAAAAGGGGCGTCATCATTTTTTACTTCATTTAATGACGAGGCGTCCGTTTTCCAGTAGCATGAGCTAACTTCACGTTTCCATACAGTTTACAACTCCGATGAAATCAGGATTTATTTTCATATCCCGGACTCGAGCCCCCAAGGTATACCTTTTCCGGTATTAATATGAACCGCAGTAGAGTACAAGGGAGCGTTCTCCTAACTCTCCCGGGCCGAAGTGCCGGTCATGTAACGTGCTTGTTATAACTAGCCGGACTTCAGGGTAATTCCCTCTGTAAAGTGGTAACAGTAAACCAGGAAACCGCTCTCTCAAGGACTGGATGTTTATTTCCGTTTGCAGCTCTCTATTCTTCATGTTAGTGACTAACGTTACACGCAGATTGGGTCCTGCCTCTCTGCCGTGGTCCCGACGTTAGCTATGGGCTGGCTAGTTGGTGTGGTCCGGACGTTAGCTATGGGCTGGCTAGTTGGTGTGGTCCTGACGTTAGCTATGGGCTGGCTAGTTGGTGTGGTCCCGACGTTAGCTATGGGCTGGCTAGTTGGTGTGGTCCCGACGTTAGCTATGGGCTGGCTAGTTGGTGTGGTCCCGACGTTAGCTATGGGCTAGCTAGTTGGTGTGGTCTCGACGTTTGCTATGGGCTAGCTAGTTGGTGTGGTCCCAACGTTAGCTATGGGCTGGCTAGTTGGTGTGGTCCCGACGTTAGCTATGGGCTAGCTAGTTGGTGTGGTCCCAAGTGTGGCGGAGAGAGGCAGCACTTAGTTTCCGCCAATGATGACACAAGTTGTGATTTAACTAGCTATGTATGTGCATTCAAATTCACTAACGTTAAAATAGTGTTATAATAACGTTAAATGTTCGCTCAAATAACGTTAGTTTTAAGTTGGAGAAGGGCATATATCCCACAACGCATCGCTCTTAAAGGAGCAGGCAACACCCTAATCTACCGTTATCACAGAACGTTGAGGGACAAATGGATAGATTATCAAACATGTTTAAAATAGTTTCGGGACTCCTACAAACTTAGAATTTTTGCTAATCACGATCGTGGGTAAACTTGCATGTCTTAATAATAAAAAAATATATATACAGGTATATATAAAAAAATTACTTTTTCTTTTTAACCCTTTCTCTGCCGGAGCTTATATCCATCTCTGTATCCTCTCTGCCAGCGCTATTTGTCTATGGAGATGTTCACCTTCTTTGCAGGGCTATAACTTTTTAAATTGTATTGCTAAATTGACATTACTATGGCCCATTCAACATCAATTATCTATCGTTCAGGATGTAGGAACGTTTAACTTTTTCATTCACACATTCATACAAAAATACGGTCTAGAGTATAAATGTTTTTATCGTTTTCTGCAGTATTTCATAGAACGTGAGATATAGCCATAAATGCATATATTAGATCATCAAATGCAGTTTGATACCGATCGACGCCAGATTAAAAATGTCAACTGTACATGATCCTAGACGTTATGACTCATCATGCGCGGATGAACGGAGGGGGGGGTCGTTTATAATTCCGTGGCCGACGTTAAATTATTTATGTAGTATGGGCGATATATTGATCAGAGCAGTTTGTATCGAAAATGGTAAAGAAAAACACTGAAACTCTCCTCGTAGCGTTGGGTGATGAGTGGAGCAAAAAGATCGCTATTATGGGATGTTGATCTAGGTCAGCGTTTCTCAACTGGTGGGTCGCGACCCAAAAGTGGGTCGCGGGGCCATTTTGAGTGGGTCGAGAATGTGTGTAAAAAAAAAAAAAAAAAAAAAAAAAGTGGCTTCTCAGCTCTGGTCCAGCTGAAGACAAAGCAGAGGAAAATATTGGACATTGAGCATGACCTCAGAGTTGCTTTATCTACCATCACCCCAGACTTTGAGACTCATCCCCAGTTATCCCATTAGTTCCCTGTGATGTTAAGCTAAGAAGTCTGCTAAGAAGCATATTATTTATAATTATTATTTTATTTCATTGGGTTTTTAGCCCTGGGTTGCACTTATGTTGCACTTTTTTGTGTTTATTTCATGTTTTTAACAGTGCATGAAAGATTGTGTATTACTGCAAAAAAAATCATAGTGGTTACAAAATTTGGGTCGCGACTTAATGACTAAGGAAAATGTTGGGTCCCGAGGCTAGACCAGTTGAGAACCACTGATCTAGGTGATCCAGTTCCGGTTTGTATAATACTAATATAAATCCAAATCATGTTGTTTATTGAGTTATGGCAACGGATCGATATCCACGGTGTCTGGATTGAGTCTCGGGAGCGATAACGAGTGGCCGGACGGAATAGGGGATGGACTAAGCACTTCCGGCCACTTCCGGTTTTGGCAACTCATCGATCGGCCACGAGGTGGCGGTATTGAAGCGTTGCAGAGTTGAGCGGAGTCCTACAGCACCAGCCAAGACTCTGTGGGTAAAATGTGAATACCATGACGAAAATATGAAATATTGATCTCAAAGACGGCTTACGGCGTCATTTGGCAGATTACGCATGGCGCCGAATGACGTGTTAACAAGTCATTGGCGAGCAATAGGGATGGGTACCTTTCACATTTGAACCGATACGGTACCGGTACCTGTGAATCGATACCGGTACCCAACGGTACCTTTTTTCTGTACTTTAGTCTCAAACATTTTTATTTACCTACCTCAGTCGTAAAAAAAAATCCAAACTTGTCTTCAATTAACTACAATTTAGACCGTTTTCGGCTTGCCATTGCTCCGACTGCTTTGTTATTGAATCAAGTCAAATCCTAGGTAAGCATATATTGTGCGTGTGAACGTTGACATGAAAAGAAAAAAGGTTAAAAAAAAATTAAAAAAATCGGTATCTCACTTAAATCGATACTCGGTAGTACCGACGTGTTTCGGTTCGGTACCTCAAAAGTACCAAATTCGGTACCCATCCCTAGCGAGCAATGGGTTAATAGAAGTGCGGTACCACCGCATCCCGTGGTGATTAGCCACACTAGGGCTGGGCGATATGGCAAAAAACGTTATCGCGATAAAATTATAAAATTATTTAATTTATTTTCATATAACTCGATATCGATAATTATCGTCGATATAATGTCTGTCAAGTTTAATTAACTTCTTATGCTGCTGCGAATGTCTCGAGTCGAGTTGATGTCGTCATCAGTCCGCGCACGTTAGCAGTTAGCCGACAAGCGGAGTATCTCATGACAATGTAATAAATATGACACTAAAATACTCTCTTCCGCCACAATATATTGAAACGACGTCCACTGTGTATACCCCACACTACTATAAATGTGGCCTCAGAATTCACGCCACACACATACTCGGCACGTAAATATATAAAACAGCGCCGTGCAAGCTAGTTATCCTAGCCAGCCTGTTGTTTCTAAGCGGTGTATTCCAGACAATGTACTAAATATGACACTAAAATACTCTCTTCCGCCACAATATATTGAAACAACGTCCACTGTATACCCCACACTACTATAAACGTGGCCTCAGAATTCACGCCACACACATACTCGGCACGTAAATATATAAAACAGAGCCGTGCAAGCTAATTAGCCTAGCAAGCCTTGTTGTTGAGGGTTACCTCTGGGTCTCCTTCCGGGTCTCCTTCGCTCTCGGCCATCTCCTTCACTGATTGGTTGTTAGTGCGTGTGCTCATATCCAAGCTTGGAAAATCGATATATCGAAACTTTGCGACCACGTTTCATGTTTATTTCGAGGAAATAATTTATCGCGATAGTTATCGTTATCGTTTTATCGCCCAGCCCTATGTCGAAGCCCATTCACTTTTATTTTGCGCGAAAGATACCGGAGAATGAGAAGTCAGGCGAGGCAGCTCATGTTACAGAGGTGATGGTTAACGTTAACCAAGATACTGACGCTAGCCAGCATGCTAGCGAAGTTGGCCAAGCTAGCGAGGCTACACCCACTGTAGCACCCAATGTAGCCACTGTAGCTAGCGAAGCTACACCCACTGGAGCCGGAGGGAAGACATACAAATTTAACGTGAATTGGCTAAACATTTTCCCATGGCTAGAGTTCGAAAACAATGTCATGTTTTGTAAATATTGCAAAGTAAGTTGATGCATTGCGATGCATTGTTACACCCCTACAACTGGCCCACTGTGTATGTGTGTACAGCTAACTTGGCTAGCGTTATCAACCGCAGAGGTGGGCAATGGGTCCAGCTGCAGCGCCGGATGGCCAGAGTGCAAGCGGTGTGGCAATAGGGTCTAGCTGCAGCGCCGGACGGCCAGAGTGCAAGCGGTGTGACGTCGTAATTGGCAGAATCGACTGTCAATCAATGGTCTACCTGACACGCAAACTCATAAACAATGTTTCTGTACTGGAGGTGTACAGTATTTCAATAGGCAACCCTGAAAGGATTATTTTTCTAGAAGAGCAATACTAGCTCCCCCCTCTACTGATGGCCCTGGTTGTAAAGCCAGTGTCTCCTTTTTGTTCAATGTCACTGCTAGGGATGGGTACCGAATTCGGTACTTTTGAGGTACCGAACCGAAACACGTCGGTACTACCGAGTATCGAATCAAGTGAGAAACCAAAAAGAAAATTTAAAATAAAATTTAAAAAAAATGTCTTTATTAATTCCTTTTTTTACCTTTTTTTTTCATGTCAACGTTCACACGCACAATATATGCTTACCTAGGATTTGACTTGATTCAGCAACAAAGCAGTCGGAGCAATGACAAGCCGAAAACTGTCGAAATTGTAGTTATTTGAAGTTTGGATTTTTTTTTTACGACTGAGGTAGGTAAATTAAATTTCTTGAGACTAAAGTACCGAAAAAAGGTACCGTTGGGTACCGGTATCGATTCACAGGTACCGGTATCGGTTCAAATACCCAAAGTACCCATCCCTAGTCACTGCCTTTCTTATTAGGCCTAGTTGTTGGCTACAACTTTGCCACAGTAGGCATTAATCACTTAATTAATAGTTCAAATGTCTGTGTCCCATTCCCGTTTGCACACGCAGATGATACACACACACACGCACACAGTGGGCCAGTGACTTTGGTGGTATGTGCTATTGCACAGATGTGTCCCGTTCCCGTTTGCACATGCACGCACAGTACAAATATACATTTATTTATAAAAAGAAAAAAAAAAAAAACTCTTTTTTATATTTTCACTGTGCTCCTAAATATTTTTGGGTGCTCCTAAATTTTTTCATTTAGGAGCACCTGTGCCCCTAGTGAAAAAGGTTAGCGTAGAGCCAAGTGAATAGTTTACTGGGTAATTTTGTTTAAACAGAAAAACCACAAAACAAACTGGTCAGACTACTGCTTGGCCTTACTCCTAAAACCCACCTTACCCCCTGACCATTTTGACAACCTAGGATGGCTTAGAGTAGACGACAGAGTACAGCAACTTGCAATGGGCCTGGTCTACAAGATGCACTACACCACTAAGATACGCATGTACATGTCGAAATACATCCAAAAGGTCAGTGAATTCCACGACCACAACACCAGAGGGAGTTCCACAAATCATGTTCAACCCAGATTCGGCTCAAACAAGGGACTAAACACGTTTCGCAAATATGCCACAATAATGTGGAACGCCCTACCCACAGCCGTAAAATAATGTGAATCCCTACCCTCCTTCAAAACCGCTCTCAAAGAGCACCTACGGGTGGCTGCAATTAGAAACTGGCCCGGGTAAATGTCCAACGCCCCCCCTCACCGACCCACCCAACCCCCTCCAATGTACAGTTTCTTTATATATTTTTTATGATCTCTTTTTCTCACACAGTACTGTATATTTGTATCTCTTGTATGTCATAAATGTCTTGATGAATTGAAAATGGAGGACCCTGATGTAAACAAGACAAAAGTATGTAGGTAGGTAGATTACATTTTTAGAGAGACTAAAGTACCAAAAAAAGGTACCGTTGGGTACCGGTTCAAATGTGAACGGTACCCATCCCTAGTTACTACAGACCCAGTGTCAGAACCAAATACTGAATACCTCTTCACCTACGACTAGGGTTGGGTACCGTTCACATTTGAACAACATTTTTATTTCAGTTGTAAAACCAGGGGAGGAAATTAGGCCATTTTACTCGCCAAATGAGAGTATTCTTTATGTTTGGCGAGTGATTCATGAAGAGCACTCGCCACACTGGCGAGTAGTAAACAAAACAAAAAAATCATTCTGCAATCTGCTGATTCGCTCACTGGCACAAGCCAAACTCTGACTCCCCCCTTATGATTCCTCCCATTTGCGCCTCATAATAATCCATAACCAATGAACATCATCGTTGCGCTCTAAGCTCCTCCAATGAACACTCGTTTTCTAGCAGATGCCGCCCATCTAGGGGAAGTGGATAGACCACTGCGTGCGGCCCTACAGACTCCTGTCACCGGCTTAACAACGTAGACAAACTTAATAATTGCATGTAGAATCGTCGCTTTCAGATATCAGTGCGGTCTGACATGGGGGACCGGCTCAGTGGCCTCGTGGGTAGAGTGTCCGCCCTGAGTTCGGGAGGCTGGGAGTTCAAGCCCCGGCCGAATCATACCAAAGACTATTTAAAAAAAATGGTACCCATAGCCTCCCTGCTTGACACTCAGCATCAAGGGTTGGTTTGGGGGGGGGGAAGTCCTTGCGACATACTAGCGTCATGTCCAAGGGGTGTACTTGTACATCAAGCTGCCTCACGCTACGGAAACAGGAGATAGGCTCCTGCCCCATGTGCCATTGGCCGTTACGGCTCGAGAACCATTGGTTCTCAAAGGCAACTTCTGACATGGGGGCGAACAACAGCACGCAACGCATCTCCTTCGAGTCGGATGAGAATGGCAAGTGGGCGTGAGGCTAACGATTCCACTCAAGTCAACCAGCATTAGCCGGCTAGCTACCTAGCATGTAACAAGCTACCATAAGGCGCATTCAACATAGACGACTATACTGAGCGGCTTTGCTTAAATGCAGCCGAGTGACATTTTATTATTACCTGGTTTCCCCCCATATCACCACTCGCCCATATGCCCTTCACAACGGTGATGTTGTCATACAGAATACACCTGCTGAACCCCTAGCGTTGACATGAGATTAGATTCCAATGTATTGTCATCATACAGCACAAGTACAGTACAACCAGAATACGTTTGGCATCCAACCAGAGTGCAAATGTAACAAGTTCAAGTTGTTTTATTTAGCTATTACATTACAGTGAAATGCTTGGTTCTTTCACTTCCCAGCCCAGTCCAACCCAGTCCAACCTAGACCAGCCCAACTTTCCCTGCCCAACCCAGTCCAGCCCAGCATCTTTCACTGCCCAGTTCAGCCCAACCCAGTCCAGAATAGTTCCCTCTTTCATGTTAATATGTGATATGCTAATATTTTGAAGAGTAGAGACGGTGTAATTAATCTACGTTTTATGCTAATATTGTGAAGAGTAGAGACACTTATTAATGTTTTATGGTAATAAATATTTTAAAGAGTAGAGACACGGTGTGATTATTACTATGATTGAAAATCAATTTAGACGAAGACATACAAAGGAGTAATTATCACAATTAGCGATTTATTTATGGCTGGTAAAAAATCTGTTTGGCTGGTTAAAAAAATCATATACTCGCCAGTTGGCTGGTAAGCCAAACAGTTAGTTTCCTCCCCTGTGTAAAACTAAAGAATAACTAATGCAAAGTTACTTTATCCACTAACGGAACTGTAACTGAGGGGTACAATTCCCTGACTGTATTACTAGATATGATACTTACTACCACTACCTTTGTACTTAATATTCGGCCACCCAGTACACGGCATAAATATATTATCATGAACACTCTCACGTAGATGAAACGGATCCAACACAAATGTACGAATTAGAAGCAGGTCTTTATTTCCTACACAGCGATGGTGTGTAGAATAAACACTTAATCACTTAATTACATTTATGAATTGAAATAGTATGCACTTTTATGGCAAGGAGTATTCGTCGGTATATCAATAGATAATGTCCAATCTCTGAAGGCGCAGGTGGTAAATATACGACCTGGAATAGTTAAGGAATAACAGCAATGATACTTTAATGATTATAGGCTGGATACACTAGAGGGGGTTAATCCGGTCGCTTGTAAGCCGACAGGAGTAGGAGGGGGGGGGGGGTAGAATCCAGCTGCCTCGTCCGGCCAAGGGTATCCCAGGAGAACCCACTGTAGTGCCGTTCAATGCGCCGGCGATCCTTGGACCACAGATGAAAGCAGGTGGACTCTTTGTGGGCCGGCTCTCTCCGGTCCACGGGGGAGAGATGTGGAGAGACCTCGTCTTGCAGAGCGTCTCCTCACCTTGCGTCCTCTCCAGGGGGGGGGGTTCCAACACACGGTAGTGTCGGGGGTCTTTATCCATAGAATAATCAAAGTATCCAAAGCATAATCCGTGCCTGGGAAGGCGGGCTGTCGTCGGTAGAATAATCCGGTATACAGGTCCACTCGCTCGTCGGCTCTGGGGCTCCTCGGGTGCAGCTTCACATAGGGTCAACCACCCTGGGTAAGCAGCCAGTTCTCTGCCCGAAACGATGGGGTACTGACTACGGTAGTATTCTCACCGCACGAAGCACTATATATTAACAGACTATTATTAGCTTAATAGACTACGTCCAACTCGACGATATAGTGCCAAATATGACTATTCAAATATTAATATACACGATGTCTCAATACCGATGGTAGGCCGAACTTGGCCTTACTCCCACACGTGGCATCGCGGGGAGGCTTTACGTCTGTGACTCTATTGGAGGGTAAGAAACTGGACTGAAAAAAAAGTCCTACTTTAGTAGCGCAGTATATATACGCACTATGAACAAATAGTCCCATTAGTGGTGCGGTAGCCAAATTCCTACGCGGAACTAGGACTTGTTCGTACATGTCGAGCGGTACGTTTGAACTGGGTCTGAGGGGTATGGCAGCCTGGCACCAAGGTCTCGACCAATAGTAGAATGGAGACTATTATGGGATGTTCAGTAGGCTAGAATGGATATTCAATGCATATTGTACAAGGAATATACAAGGGATATCAGGGAATATTAGAGAATATACAAATACAATTAAATATATATATATAAATAAATATATATATTCGGTTTAATCTGGCCCTTCACAACAGCCACCCCCTGAATAGGTCCCAGACCTAATCAGTTAAACGGAGACAGATTAATCGCGTTGTCTATTTACACATAAGGGTTTGCTGTAGGGTCATGGTCATCATCGATTGTGTCTGGGAGTCGAGGCAGTTCTATGAGCCTCGCCACGGGACGGGTGTAAGTGCGACCCTGGACGAGCACTTCAGCTGCTCGGACCTTGCCGTCGGCACCGGTGATCACTTTGCTTACGCGGCCGGCCGGCCACATAGCTCTGGGCAGTGATTGATCAATAATCATGACGACTGTTCCTTCTGTCAAATTGTCTCTCTCCTTTACCCACTTCTGGCGGGTCTGTAGAGACGGTAGGTAGTGCAGTAGGAAACTGTTCCAAAACTTGTCGGCTAATACTTGGCTGTACCTCCACATTCGTCGGCCGTTCGCTTCTTCAGGCCGGTACATTGTCTGGGGTAATGCAGGATCTAGCCGCCCCATCAGGAGTGTGTTGGGCGTAACTGGGTCGGTATCCGCCACATCACTGGAGACATATCCGAGGGGCTTCGTGTTAAGTACTCCCTCAATCTCCGTGAGGACTGTCATTAGGACTTCTTCCGCCACAGTCTGGGCCCCAAGTACTGCGTACAGGGCTGTCTTTATGGAGCGCACTTCTCGTTCCCAAGTGCCACCGAAGTGGGGTGCGTTTGGGGGGTTGAATTGGAAATCAACCTGTGCTGGAGCGAGGTGGGTCTTAAGTTCTGGGCCCATACCTTGGAAGCTCTCTCTCAGCTCTCTTTCGCCGCCTTTAAAGTTTGTCCCATGATCGGACAATAGGGTAGACGGTCTTCCTTTCCGTGATATGAATCTACGGAAGGCCATAAGGAATGAGTCTGTGCTCATGGTCGGGAGAAGCTCGATGTGTATCGCTCTGGTGGTCATGCATTTGAATACAATACCCCACCGCTTCTCGGTTCCTCTTCCTTTCTTTATGTGCAGCGGGCCAAAGCAGTCCATACCCGTTGAGTGGAATGGCTTGTCACCGATTCGGAGGCGACATGGAGGAAGGTCAGCCATCCTTGGTATGCTGGGCTGCGCGCGCCACTTGCGGCAGTCTAGACATGTTCGTTGGAAGCGTCGTACCGCCTCTCTTCCTTGTAGGATCCAGTAACGACGTCTGATTTCCGCGAAGACTCTTTCTGCTCCTGCGTGATGTACATCCTCATCGTATTTCTTTATAATCAGCTCTGTGACCTTGTGTCGGCTGTTCAATACGATCGGGTATTTAATGTCATCCGGTAGATTGGGGGCTCTGCGTAGGCGACCACCCACTCTGATGAGGGTGTGAGCGTCGCTCTCGGGGGCCAGGTGAATTAATCTGCTGTCGGATGGGACGGGCTTTCCTCCCTGTAGACAGGCCAATTCATCGGGGAACGAGTCTCTCTGGGCTCGCTGCAGTAGAAGCAATTCTGCTTCCTCGTAGTTAGCCGCTGACATATCAGCGGGGGACTTGCACTCCGGGTGGTACCGCAGGAATGTTCTTTGTTGTGCACTCTCTATGGACGTGCAATCGTTTATGTTAGGGTCGGTGGAGGCTACGGTGCTCAATCCACAGAACACAGACTTCTTAATTTCCACCTCCTCTGGACTTGCTTCCCTCGGGATAGGCATGGGCCACTGTCCTTCCGGGAGTCTTAGGAATGCGGGGCCGTCACTGTAGACATTGCGACGGGTGAGGTCATCCAGGGGCATCCCCCGGGTGATGACGTCAGCTGGGTTCTGTTTTGTATCAACGTAGCGCCACTCTGTTTCTCCGGTTAACTCTTCGGTTAAGTCTTGAATCTCGGTGACTCTGACTCCCACGAAGACTTTGTACTTGCATGAGTCCGATTTGATCCAGGCGAGTACCGTCGTGGAATCTGACCACAGGATTGTTCTAGACACCGGTATGGTGAGCTCACGTTGGATGAGCGTGGCTAGGTGCGCTCCGGCTAGGGCTGCGCAGAGCTCTAGACGTGGGATAGATTGTTGCTTGCGTGGGGCTATTCTCGAGCGGGCGAGGACAAATGCTGTGTAGATCTCTCCCCCCTGGTCTTGGGCCCGCAAGTAGGCTACTGATCCGTATGCGACCTCTGAGGCGTCACTGAAGACGTGTAAGTCCATTTTACATGTCTCTGGCCTCACCGTGGGTGGGAAGTAGCTTCGGCGCATATTAACGCCTGGGAGTGAGTGGAGCTCCATCTCCCACTCTCTCCAGGTGGATGCAAGGTGTGCGGGAATGGGGTCGTCCCAGCCCTGGTCCTTGTCCCACAATGCTCGTACAATCATTTTTGCCCTGGTGGTGTACGGTAGAATACATCCTAGCGGGTCATATTGTCGGGCGAGTGTTGTGTACACACTCCGTCTGGTGGTCGGCGCCGCCGCCGGCCTTCCCTGCTCCGTAGTCAGGGGCTTGTGTCTGTAGTGAAGCGAATCTGTTTTGAATCGCCACACCAATCCCAGGGTCATCTCCTGGGCTTCTCCCGGGATTGTAGCCATCCAGGTCTCGCTGCTGGCTGCCTTGTCCTCGGAGGAGAGGCTGCGCAGTACTTGCGGATCGCTGCTGGCCCACTGCCTGAGATCAAAGCCGCCTTTGATCAATGAGGCGCGGAGTTTAATCAGGAGAGCCTCGGCTTCTTCCTGGGTTGAAAGGCTTTGTAGACAGTTGTCTACGTAGAAGCTGTTCTTTACGCTGTGTCGGACCTCTTCGTCCGCTGCTGGGTCCTCTGCTACATGTTTCTGTAGTGCAAATGTCGCACAGCAGGGGCTGCACGTCGTTCCGAAGGGGAGGACTTCCCATTGGTAGATGGCTGGGTGCTCATCTCCTGGCTTCTCTCTCCATAGGAACCGTAACAGGGGCTTGTCCGCCTCTACTAATCTCACCTGCAGGAACATTCCTTTAATGTCCCCGCTGATGGCCACCTTTTCCTGGCGGAAGCGGAGTAGAACGCCGAGTAGGGAGGGGCCGAGTGTGGGACCGGGCAGTAACTCTTTATTCAGATTTTGGGATCCGATCTGGTAGCTGCAGTTAAATACTATGCGGTCTTTACCGTTGTGATGGACCTTGTGGTGGGGCACGTACCACGATTCAGTGGTCTGGTCAGCCTCTTTAATGTCCATCTTTGTGACGTGTCCCGCTGTGATGAGCTTCTCAATCTCAGCGCGGTATACACTCTCTTGGGCGGGGTTCTTGGCTAAGCGCCGCTCCGTGTTCAGCAGGTACCGTTCTATGGCGTCTGTCTTGGCGTGGAAAGTAGGCATTCCTTCTCGCCGCAGGAGTGGCGTGGCGTATCTCAACACGCCGTTGACCGGGACTCTCTTGGTCCCTGTCTCGAGGAGGTGAATGGCGTAAATGTCATCTTTAGAGCGAATGTCTTTCTTTCCATTCTTAAAGGGCATTTGTTCCAAGCTCCATAGCCGCTCTACGTGTTGCAGGAGTGCGGTTTCTCCCTCTGTGACTCGGGAGTGGAGACATCTAGTGGCTGTACTTCGGTTGAGAGATTTGGCGAGCGGGCCTTGGAGAGTCCATCCCAAACAGGTCTCGACTGCTGCAGGACAGCCTCGGGGTCCGGTATGAACCCGGTCTATCGGGACAATGAGGTCTGCATGGTCGGAGCCTATCAACAGGGTCGGCATAGCATTGTCTATGAGCGGGATCGGTAACTTGCGCAGATGTGCATATTTCTCCATCAGCTTGGCGACGGGGTATGTGTACCGCGACAGTCCTATTTCTTGGCTGGTGAAAGCGTCTGCAATCTGGTACCGTCGCTCAGGCTGGCCGCTTGCTGCGATAGAGAATGAGACATTCTCGCCCTTTATCGTCTTCAAATCTCGTCTTATTGTCCGAATTGTCATTTGGGTTTCGCTTCCCCGCAGCCCTAGCTGGGCCGCAGCGGAGGCGAGCAGCAGGGTCTTCTCTGACCCGTCATCGAGGACGGCGTAAGTGTCCAGGACTTTATTCTGGTAGCTTAGTGTCACACGCACTACTTTTAGGAGTACTCGGGCTCCACTGCTGCTGGCGGGATCGATGTACATGACGCTCGCTTTGCGGCTGGATGGTGCAGGTGAAGGGCGCCGTCTGTTACTGTCGTGAAGTATGTCCAGATGGGCTCCATCGCACTTGGTGCACCTTTTCTTTAAGCGGCATTCGGCTGCCATGTGTGAGCGCGCACAGCGAAAACAGCGCTTGTTGGACTTTATCCATTGACCTGCTTCCTCCGCGTTCAGCTTGGGGAAGGAGTCACATTGCGCTAGCCAGTGTTCTTTCTCACAGTAGGGGCACACTATCTTCCACTTCTCCGTTCTGGAGGGGGTACTGTGGCTCCTGCTGCTCGGTACTGACTCCGATTGGTGCATCACAGTCACCGATCTTCTTCCATCATTTAGTCGTCTGGTTCCTTCTCTGGAGCCAGGGGTGCTCCGTCCGAATGTATCTAGCCGTAGGCTGCTGACTTCTCTCGCCAGGAAGTCTGCTAGATCGAGGAGGTTCGGTTCGGGGCCATTCGGGTCTCTGTGGTCCCTCTGCCGCCTAAAGCGCTCCTGACGAGCGGGCGGCAGCTTCTCCAGGATCCTTTCCACATTTGAGTTGGCGTAAAGTTCATACTTCCCCTTCTCTCTTTGCGCTCCCAACATCCCTACCAGGGACTGCACTCTGATGGACAGGTCGTCCAGTGCTCGATTGTCTATTGCTGGGGGTAAGCGGTCGATGTGTCGGATCTCCTGGATCACGTAATCCCATATGCGCCCATACCTCTGGTCCAATGCTACCAGCGCTGCTGTGTATGGGGTGGTGGAAGTCGCGTAGGCGAGCGCTATATTATGTGCGCGGGGCACCTTTAAGTGCTGCAGTAGGATGGCGTATTTGTGGCGTTCATCCAATACATCCACCAACATGGTCTCCAGACACATGCGGAGTTCTGTATACTGGGCCCGGTTCTCTTGGGTGAAGTCGGGTACCATAGGCGTGCCAATGTATGACGCTGACTGTGGATACATCGGCGAGCGTTGGGGGGGAGGCCTCCTAGGCGAGTCTCCTCCCGCTCCTTGGTATGGGCTGGTACCGGCAGTGTACCATGGCCCGCTTGTCCAGGTGCTGTTCCTCGGTGCGGGTCGTGCGTCGTGCTCACCCGTGTATAGAGTCGGGGGTCTGTAGCGCAGCTCCGCGGGAGTATAGCCTGGGCTGTACCGGACCTCCTGGTCCGGTAGAGTACTGTGCTGTCTTCGGGCGCGGTTCTCCTCCTCTTCCTCTTCGTCTTCAGTTAGGTCATCCAGTGCTTGTAGTCTCTGGTTTAGCCTCTCCACAGGATATGCTGCTCCTTCCCGGTTGCTAGGTCTCGCTTGGACCGGTGGGGGGAGGTGGTCTGTGGGGGGTATAGACCTCGTCTGTTGGTCAAGTTCAGGGTTGTTTACTCGGCTAGGGGATGCCGCCCTGGAGGTGTGTCTAGACGAGTTCCTGGAGCCTCTGGCGGAGGGAGAGGGTGTTGTCCGTCTGATCAGCTGTTCTATTAGTTGCGACTGCTGTCTGTCGCGCTCTGCGTCCCGTAGAGCACCAGCAGCTGCTCGCTGGCTGTCTGCTCGGTCTCGGGCCACATTCTCTTCCATCTGAATGCGTCTTATTTCCAGGCGTATGTGCTCTTCTTCGCTCCGTTGCTGTATCTGCAATCGATCGCGTTCACCCTGGAGTCTATCGCGTTCAGTAGAGGCTTTCAGGCTGACGAGGAATGCCTGCTGTAGGGTCCTCTCTGCCTCGCTGGGAGAAGGCGGTTGTATAGGGGAGCCTTCCCTCGGGGTACTCCTTGCGGAGCCTTGGAGCTCTATCTCCACGGTGCTCTCCCAGTCTTCTTCCGTGCCGAGTTCTCTCTCGGTAGCGTTGTATTCCTCCCGGGACTCATCGGGGACTACTTCTTCAGTACTGGCGGGGTGTGAAGTCATGTCTGGTTCCCACTGGTCCCCACCGTGAACTTGGTCAGTTACATTAGAGCCCGTAGGGGCCTCTATGGTCGGGGTAGTCTGGGCGTTGGGGTTAGACATACTTTTACTTTCTAGTTTTACCGCGTTTACTGTCAGTAGAAGACTAGGTTGTTGACTGACAGCGTAAGCCTCTAAGTACTGAGGGAGCCGTCGTTCGCGCTGCGGGCGTTGGTTAGGAGGATCGTTTCGTGGAGTGTTCATCATAGGCCATTTCAATATTAATAACACTATATTAATATTACACTAATTACCATCCGGCTCGAAGGACCAATTGTAACTGAGGGGTACAATTCCCTGACTGTATTACTAGATATGATACTTACTACCACTACCTTTGTACTTAATATTCGGCCACCCAGTACACGGCATAAATATATTATCATGAACACTCTCACGTAGATGAAACGGATCCAACACAAATGTACGAATTAGAAGCAGGTCTTTATTTCCTACACAGCGATGGTGTGTAGAATAAACACTTAATCACTTAATTACATTTATGAATTGAAATAGTATGCACTTTTATGGCAAGGAGTATTCGTCGGTATATCAATAGATAATGTCCAATCTCTGAAGGCGCAGGTGGTAAATATACGACCTGGAATAGTTAAGGAATAACAGCAATGATACTTTAATGATTATAGGCTGGATACACTAGAGGGGGTTAATCCGGTCGCTTGTAAGCCGACAGGAGTAGGAGGGGGGGGGGGGGGGTAGAATCCAGCTGCCTCGTCCGGCCAAGGGTATCCCAGGAGAACCCACTGTAGTGCCGTTCAATGCGCCGGCGATCCTTGGACCACAGATGAAAGCAGGTGGACTCTTTGTGGGCCGGCTCTCTCCGGTCCACGGGGGAGAGATGTGGAGAGACCTCGTCTTGCAGAGCGTCTCCTCACCTTGCGTCCTCTCCAGGGGGGGGGGTTCCAACACACGGTAGTGTCGGGGGTCTTTATCCATAGAATAATCAAAGTATCCAAAGCATAATCCGTGCCTGGGAAGGCGGGCTGTCGTCGGTAGAATAATCCGGTATACAGGTCCACTCGCTCGTCGGCTCTGGGGCTCCTCGGGTGCAGCTTCACATAGGGTCAACCACCCTGGGTAAGCAGCCAGTTCTCTGCCCGAAACGATGGGGTACTGACTACGGTAGTATTCTCACCGCACGAAGCACTATATATTAACAGACTATTATTAGCTTAATAGACTACGTCCAACTCGACGATATAGTGCCAAATATGACTATTCAAATATTAATATACACGATGTCTCAATACCGATGGTAGGCCGAACTTGGCCTTACTCCCACACGTGGCATCGCGGGGAGGCTTTACATCTGTGACTCTATTGGAGGGTAAGAAACTGGACTGAAAAAAAAGTCCTACTTTAGTAGCGCAGTATATATACGCACTATGAACAAATAGTCCCATTAGTGGTGCGGTAGCCAAATTCCTACGCGGAACTAGGACTTGTTCGTACATGTCGAGCGGTACGTTTGAACTGGGTCTGAGGGGTATGGCAGCCTGGCACCAAGGTCTCGACCAATAGTAGAATGGAGACTATTATGGGATGTTCAGTAGGCTAGAATGGATATTCAATGCATATTGTACAAGGAATATACAAGGGATATCAGGGAATATTAGAGAATATACAAATACAATTAAATATATATATATAAATAAATATATATATTCGGTTTAATCTGGCCCTTCACAACAGGAACACACCTGGGGAACTTTTTTTTGGAGTGCAGAATTCAAAACTAAGTTCACCCCCTTCCCAAAATATAACTTGCCAAAGGGTTGGATGTTGTTCGTTCAGCCCAAGCACACCACAGAGAGATGACCTGTAATTTAGCATAGCCGCCCTCATCATAGTATTGTAAACTACGGATGAGTCTGTCGCAGTCAACCAGCACCTGCCAATGGGTCGGACCCAGGGGGCGAAACTAGAGCCTGCCACCCGCCATTGGCGCTCAGTTTTTACGTTTGGCGCCTCCCACTGAGAGGTCTGCCCGCCGTGTGGCGGGCAATCAAATAGTCAAGTGAAAACCGAAAATCATGATCAAATTCTGAGCGGAGTTCTCACTCGCTGTCTCAGCACAGACACGCAGCTCATTGCTGCTCCTAACCTCCCGCACCTGTTTCTGTATGCTGCTGCATGTAAACAGAGGCTATTGCCTCCGACAGTCACCGTGACGTTAGTCTAGTCAGTGTGGGACCTTCGTGAGATAACGTTAGCTACCGTTACAAAATGACCCAGTCAACTATTCACTTAGTTTAATACATGAGGCATTGTGTAACGTTATCCAGCCGGCTAGCTACTGATAGATCCCGACATCAACAAATGCTCCAGCAATAGTCCAGTGCATAATACCTCCATTGGCTAGGTAGCTCACTAGTCACTACGAAATGTCGCAGTAAACTAAATAGTTCACTGAGGCCACTCGAGTATACACACAGACAATGGAGCTGTTTGCAGACAGCGAGGTGGCGATGTCTCGCAGATAACACAATCACAAGTATGATTATATAATATATATATTTTATTAAAAAAAATATATATATAAAATAATAATGGTAAAAAAAGTTGGCAGGTAAGAAATATGCTTGGCGGGTATATTCTTCCCATCTACCCGCCACTGGCCGGTGAGTCAAAAAGTTAATTTCGCTCCCTGGTCGGACCCTTTAGCTCAGCTGGTTAGTGCGGCTGCCTGTGTCATTAGCCTATAGTGTCTAGGGGTGGGACAATACATCGATCCAGATCGATATATTGATCTATTATCAATAATCAAATAGGATCGATGCAATGTAAAAAGATCGATTCATATTGCGATACTCTTATTTTGAAAATCCGGCGACGGCGACGTCATCGCCCCGCGCCCAGTGTTGTGAAACTCCGTTTAACATCAACAGCAGTAGCATCTAGAGCGTCACTAGAGCAAGACTAGTGTGCCTATTCTGTGACCCAAAACATGTCCCTGCTGTTTTATTCTGCAATGGGTCCAATGCATCTAACCTGCTTTGCAATCCTCGCCACTCCACGTCGCGTTAAAGATCGAAGATAACGTTACATTAGCGTAAGCTAACAAGCTAAGCCAGAGCCATAGGCAGAGAGAAGTGGGCACTGGGAAGGAGGGTGCATTCTCGGGATAGCCCCACTAACAGGATCTGGCCGGTACTGCACCTTAATACAGCTCTGACAGTGAATAGGATATTAATATCGAAAAAAAAGAAAAACGAACCAAAAACAGTGAACAGGAGGAAAACAATATTGTTTTTCGTTTAAATGTCTGGAAGAGCTCAAAAATAAAAATGTCAAATGATATTTCCATTTAATCCATTGCCTTTTTTTTGTTGATTTAAATGTTACTGATTGTGTTAAATGGGCATATAATATCGTCTCATATCGATCGCAGGCACCTGAATCGAATCGTATCGTATCGTGGCAGACTGTGTGATATCGGATAATATCGTATCGTTGTCCAAAGAATCGATATCGTATCGTATCGTGATGAAACTGGTGATTCCCACCCCTAATAGTGTCACTAGCTTAACCGCCTAGCTCCTGGACATCTACAGATGATTGTTGTACTTGAGACGAAGAGAATGAGACGACAATACCATGGACACCAAAGGATCGAGGCCGTCTAGTCGCATCCAACAAACTAAGCCAATGTAACGGTTCTCAATTGGTCAGAGATTGAAGAGACTGGGAACGGCCTTCGACCATTTATTTCCTACAGAAGACACATAAAATACAATAACTGTAGTTTTCTGGTCACTGCACATCTTGCATACCTCAGCAAATAGCTACAAGACTGCTCTTTTTATAATGTCTCAATGACACAGTATGGGAACAAAATTAACTTTTTGACTTACCAGCCATTTGGCTGGTAGATTTTAAAAACTACCAGCCAGGCAGATTTTTTACCAGCCAAAAATAAAAAATTGCTTTTTAGTATATCGCCATGTGTTATTATTACTATATAATACTCTCATATGCTATTTTCAATTAATATCATAAACAACATAAGGAATATTAGCATAATTTTGAGTGGACTGAAGGAATGAGTCAGCGTTAAGTTTTAAATGCAAATAATTTATTGAAACATAGAAGTGGGGACACACACACTGTTTCAACTCACCACCCCCGCATCATATTGTAGTCTAGTCTGTCTTCAAACTTCCACTCCTCTCGAAACCTTTTTATATTTGAATATCAACATTATCTGTGCATCCTCAGTAATCCTCAGTTTACTACAATATACTCATCTCCTGAGTCCTGACTAGTGACTTCATCGTCTTTCCAAACGCACGCACACACACAGAGAAAGGGAGAGTCCCCCCCCCCCCCATTTCCCTTTCCCCAGTCCACACTGTCTGCTGTTCTCTATGGCTCTGCCGCTGATCAGGATTAGCTTGTTAGCTTACGCTAACATAACGTTCATTTCGGGCGATGTAGGCATAAAGGAATGGCGACGATGCAATGCATGTTAGATGCATTTGACCCGTTGTGAGAAGAAGAAAAAACCACAGACTTATTTCGGCTCGCAAAATAGGCGCACTGCTGTGTAGCTCTGCTCTCAGGGAACAAACTTAACTTTTTGACTTACCAGCCATTTGGCTGGTAGATTTTAAAAACTACCAGCCAGGCAGATTTTTTACCAGCCATTGGCGGTTGGCTGGTACTTATTTTGTTCCCTGATCACAACACAGCACTACTTGCCAACACAATGATCATAACACATACTAGGGCTGACCTTCGAAGCTTTTTTTGGCAATCGAAGCTTCGGGGCCGAGCTTCGATTTTAATTCGAAGCTTCGAAAAAAAATGTAAAATTTATATAATATATATATTTTTTTATCTTATGTTGTGGGACTTGTACAGCACTTTCGTAAACGTTGTTGTTTTTAAATGTGCTCTATAAATAAAGTGGGTTGGATTAATTAATTAAGTAGCCCCTTTCGTGACTGACGCATCCAACAAGGTTTCACTCGGCTGTGTGATTTAATTCAAGGTGGATCGCTGTTGTCGTTTGAACAACTTCAGATTTCATGGGAACTACCAATCCCCCAAATCAAGAATGTTTAAGATGAATGAAGTAAGATTTTGATTATTTGAAATATGGCCTGTGTAGACTAAACTATGCACAGAATTATGTCAGTCTACAAGGTCCGGATTCTACATGGTCCGGCAATGTAGACCTTGTAGACTCCACTACAGACCAATTATCAGTGAATGTTCATGCATTTTTAAGAAGGGCAACTTCCACAAAAAAACAAAGAACTCACCAAAACATCTCAGTAGCACCTTATCTAAATGTTATATTTCATATATGGAGATTCATATTTATTTATGTATTGCATGCATTTCTACATTTTATTTCCTATTTTGTTTATTCATCCCAGTATCTTTCTTTCTTATGTGTGGAATTCTACAAGGTGCGCGCACACACACACACACCTACACACACACCTACACACACACTTACATTTAGTCATTTAGCTGACGCTTTTATCCAAAGCGACTTACAAGTTCTGTACGACAAGACAGCAAGGGTACAACTCTATCAGCTGAGTAACAATGTTCATCAAAGTGTTGCGTGTTACAGTGTAGGTTAGTTTATTAGGACAAGTGCATGTCAGTAAGGTTAGTCACGGTTAGATTTTTTTTTTTTTTTTTTTTTTATCATTTCAGATAATGGTTGAAGAAGTGAGTCTTTAGTCGACGGCGAAAGATTGGACGGGATTCGGCTGTCCTAACTGGGATGGGTAGTTCACACACACACACACACAAATCGAAGTAAAAAAGAAAAAAATTGAAATTTTTTTTTTTGAAAAAAAGTTTTTTTTTTTTTAAACTTCGATATTTTTTTTAATGTTCGAAGCTTGTGCCATCGAATCGAACGTTCGAAGCTTCGAAGCATTTAAGACAGCCCTAACATACAATTAGGGATGCACGATATTGATTTTTTTGACACCGATACCGATAACTTTATGCTCCTCAGGCCGATAACCGATATTTATTGTATTATAAAAAAACTTATGTATATATATATTTTTTTATCAATTTTTTTTTTTCAACATGAAACAAAACATATCACAATACAATAATAATACATAAAAAGACTTCCCAGGACAATAACTTAACACCAACTTAAATGTGACCTAACCAGACAACAGAAACAAAAACAGTTTTGACTGATAAAGTGACCATATTTATTTATTTTTCCAAATGAAAATTCACAATCCGTCAACAACTTATAATACATCCAACCTAAGACGCTCGAAGCTTTTTGTTCTTCTTTTTTCAAAGCGGAGCCTTGAAAAAAAGGCTTTGAGTGGACACATCACCACCACAACAAGTCACCTGCAACAAGCTAGAAGCTAGAAGCTAGAAGCTGCTGTGAATCCAAAGCCAGCTATTGACGAGTCGTTTGCTAAATTAAAGAAGTTTGACAGAAATGACCCAAGGGCTCAAGCCGCTAGCTTTTAAGCAGTCCTTGGTGGTGCAAATTAACCTGGCTACTATGGAGCAATAAGTGACTGCGTTCAACCGAGGGTTGCATCACAGCCATGGAAGGGGCTAGCTTTGCTTAGCTCCTCGCGTCGTCGTAGGCTTCTAAGTTAACACAATAACTAGGGCTGCAATGATTAGTCGACATAATCGACGACGTCGATTATAAAAAATCGTCGACGAGAAATCGTTGCGTCGATTAGTCATAAAAAAAATTAATTTTTTTTTTTTTTTTTTTTTTTTGTGCACTACCTATCTTTGTGAGAGTGGCTTCTCAGGGTTCCAGACAACATCATAACATGATAATCCCATAGCAAATTTTGGACATTGAAAACATTGTTCCCCTGCAGGAGATGATGATCAGACTAGACACACAATACATTACACACGCACTCCTCTCACTCACACACAGCGATCAGAGTAAGACACACACATACACACTCCTCTCACTCACACACAGCGATCAGAGTAAGACACACACACATACACACTCCTCTCATTCACACAGAGCGATCAGAGTAAGACACACACACATTCACACTCCTCTCTCTCACACACAGCGATCAGAGTAAGACACACACACATTCACACTCCTCTCACTCACACACAGCGATCAGAGTAAGACACACACACATACACAAATTACACAGTACACACCTCTCACTCACACAGCGATCAGAGTAAGACACACACACAAATTACACAGTACACACACTCCTCTCACTCACACAGCGATCAGAGTAAGACACACGTCACACACATACACACACGGACTCCTCTCACACACAGCAAACAAAAGTTATTTAAAGTACACTTCGACTTTAATTTGTATTATTTAATTTATTTATCTTGTTATGAGTGATTGCTGTATTGTTCTTCAAATACATTTTCATTTAAAGTGGCTTAAAGATCCAAATTCAAATGTTTCATGAGTCATTATTTTAATTTGCTATGGGATCATCATGTTATGATGTTGTTGTTTGGTCCTGACAAGAGTCTCAAAGTCTGGGGTGATGGTAGACAAGCAACTCTGAGGTCATGCCCAATGTCCAATCTGTTCCTCTGCTCTGTCTTCAGCTGGACCAGAGCTGAGAAGCCACTTTCACAAAGATAGGTAATTTATATTATTATATTATATTTATGTTGTTTACATTGGTTTTCGATTAGTCGACTAATCGAAAAAATAATCGGCAGATTAGTCGACTACCAAATTAGTCACTAGTTGCAGCCCTAACAATAACACACCATCGTAGCGGTGGTGATGCCGCAGGTGACCGGTCAGGCTGGATGTATTACAAGTTGTTGCCCTTTTCCCTCCTTGTGGAACTTCTGCATTGCATTTATTACAAATAGCAAGCGATCTTTTTCCTCTGAAATTCCGAGTACCGACGGGGCCATCTTTGTTTTTAACGTCCGCGCTGATTCAGAAACTTACGTGGCTACGTCACAGCCAAGAAAGGGAGCGCTGGATTTGTGTAAAACGCCCTGTTCCTAAACCACACGCTGTCAGTCGTACCACAGTACTGGCAAAATGGGATGAGCCTACAGTCAAAACAAACGCACTTCATTCCAATTCACCCACACAGCATTTTTTTTTACCAAAAAATATATTACATTATCGGAGCTATTAATAACGTTATCGGGTTTATCGGGATGACGTCATAATTGCTGATATCGGCCTGATAATTATCGGCCCGATAATTATCGTGCATCCCTACATAAAATACACACACATAGAATACAATAACTGTAGTTTTCCGGTCACTGCACATCTTGCATACCTGCATGTACAACATAAAATAATACATTAAACTTCCTCCCCCAAAATAACTAACTCAGCGGCCAAACCAACACAATTCTAATTACTGTCGTGGAATATATTATCATGTTCTTATAGATCTGTGTTGAGATATCATGTTATACAGCTTGACTTTCAGTATGACCAGCTTGACTGGTTAATGTGTGTATGTCTCTTTAAGAACACTCTGACATCCCCCCAGTCATAACAAAGTTGTTGTTGCTCCCAGTGACTGAGAACCATTTTTGTTCATCATCATATCTGATATTATGTTATGACTGACAACTGTGTATTTAACATATGTCTGAAACAGCGCTCTGGGTCAGTCTATGGCCAGACGCTAGTGTTAACATATTGTCTCTGACTATAGACTGTCCTTTCATATGTGGCCACGGTGAAATAACCTTTCTTCTTATTGTTAATAAACTCTCTTCTTATTATTGATAAGGCCTAACAAAATTAATAGTTGGTTTCCGGTTGCCGACCGACCCTGCCGATTTAGGTGCGACCCAATATATTTTATGAGTTTTTTTTTTTAAATATAAAAAAAAAAAAATTAAGAATAAAGTTTCATAGAAATCTTAGTCAAACATTTTGTATTATGGATATTAAACATGCTGGCAGAGTACATGCATCCATGTTGTTGTGAACATTTTAATTAAATAAAGAAATTCCCTATCCATAGTCGCCGTGGGAAAGAATAAAATAAAAAAATTAAATAAAATAAATTCCCTACCTATCCATGGCCAAACTGACAACCAACAGGAAACCAACAATATATTTTACTTTGCCTAATGACTCAGAATGATTTGTAAACGGCTCATCGTTTAGTCCTTTAATATTTCCCATTACATTACTGACCAGCTGCTGCTGGAGGTGCCTAGGACCAGGCTTAAAACTAGGAGATAGAGCCTTCGCTGCTGCTGCCCCCCGGCTTTGGAACAGCCTCCCCCACATAAGATCTGCCCAGAGCCTGAGTAGGGTAAAACTGCAGTGCCGCAGCTCCATACATAGGAGGGGCCTGTACTGTGCGTTGGGGGCCTGTACTGTGCGTTGGGGGCCTGTACTGTGCGGTGCACTACTGCGCATGCGAGAAACAAAGTAACATATAATATAGGACACTAGAAACATAAAGTAACATACGGAACATAAAGTAAGATACGGAAAATAGGACCAAAATATTTTTGACTTAAACTGAATATCAATTAGATTAGGAGTAACCAAATAAAGCATTCAATGCAACCAATTGTCTATAGACTAGAATTGTTATCTTAAACTGAATATCAATTGGATTACCAGCCCTGACTGTTACTCTAAACTTAACCTCTTCTGGATGAGGGCCTAAACTTAACCCTTAGACTAGATTAGAATTACTTTACTTTGTTTCTCGCATGCGCAGTTGTGCACCGCACAGTACAGGCCCCCAACGCACAGTACAGGCCCCTCCTATGTATGGGGCTGCGGCACTGCAGTTTTATGCTATTGGAGTAGACTAGAGCAGTGTTTCTCAACTGGTGGGTCGCGACCCAAAAGTGGGTCGCAGGGCCATATTGAGTGGGTCGCGGATGTGTTTCTTTTTTTTGGACTAGCTATCTTGGTGAAAGTGGCTTCTCAGCTCTGGTCCAGCTGAAGACAAAGCAGAGGAACAGATTGGACATTGAGCATGACCTCAGAGTTGCTTTGTCTACCATCACCCCAGACTTTGAGACTCTTGTCAGGAGCAAACAACATCCCCAGTTATCCCATTAGTTCCCTGGGATGTTTAAGCTAAGAAGTCTGCTAAGAAGGATATATTATTTATTATTATTATTATTATTTTATTTCATTGTGTTTTTAGCCCTAGTTGTACTTTTGTTGCAACCCCAGTTATCCCATTAGTTCCCCAAACTTACTGTAGGTCTGTTATGTTAAGCTACGAAGTCTGCTAAGAAGCATAATTATTTATTATTATTTTATTTCATTGGGTTTTTAGCCCTAGTTGCACTTTTGTTGCAACCCCATTTATCCCATTAGTTCCCCCAAACTTAGGTATGTTATGTTAAGCTAAGAAATCTGCTAAGAAGCATATATTATTTATTATTATTTTATTTCATTGGGTTTTTAGCCCTAGTTGCACTTTTGTTGCACTTTTTTGTGTTTATTTCATGTTTTTAACAGTGCATGAAAGATTGTGTATTACTGCAATTATTTTTTATTATTCATAGTCGTAAAAAGATTTGGGTCGCGACTTAATGACTAAGGAAAATGTTGGGTCCCGAGGCTAGACCAGTTGAGAACCACTGGACTAGAGGTTTTTAAACCATTGCTCAAAACACACCTCTTCTCCCTGGACTTTGACCAGAGCTAGCGTAGCATTTTCATATGACGTCCGATGTCACAATTTTCCGGTCTCTTTATATATTGCACTTTGCCCTTGCTTTCTTACTGTACTATACCTTTTTTCTGTAATTTTTGTGTATTTTATTTGGTTTGGGTGCTAGTCATTTGTAAATGTGCTATACAAATAAAACTGACTTGACTTGACTACATTGCGTAATACAGTGAACGTTACGCATTACGTTATTACAGTTTAATATTTAGACAAGTTCTAAATAGCAAAAAATAGTGAAATAGGAGAGCTATATTTCGAAGGAGAACCTACCTCAGCAAATAGCTACAAGACTGCTGGGTAGGTACGGTGTCCTAACAGGGACATATAGCGCGATATACAATGACCTCAACACGTCACAGGTGGCTCCAAAACAAATACGGTATAAGGTTTCTCAATTTAGATCAAATTCACATGCAAACAAATATAATTTCTAACTCTGTTACACCAACACTAATCCCAGTTAAGCTAACACTAGCTCCAGTTAAGCTAACACAAGCCCCAGTTAAGCTAACACTAGCCGCAGTTAAACTAACACTAGCCCCAGTTAAGCTAACACAAGCCCCAGTTAAGCTAACACTAGCCGCAGTTAAACTAACACAAGCCCCAGCTAAGCTAACACTAGCCGCAGTTAAACTAACACTAGCCCCAGTTAAGCTAACACTAGTCCCAGTTACACCAACACTAGTCCCAGTTACACCAACACTAGCCGCAGTTAAACTAACACTAGCCCCAGTTAAGCTAACACTAGTCCCAGTTACACCAACACTAGTCCCAGTTACACCAACACTAGCCCCAGTTAAGCTAACACTAGTCCCAGTTAGGCTTGGGCGGTATGACGGTATTACGGTATACCAGGGTATTTCGAAATACCGACGGTATGATTTTCAATACCATGACGTCACAGACTGTGCGCCGACTCTGTAGTGCACAGCACGCGCCAGCAGAGGGCAGTCTGTCTTTCCCTCTCTCAGTCAGAGCAGAGCATAGCTGAGCAGGTGACGCAACGCGCATGTTCCGTTGGGTCTTTCATCTTGCATGTGTTAATCTGCACGATAAATAAAGACTTATTCTTCTATAGAATGCGGTTATGGACCGTTTATTAACCATGGGCCCACTTCCAGACATTGGATGATTGAGGAATCGGGAAACGGAGCGTTTTTCTAACGTTTTGATTCGTGCATGAATGTGGACTCAGGGACACGTTGTTTGGCTACCGGTAAGGCCTAACAAAATTAATAGTTGGTTTCCGGTTGCCGACCGACCCTGCCGATTTAGGTGCGACCCAATATATTTTATGAGTTTTTTTTTAAATTATAAAAAAAACAAAAAACAAACAATTAGTAGGGGTGCACCGATATATCGGTCGGGTATCGGTATCGGCCGATAAGTGCCTTGTTGACTGCTATAAGCTCAAATGTGCCGATAGCAGTCGCCGATAACTAACCATCCATTTGTGTAGCGTCAAGACAAAAAAAAAATTCACTCGCGACCTACCTGCACCCGCCGTCCGCCCCACACACACACAAGCTACTGCATCAAAGTTACTATTTATGATTAACAAGGCATTCGTTTTGTGGCATTAACGTTATATAGTTAGTGTTACACGGACAATAACATCAGCATATTATTATTACCCATAGCAGCAAGGCATTACTCCGAGTCCGTTCATAGCCGGGAGGCAGACGACTAACGTTACTGGTGAAAATGTGATTTACGTTGGAATACTCCTTTGCCAACTTGCTGTACTTTGCTTGCAGGTCTGCAGCCATTATTACTGGATTAAGAATAGCCCCAACTTTAGCCAACGTAACGTTATGGCTAAACCTTTAACATTAGTTAACCCTAGCTTTCGGTTAGCTGTTCAATGCTAATGTAATAACACAACCAAGCGAATCCATCAGAGCTCCCCATCAACACCGCTCTGTCGGGAGGATGGCATTTAAGAAAGTATCTGCTGTTAAAATGACACAAACATTCGTTTTGTGGCATTAACGTTATTATAGTTAGTTACACGTTCAATTACATCAGCATAGTATTTACCCGAAGATAGCAAGCAAGCCGTGCATAGCTCGGTTACATTCCGTTGCTCATTCCGTACCCAACTACACATTCTGCAATCTGTTAATAAAGTTTTCAACCAGACAAATGTATAGAAAGGCTTTGTTTTATTATAACATTTGTTGCAGTAAAATCATTGTGTCTCGTTTGGCCATCCTGTGGAGCGCGCTGGTCGGCGGGCACTGCCGGGCAGCTAACTTATTAGCTTGTTGTGGACGGTTCTGAGTTTGACTCGCATTCTCACAAGCAGATCAATGGCGGCATGCCCCGAAGTAGAAAAATGAATATTCGCTTGGTGGTAAGCAGGAGGTGGGTGCTAGCGGTGTGGCGTAATTGGCCGAATCGACTGTCAATCAAAATGGTTCCATTGCATTGGTTGAAAGCTCTGGTTGAGAGAATAGTATCCCGCTGCAGGCCGCCAGAATGGTTCCATTGCATTGGTTGAAAGCTCTGGTTGAGAAAATAGTATCCCTCTGCAGGCCGCCAGACGATACTGGGAGAGGGATCAGTGATACCATAAACATATTTCTTGATGTTTCCTTTTTTAAGTAAGTAAAGAGGCCTACAAATACAAACACACATACAAATATACAGTAGTTTCATTAAAAAAATTTAAAAAAAAAATTAAAAAAAAATTAAAAAAAATATTAAAAAAAATTAAAAATACTTATTTTTTGCCACAATTATCGGTATCGGTATCGGCCGATTGTGTTAGTTGAACAATCGGTATCGGTATCGGTGGCCAATTTTCATATCGGTGCACCCCTAACAATTAGAATAAAGTTTCATAGAAATCTTAGTCAAACATTTAGTATTATGGATATTAAACATGCTGGCAGAGTACATGCATCCATGTTGTTGTGAACATTTTAATTAAATAAAGAAATTCCCTATCCATAGTCGCCGTGGGAAAGAATAAAATAAAAAAATAAAATAAAATAAATTCCCTACCTACCCATGGCCAAACTGACAACCAACAGGAAACCAACAATATATTTTACTTTGCCTAAGTAAGTTATGTTATGGTTAAGCGATTGGAAGATGAACGTATGAGATATGAATGCTGGTGGTAGTGTATGTTTGGTAAAGCGTTCCAGTTCGACTGTGTGTGCGTATTGGCTTCGCGATTCACTACATTGGTTTAATGGCTTAAGCTGGGTTTTGATTATTATTAATGTAGAATACATTTTGTGCGTCTGTGTAGTTGTGTACTACTGTCGTGAGTTTGTGAGTCATATTGCTCTAATGTCAGCCTCCGTTATACGCTCCGTATGACTCGTTTCATATCTGCGTGTATCGAATGTGCGCGCTGGTTTGTTTACAGCGCGTTTGTTTACACTTGGTAACACGGGTCGCTAAGGAATTTAGGCTCGAGGTTGAAGAGAGTGCACTTTTAGGTTGAAAGAACGGCCCTAATGTCAACGTGTTTCAATATAAGCGTTATGTATGGTTAACTTAACTCCGCTCCGCCCGCCCGCCCGCCCCCCCCCCCCCCCCCCCGCTGATGAAAATGAAAGTCATACCGTCATATACCGTATACCGGGGTATTATGTCATCACGGTATGACGGTGTGAAACAAATGATACCGCCCAAGCCTAGTCCCAGTTACACCAACACTAGTCCCAGTTACACCAACACTGGCCCCAGTTAAGCCAACACTAGCCCCAGTTAAGCTAACACTAGTCCCAGTTACACCAACACTAGTCCCAGTTACACCAACACTAGCCCCAGTTAAGCTAACACTAGCCCCAGTTACGCTAACACTAGCCCCAGATACAGCGGTAACAGCTAAGAAAATAGCTCCAGCTACAGGAAAACTACATAAAGCAAGACCGAAAACAAATAGCATCCGCAACAAAACAGGATCAGTCGAAAGTAACGAGAGAGCGAGAGAGAGAGAGAGAGAGAGAGAGAGAGAGAGAGAGAGAGAGAGAGAGAGAGAGAGAGAGAGAGAGAGAGCTAATGGCTGGCTATGCTAACTAGGCCAACATCAACCACCACGAGTGATAAGAAGCAGCTGTGGACGCTGCTAACAACACAGTAAGAGGAGAACTCCCCTGAAACACTGACTGAAGACATGCAGCTAGAAAACACATTTCAGTCACTACCTGATGACGAGCCTCCATCACCAGGAGGACGGGGCTCAGATGTCAGTCCCACTAGAGACACGATCAGGACAGAGGAGCAGCAGCAGGACCACACTCACTGGAGGAACCGCGCTACTGTGACGTCATTGTTCTTCGTCTTCTTCTTCTTCGTCATTGAAATGTCCGGCAGCGTAGATGCGTCAGGGCGTATTACTGCCCTCCGCTGGACGTGTTTCGAGAAATAACTCATGTTATCTTTATATTCTCCTCTTCAAGTCTGTGTCGTGCAAGAATTTCAGAACTGCTTCAGTGATCAGTTGGTGATTATTTCTCACTCAGGCCAAAGAAAGGCTTCTTGCTCTTTGTCTTTCAGGGGTTTTTAAACATGGTATTTCACCAGACTCCATGATAGCTGTATTACTTGTGAATGAATGAATGAATGAATGAATGAATGAATGAATGAATGAATGAATGAATGAATGAATGAATGAATGAATGAATGAATGAAAACTTTATTTAACAGATTGCAGAATGGGTACAATACAGTACGGCTCAATACATACAATTGTTAAGGGGATGCAGACCTGAGAAACACGTTTGTCTTGTTTCCATCAGGGTCCCCCATTTTCAATTCATATAGTCTGTGCCGGTCATGAATGAATGAATGAATGAAAACTTTATTAACAGATTGCAGAATGGGTACAGTACAGTACAGCTCAATACATACAATTGTTAAGGGGATGCAGACCAGAGAAAGACTTTCGTCTTGTTTACATCAGGGTCCCCCATTTTCAATTCATCGTAACATATATGACATACAGATAGACAGTACTGCTACATCTATACATTTATGACATATCAGATTTGCAAATACAGTACTGTTTGTGATACGAAAAGAGTCCAGAGAAAAAGTATATACATTTGACGTAGAAACTGTACATTGGAGGAGGTTGGGTGGGGGGGGGGGGGGGGGGTACTGTACATTGGAGGTGGTTGGGTGGGTGGGGGGGGGGGGGGGGGTTGGGTTGGGTAGGAGTGGGGGGGGACACTGTACAACTGTACAAGCAAAACTGTACATTGGAATATTGACAAGACCATACTTGGTAATTTTTACTGTACATTGGAGGGGGTTGTGTTAAGACATTTACAGGGGCCAGTTTCGAATTGCAGTCTCCCGTAGGTGTTTTTTGAGAGTGTTTTTGAAAGTGGGTAGTGATTCACATTCCTTTACAGCTTTGGGTAGGGCGTTCCACATTGATGTGGCATAATTGCGAAACGTGTTTAGTCCCTTGTTTGAGCCAAATCTGGGTTTAACATGATTTGTGGAGCTCCCTCTGGTGTTGTGATCGTGGTATTCACTGACCTTTGGGAAGTATTTTGACATGTACATGGGTACCTTGGTCGTGTAGTGTATCTTGTAGACCAGGCCCATTGCAAGTTGCTGTACTCTGTCGTCTACTCTAAGCCATCCTAGGTTGTCAAAGTGGGCAGGGGTGAGGTGGGTTCTAGGAGTAAGGTCAAGCAGTAGTCTGACCAGTTTGTTTTGAGATGTTTGTAATTTTGTTTTTAGCGCCTTTGAGGTGCTTTGGTACCATGAGGTGCAAGCATAGTCGTAGTACCCTTGAATGAGTGCTCCTGCCAGAGTCTTCAGGGTATTCTTGTTTACCAGTGAGGAGATCCGGTACAAGAATCGAGTTCGTTGGTTGACTTTTTTTATTACATTGGATGCCATTTTGTCACAGGAAAGATTTGCCTCTAGGATGGAACCCAGGTAGGTAATATCTTCCTTCCTTGTGACAATATTGTCACCCACTGTAACTGAGAAGCCGTCGGTCTTGCTGAGTTTGTTATTTGAACCGAAGATACAACGCTGGGGAAATTAACAGCAAAGATAATTACAGACCGATTGCCCTGGCCAGCATACTCTCTAAAGTGCTTGAGAGAATTTTGTTGGACATAATTGAATTGTACATGCTTACATGTAGTGGGCCCATGTTGGATGGAGAAAAGTCGTAGATGGCCTATGCTCCATTGGGAGCGATGGGCCTAAGTAAGTAAGTACATGCTTACCACTGATAATCAGTTTGGTTTTAAAGGTAAACACGGAACAGACATGTGTATATTTGCTTTAAAGGGGCTATGTATTATAAATGTCATTTTTAAGTCTCTAGCATTGTATTATAGTAATAGGAGTTCGTATCAATGTGTTTTAGGGTCTAAATACCATATTGGCGGATTGCTCCGATTCAGCCCAGCCCCTTTCGTCCTCTAGTAAATCGGGTCATTTTGATTTGAAGGCCTGAGTCACGTCATTCGGGCTGTGGGTAGCGCACAGTGATGCGATTGGCTCTGTGGTTGGAGCTAATGCCCGCCCCCATTCTACCTAGACTGACTGTACACAGCGAAACCATTTCCTCATACTCAAGAGGGAGAGAAAGGAAGAGAGAGGGAGAGAGAGCACTTGGGGGGGGGGGGGGGGGGGACCTGCAGCGCGCCACACACGCAAACGGGAGATTGAAAGAAAGCCAAAAAAAAACATTTCCTCATACTCGAGAGGGAGAGAAAGGGAGAGAGATAGAGAGCACTTGGGGGGGGGGACCTGCAGCGCGCCACACACGCAAACGGGAGATTGAAAGAAAGAAAAAAAGAAAACACAAGCTGCCGGCGGACTGTCTTTTTTTCCCTCTCTCTCTCTCTCTCTCTCTCCCACCCCCTCCCTCTCTCGCTCTCTCTCTCTCTCTCTCTCTCTCTCTCTCTTCCCCCCCTCCCTCCCTCCCTCTACCAGTGCAGACTGTGTGGTACTGTCACTCGAAGTGCTTATGGGCGGAGCCAGGCCATAACAGCCTGATTTCTTGAGGCTGAAAAATGATGGTTTTGAGTACTTGATTAGAAATATAAAACAATGCATTTTTTTGAAAAAAAACTTACAAATGTCTTCAATAGACCAACAGGAATTGTGTAAAGTTGCCCAAATAGTGCTAGGAATAGCAATGCATAGCCCCTTTAAAATAAATAATAACCAAATATAGAAGCCAAAGCTCAACAATGTTTTTGTGCTTTATAGATGCCTCTAAGGCTTTTGCTAGAGTTAAGTTAACCATAACAACAGGCTATGCAAATAAGATGTGTAATTCGGTGTCTGCTCATTTCAGTGTGGGTAATGGCATCCGGCAGGGGGGTATTATTTCTCTATTCTTATTTCATGTTTATATGGATGATTTGTCCACTCAACTTAATATGTGTACAACTAGCTGTGTTGTTGGAAATACTGTTTTTAATCATCTTATGTATGCAGATTACTTGGTTGTGTTCTCTCCGTATAGTGCTGGCTTACAACAGCTACTTAAGATAGATATGTTCCCAGTACGGTATAGAATGTGACATCCAATACACTACTTTTAATCCTGTCAAAAGTAACACCAGGTGGCGACATTGGCGAAAGAGCCTCTATGTATTTTGACTGTGTGTTTTTGATACCAAGGATTGTTGTTTTTACAGTTTTATATGTTTTGTATTGTACTGTTGTGCTAGTTTTTTTCTTTTTTTATATGGACCTTTCTAAGTTTCTGGAATGAAGTTGAATTGAGTTGAATTGAAAGGACCTAACTCCCACATTGAACAAAGTTCTATAGAACGCTTCCTTTCCAAGACTGTGTTTGCTGCACTCTAAGAAAACATGTCTCACTGTCTCAGGACCCCTGCACTCACATAGACCAGGTTGATGTTTCCATACAAAGCACAGATAATGATTCAACCCACAATTCCCAAGTCTAAGTCTGCAGATTTGTCCTTCCTAGCACCAACAAAATAGGCGTTACCCTTAACATGAGGTTGGAAAGAGAAATAATGTCTCCCCCTAGACTCATTCACCCACAGTCCCTCCCATTCTTTAAGAATCCCCTCCTTGATCCCCCCCCCCCCCTTCAATTCCACTTTCCCCAGGTCTATAGGAAAGTCTATTGATTCTTTGCCTAAGGTGTTTTTTGCAATGCCCAGGAATCAACCCCAGCATGCACAGGGACCCAGCAGAACTTAACTTCTCCTCCCACCTTCTCAATCCTAAATAAAACAAGCAACATTTAATAAATCAGGTCTGACCAAGCTCTTGATTTCCCTACTTGTAACGCTTTTAAAGCAGCTGCTGAGTCAGAACAGATGAAGACCTTGTCTGGTTTCACATCTTCTACCCACAACAGAGCCCAGAGAATCACCAATAATTCTGTTGAAAAAACAGAGCTCCCATCCGTGATAAGCAGACCAGAGCGAAGATCCAGCTGCCATGTACACGCCACACCTGCTCTCCTACTGTCCTCTAGATCCAGCTGCACCACGTACACGCCACACCCTGCTCTCCTACTGTCCTCTAGATCCAGCTGCCATGTACACGCCACACCCTGCTCTCCTACTGTCCTCTAGATCCAGCTGCACCACGTACACGCCACACCCTGCTCTCCTACTGTCCTCTAGATCCAGCTGCACCACGTACACGCCACACCCTGCTCTCCTACTGTCCTCTAGATCCAGCTGCACCACGTACACACCACACCCTGCTCTCCTACTGTCCTCTATATAGCATTCATTATTAGGGATGCACAGAATGGGAAATTCTTGGCCGAAACCGATACCGAAAATAGGAAACGGCTGGCCGAAAACCGAATGCCGAAAGGCAGAAAATGATTAATATAAATATATATATAATATACTTCTTCTTTTTTCAGCTACCTGATTATGGCAAAAGACATGATTATGGCTAAACTTAACTTAAATAATATTAATAATCACTATTATGGGCCCATAAAACATTTATTCAGGTGGTAAGAGCAGGCAACTGCACCTCCTCATCCATTACGCTCAACATAGGGGCCCCCCAGGGCTGTGTTCTGAGCCCCCTCCTCTACTCCCTGTACACACATGACTGCGTAGCACAGCGGAACAACAACACCATCATCAAATTTGCTGATGACACAGTAGTGGTGGGCCTGATCTCTGCCAACGACGAAAGGGCCTACCTGGAAGAGGTAGAGAACCTGTCACAGTGGTGTCAGGAGAACTGCCTCTCCCTGAACGTCAGCAAAACAAAAGAGATGATTGTGGACTTCAGGAGGTCGGGGGTCAAGGACTACAGCCCCCTCAGCATCGACGGGGCACCGGTTGAGAGAGTGAACAGTTTCAAGTACCTCGGAGCCCACATAACCGAGGATTTGACATGGACCACACACATTGACAGTGTTGTGAAGAAGGCACGACAACGCCTCTACTTCCTCAGGCGCCTAAGGAAGTTCCAAGTCAGTCAGAAGATCCTTAGGAACTTCTACTCATGTACAATAGAGAGCATCCTGACTGGCAACATCACCTCCTGGTTTGGGAATAGCACTGCACAAGACCGTAGCAGACTACAAAGAGTGACACGTTCAGCCGAACGCACAATTGGAGGGGGGCTTCCCACCCTCCAGAACATTTACAACAAGCGGTGCAAGGGGAAGGCTAAGAGAATTATTAAGGACTCAAGCCACCCGAACAACTGCCTCTTTGAACTGCTGCGGTCAGGCAAGCAATACCGGAGTCTTAAGGCGAGCACAGAAAGACTCAGAAGAAGCTTCTATCCCCAGGCCATCAGGCTGCTAAACGAACAATAAACACTATGCAACAACCATCAAATGCACACAGCACACACACCCACACGCACACACTCACTTAAACAAACAACACACTGCAGCACCCACTCTCCACACTTTAGATCACACAAACACACTTTATATTTATTGATAAAGGATTTGCACTACAACTCGTACACCTACTGTAAATTGTACCTAAATTGCACCTCATCCTATTTCTGCCTTGCACTATATAGTATTGTATATTAGTACACTACACAGTATTGTATATTATATGGTAACTCAGTTACGTCTACTCTGCATCGAACATTGTACATATGTCTATACTGAACACTGTGACCTCATTTTTTTACTTCTAATTTACATGCTATACTATGTTATTTTATTTCATACTTATCTTGTCTTGCACAGTCTCTGGAGCGTAACAGTAAGAAGCATTTTGTATAGTATTCTGTACTTCTGTATGACAACTATTAAAGAAACTTGAACTTTTGAATGCATACATTAATTCCAGACTGACTGCTGAAAGATTGTACAATTTAAACATTTACTCTTTGCATACAACAAAATGTGCATTAAAGTCAAGTGCATTTTATTTTCTCTGTAGGATAACTACAACAAAGTGCATTCAGAAGGACTGTTGTATTTACTACATCTCCCGTGACTCTTAGCGGGGGATGACGTAGCTTACGAGAGACGGGCCAAAGAGGAATAGACGCGTTATTTTTTTTTCTAGACGCATTTCTGGCAGACGCTCTCTGATTGGCCACTGACTGACGCTCTCTGATTGGCCACTGACATGTTTGCCCAATCGCGTGACGAGCTGTGTCTTTGCCCATTTCCGCGTCGAACAGCCTGCAAACTACCTGGCGTTCTATCGCCCTGCTCTAAGACAAACTCTAACCTTAACCAACTTCGAAAGAGTGCCTAAACTTAACCAGTGTAGAAACAGGCGTCGGCCAATCAGAGAGCGTCTTGCCAGAAATGCGGCTAGGAAAAAAAATAACACGGAAAGTATTCACGCTTCCGGGATTCAGATCTCTCCTCACACGATTGGCCAAACATTGGCCAATCAGAGAGCGTCAGTCAGTGGCCAATCAGAGAGCGTCTGCCAGAAATGCGGCTAGGAAACAAAATAACGCATACTTTCCCCAAGGTGGTTGTCCTTCCACGTTAGGTTTGCGCGGCCTGATTGGCCACTGACGCTTCTCTCAGCGCCCAATCGCGTTGCGCCTAGCTTTCAGTTCCACAGCCCAAGCGCTACCGGAGTCTCATGGCCAGTACAGAGAGACTCAAAAGGAGCTTCTATCCCCAGGCCATCAGGATGCTCAATGAATCTGTGCAACACTAACCCATCCATCTACATTCATTGCACACACATCCACATGCACACACTCACTTTAAACAAACTAACAAACACTCACCTTTAACATTCACTTTAGACACTTTAAACACTTTTTAACACTACACCATATTCTTTTATCTATTTATTACAAAAATATTTGCACTACATCCCTACCTATTTTTTTCTTTTTGCATTTTTGCATTTTGTACTTCATAGCTTGCATGTTGTACTACTTATAGGTTGTACTTTAATTTGTATATTGTATACTTTGTATAGTGTTTGGACTTTATCCTTTTTACTTTTTTACTATATGAAGCACATTCTCAGGGGCCTGATTGATTGATTGATTGATTGATTGATTGATTGATTGATTGATTGATTGATTGATTGATTGATTGATTGATTGATTGATTGATTGATAACTTTATTAACAGATTGCAGAATGGGTACAATACAGTACGGCTCAATACAGAAAAAATATTTGGGTGGGTAGGAGGGCTCATACAGAACCAGGCATTTCACTGTAATAATGTACTTTATATGTGACAAATAAAACAAAACTTGAACATGAACAAAGGTTTGCGGTGAACACAAATCTAACGTTTGAAATAGTTTGCAAACGTTTGCCTTGGTCGTTAAACGTCTACGCACCTCGGAATGGTTGTTAACGTTAAACAAATAAAACTTCAAATTCACATTCAAGGGACTCAAACACTCTGATTGTCATCCAATACGGTAGGTGGCGCTCTCACGTAAAAACGATGGCCTCCGGGGTGCGTGTATGCTTTTACCAACGCAGTTGTGTTTCCGGGTTCCCGTTTTGCGCTCTGATTGGCCACTGACCTACATGCGTACACCCCCCTCGCTATCGCATTTGGGGCATGAGATATGAAGACAGATTTAACTGGGTATAGGAAGGCAGTACCATACGAGCCACAAATTGAACATGCAGTGAGTCTGCGACCACAACCCAATAATAAACACTCGAAACAGCTATTACCAGACAATTACAACAGCAGTGGTGCCTGCTTCAAATGTCACGTATTATAGGCTATAAGCCCGTGTAGATCTATTCGGAATAATAAACATATACACCCTCTAGCAAAACATGACACAATGTGATCCGATCTCCGATAGAGCGGCTGGTCGCAGAGACGCGAGTTGAACGAACACATCAAATTGAACATGCAGTGAGTCTGCGACAACAACCCAATAATAAACACTTGAAACAGCTATTACCAAACAATTACAACCAGTGTTGCGTTGTTATTATGGGCTGAGCCGCCACGCAGGATAATGACGCCGCGCGCGCGCGCGCGCACACGCACGCGCGGCCCCGCGCGCATGCGCATATGTTCCCTCGCGCACAATAATACACTTTGTTTGTATAGCCTTTCATACAGAAACTGCAGCTCAAAGTGCTTCACAACAGAATTAAGACAGGCATAAAATGAGCACATAAAGTGCAGACATATAAAATCAGTTTTTCACATTAGGATCTAACATCCCAACAGGCAACCTTGTTTATGGTTTGATTCAGTTTTAATATAAATAATAAAAATAAAGAGAAGATTAATTAATTATCTACTCAGTCCCGAAGTTTGTGATGTAGATATGGAATGTCCCGGGTTGCTGCTGTTTGCAGAGTGTGTTGTTGTCCGGGGGTGAGTGGTGGTGGGTGGGGGGTTGAATCAAAACAGTTGGACGGCGGTGCACTCTGTGGGCAACTTGGGACGTTCCATATTTACATCACAAAGAGTCCCAGACTGGTTGAAGACACCAGCCTATAGCGGCTATTGTTATGATAATGCGAGGTAGCGCCGGGGCCCGGGACTCGGCAGGTAAACACGAGCCGAGCCGAGCGCAGCGCGTTCTCGCGAGCGCGTGCATGTGCGTGCACGCGCTTCTGCTCAAATCTTTAATACTCAGTGAGGTACCACTGAGTGGTACCCCGTGCCATGAACAACGCATGCCTGATTACAACAGCAGTGGTGCCTGCTTCAAATGTCACGTATTATAGGCTATAAGCCCGTGTAGATCTATTCCTGCTGGCGGGGAGTATAACTGCAACTGCAAGGTTGTTTTGGCTTTTATTCCAAATTTGTAACCGAGGCTACTCATGTCACAGAGCGGAGCGGCACTGCAGATTTACCCTACTCTTGGAATTCATTGCCAGATCGTCATAGGGGAGCTGTCTTGATAATGCAGTGTTATTAACAGGGGTGCAGTGCTGGGCATACGCGGTCAAACGACGTTTGGGCTTCGTCACTGAGGCAGAAGTACGCGCATCCTATTATTATGCAAAGTCTAGGTGATAAGTGCCGGCCGGCCACACAAAAATGTCTCGTCGCGCCGTATACCCCGGCCGCCGGCACTTATCACCTAGACTTTGCATAATAATAGGATACCGACAACCAAATACAAGCCCTGTAGGTGAGGGGTTGCTTGATCTCCCGACTGGAAGGATGAGACAAGTTGTATCATCTGTTCTGTGCGCAACCGAGGGAACATGTATGCGCGTGCGCGTGCACGCGCGTGCGTGCACGTGGCGTTTGCCGTTTGGCCTTGGCCCATATTACGACTGCACCACTGGTTATTAAAAGCGTGTAGCCGACGCATGAACCGGTTGGGATTCGAATAGACGCGGCCTGGAAGCGTCAACGCGGAACTGGAAATCCGTTGGTAAAAAAAATAGACGCAGCGGCTGCGCCCTGGAATAGTTTTGGGACGCTGAATTCGCAGTAAAGGAATATATGAACAAGCCAGCAGAACTATCCGAGCCCCCGGGAGGGTGGTCGAAGACCTTTTGCATGTCGGCGATCATGTATGCAGGGAACGAATTGCAGAGGGAGGGCGCAACAGGTGGGGTAAGCTGGGCTATGATGTGTGCATCAAAACATTACATTGTTTGTCTCGCACGCTCAGAGCGCGGAGTTGGGCAGCGGTCTCCTCTAGTGAACAAGAGTGTTGGTTATGACGTTATTATTATATCACTTATCTCAGCACCCCCTCATAACACGTTTCAGACCCTGTTGAACTATCGCTCTGACTCAATAGTATCCATCTGCAGAACGTCAGCACCAGCACTAGGCCCCACCCACGCTGAATGTGATTTGACCAAAGCAGAGTATACACACAGACAGTGGAGCTGTTTGCAGATAGCGAGCATTTTGACGTGTTGCGTGGTGGCGATGTCTCGCAGACAATACAACTACAAGTATAATTATATAATATATATATTTTATAAAAAAAAAAATTATTATATAATTATTATTATTTTTTTTATCAAAAACGATCGATATCTCAGCACCCCCACTTCCCGCGGACTTCCCGCGTCCCTGAAGATAGGATCACATTGTGTCATGTTTTGCTAGAGGGTGGCGATGTTTATTATTCCGAATAGATCTACACAGGCTTATAGCCTATAATACGTGATATTTGAAGCAGGCACCACTGCTGTCAGGATCCTAGGCCCGGTCCTGGCTGGACTGGGCAGGATGGTAACATTGGGCAGTACTCTCCACCTAACTTTGGGCAATGCCCTCTATCTGACATTGGCCCTCGGCCTGACATTGGCGCCCTACCACCCTCTAGTGGTGACAAACAATCGGTGTGCTCCAGTACACTGGACATCCTGACTACTGTGATAACAATAATTAATAGTATGATTAATGTGGTGTCATGGTGTGTACTGTTGTTGTCTTTCCCTTCCCTGGTGTGATGTCATGCACTGTTTGGGTTGTTAGGAGTTGCTTTTGTGTTTAGTTGTGTTTAGTTGTTCTTTGCTTATTGTCTAGGTGTTGTTTGTGATTCTGTGTTGGCCAGGTGTTCTTAATTGTTAATTAGTCAGGGTATTTAGGTGTCTGTCTGTCTCCCCTTCATTGTGGCGACATTCCTCCTGTCTCCTTCCCCGTTTCCTGTCCACGCCGTATTGTGCTGTCATCCTATAGTAAGTGTTAGTGTTTGTTGTTTTGTTCCTATAGTAAGTGTTACTGTTTGTTGATTTGTTGAGTAGGTGGTTAAGTAGTTTCTGTTGTTCTTGTATTGCACTGGATTCTACAGTAAACTCTCTCTCCAAACTTCAAACCTCGTCTCTGCCTCCTCCATACCTTTCCCTCTCTGCAAAACTGTATTCTACCTACCTCCATCGTAACAGAATGTCGCCACCAGTAATGAATACAGCAAAGAGGGCAAGCGATACCATTCGGGTCGTCCAGAGCCTGATGGCCGGTGACATGGAGCACTACTCACTGGCCAAGTGGGGGTTCCTGCTCCGGAAGATCGACCAGGTCGCCACGGAGATTCCGACACTGCAGCCAGCGATGTGGGAGTTGGCAGAACATGTTGCGGTCCTCATGGATAAGCATAGGTCGGAGGCTAGGGTAGCTAGCCTGCCGACTGTTCTCAGGCTTACGGTCAGCCTAGAGCCCCCCACAGCCGTTGAGGCTGTTCTGACGTCTCCAGTTAGCACAGCTCCGCCTGTTAGCTCCGCCACTATAGATGGCCAGACGTCCCCAGTTGGTACAGCTCCACCCGTTAGCTCCACTCATACAGCTAACCAGACGTTCCCAGCTAACATAGCTCCGCCCGTTAGCTTCGTGCCGATAGCTAACCGGCCGTCCCCAGCTAACACAGAACCGCCCGTTAGCTTCGTGCCAATAGCTAACCGGTCGTCCCCAGTTATCACAGCTCCGCCTGTTAACTCCGCCACCATAGATGGCCAGACGTCTCCAGTTGGTACAGCTCCACCCGTTAGCTCCGCTCATACAGCTAACCAGACGTCCACAGCTAACATAGCTCTGCCCGTTAGCTTCGTGCCAATAGCTAACAGGCCGTCCCCAGCTAACATAGCTCCGCCCGTTAGCTCCGTCCCAATAGCTAACCGGCCGTCCCCAGTTAGCACAGCTCCGCCTGTTAGCCCCGCTACCGTAGCTAACCAGACGCCCACTGTTAACCTAGGTACCAGGTTTAAGGTGAGTCTGGTACCGGAGACGGACCAGATGTCCCCAGCTAGCACAGTCTCCAGTGCTAGAATAGGCGCCAGGTTCAGGGTGAGCCTAGTAACTGAGACGGACCAGATGTCCCAAGATAGTCAGGTCTCTGCAGCTAGCAGGCCTAGGAGGGCTATCAGGACAGGAGCTGCTAGGCTCTCCCCGACTGTTAGCTTAGCCTCAGCAGCTAGCCAGGCATTCCCAGCTAGCACAGTTCCCACAGTGAGTCCAGGGCCCACAGTTAGCCTACCCCCCGAGGCTAGTATGGCTGGCAAGGCCTCCACAGCTGGTCCAGCTTCCACGCCCAGTCCAGCCTCTGCTCTGGGTCCTGGCTCATCATCCCCGGATCCTACACCATGCCTCGCCGCCGAGACCGGTCCAGTCTCCACGCCCTGCCCAGCCTCTCCACCTGGTCCGGCTGCCGTGCCGACTCCCGGCTCCTCGACGGATCCTGGCTCCTCATCCACGGGTCCTACACCACGCCTCGCCGCCGAGACCGGCCCGGTCTCCACATCCTGCCCGGCCTCTACCCCTGGCCCGGCTGCGGTGCCGCCGCCCTGCTCCTCGACGGATCCTGGCTCCCCGTCTGGTCCAACTCTGCGCCGTGATCGGCGTCCTGGTCCTCGCCGGGGTCTTCGCCGTGGGCTTCGCCGTGGTCTTCGCCGGGGCCTGCGTGGGATCCTGCTCCAGGGGTCGTCGCCGCCGCACCTCCGTTCCGGCTCTCCCGAACCGGTCCCTAGTCCGGCGGCTGGAGGGCCCCTCGTCCGGGATCCTGCTCTGGGGTCCAGCTCCCCTTCCCGGGCTCCTACACCTGTTCCCGGGTCCAGCTCCTCTTCCCGGGCTCCTACACCTGTTCCCAGGTCCAGTCTCCCTCCCCGGGCTCCTACACTTGTCCCCACCCCCCCTCGTCGGACCTCGGTTCTCAGGTTCTGTCCCCCTCCCCGGGTCTCGGTGCCCATCCCCACCCCCCCTCGTCGGACCTCTGTTCCCAGGTCCAGTCCTCCTCCCCGGGCCTCTGTTCCCGTCCCCACCCCTCCTCTCCGGGCATCTGCGCCCGTTTTCTACCCCCCTGGCTGCTATGCCCCTCCTGGGTTTTTCGTTCAGCCTCCTGGTCCCTCGTCTTCGGGTCCTCTCCCTGGGTCCTCTCCGGGGTTCCGGCTTCCTCCCTCACCTGCTTATGGACGTTGTTTTCGGGTGTCTGGAAGCCACCCGTTGAGGGGGGGGTACTGTCAGGATCCTAGGCCCGGTCCTGGCTGGACTGGGCAGGATGGTAACATTGGGCAGTACTCTCCACCTAACTTTGGGCAATGCCCTCTATCTGACATTGGCCCTCGGCCTGACATTGGCGCCCTACCACCCTCTAGTGGTGACAAACAATCGGTGCGCTCCAGTACACTGGACATCCTGACTACTGTGATAACAATAATTAATAGTATGATTAATGTGGTGTCATGGTGTGTACTGTTGTTGTCTTTCCCTTCCCTGGTGTGATGTCATGCACTGTTTGGGTTGTTAGGAGTTGCTTTTGTGTTTAGTTGTGTTTAGTTGTTCTTTGCTTATTGTCTAGGTGTTGTTTGTGATTCTGTGTTGGCCAGGTGTTCTTAATTGTTAATTAGTCAGGGTATTTAGGTGTCTGTCTGTCTCCCCTTCATTGTGGCGACATTCCTCCTGTCTCCTTCCCCGTTTCCTGTCCACGCCGTATTGTGCTGTCATCCTATAGTAAGTGTTAGTGTTTGTTGTTTTGTTCCTATAGTAAGTGTTACTGTTTGTTGATTTGTTGAGTAGGTGGTTAAGTAGTTTCTGTTGTTCTTGTATTGCACTGGATTCTACAGTAAACTCTCTCTCCAAACTTCAAACCTCGTCTCTGCCTCCTCCATACCTTTCCCTCTCTGCAAAACTGTATTCTACCTACCTCCATCGTAACACACTGCTGTTGTAATTGTCTGGTAATAGCTGTTTCGAGTGTTTATTATTGGGTTGTTGTCGCAGACTCACTGCATGTTCAATTTGCGGCTCGTATGGTACTGCCTTCCTATACCCAGTTAAATCTGTCTTCATATCTCACGCCCCAAAGGCGATAGCGAAGGGGGCGTACGCGTGTAGGTCAGTGGCCAATCAGAGCTCGAAACGGGAACCCGGAAACACAACTGCGTTGGTAAAAACATACACGCGTGATTACCAAACCAAGCCGCATTTCTCGGAGACGCTCTCTGATTGGCACTGACTGACGCTCTCTGATTGGCCACTGACGCATTTGCCCAATCCGTGACGAGCTGTGTCTTTGCCCATTTCCACGTCAAACAGCCTGCAAACTACCTGATTGATTAATTGATCGATTGAAAACTTTATTAACAGATTGCAGAATGGGTACAACACAGTACAGCTCAATACACACAATTGTTAAGGGGATGCAGACCAGAGAAAGTCTTTCGTCTTGTTTACATCAGGGTCCCCCATTTTCAATTCATCAGGACATATATGACATACATGACATACAGATAGACAGTACTGCTACATCTATCCATTTATGACATACCAGATTTGCAAATACAGTACTGTTTGTGATACAAAAAGAGTCCAGAAAAGGGAGTATATACATTTGACGTGAAAACTGTACATTGGAGGAGGTTGGGTGGGGTTGTGTGGGGGGGGGGGGGGGGGGGGTTGGGTAGGGAGGGGTTGAGGGGGGAAACACTGTACAACTGTACAAGCAAAACTGTACATTGGGATATTGACAACCATACTAGGTAATTTACATTGGAGGGGGTTGGGGGGGGGGAAACACTGTACAAACAAGCAAAACTGTACATTGGAATATTGACAAAACCATACTAGGTACATTTCTGTACATTGGAGGGGGTTGGGTTAGGACATTTACAGGGGCCAGTTTCGAATTGCAGTCTCCCGTAGGTGTTCCTTGAGAGTGGTTTTGAAAGTGGGTAGTGATTCACATTCCTTTACAGCTTTGGGTAGGGCGTTCCACATTGATGTGGCATAATTGCGAAACGTGTTTAGTCCCTTGTTTGAGCCGAATCTGGGTTTAACATGATTTGTGGAGCTCCCTCTGGTGTTGTGATCGTGGTATACACTGACCTTTCGGAAGTATTTTGACATGTACATGGGTACCTTGGTCGTGTAGTGTATCTTGTAGACCAGGCCCATTGCAAGTTGCTGTACTCTGTCATCTACTCTAAGCCATCCTAGGTTGTCAAAGTGGGCAGGGGTGAGGTGGGTTCTAGGAGTAAGGTCAAGCAGTAGTCTGACCAGTTTGTTTTGAGATGTTTGTAATTTTGTTTTTAGCGCCTTTGAGGTGCTTTGGTACCATGAGGTGCAAGCATAGTCCTAGTACCCTTGAATGAGTGCTCCTGCCAGAGTCTTCAGGGTATTCTTGTTTACCAGAGAGGAGATCCGGTACAAGAATCGAGTTCGTTGGTTGACTTTTTTTTATTACATTGGATGCCATTTTGTCACAGGAGAGATTTGCCTCTAGGATGGAACCCAGGTAGGTAATTTCATCTTTCCTTGTGACAATATTGTCACCCACTGTAACTGAGAAGCCGTCGGTCTTGCTGAGTTTGTTATTTGAACCGAAGAGAATGGACTCTGTTTTGCCCATTGTGTAATGATAGTTTGTTATCAGCGAGCCATATGCAGATTTTGCCTAGTTCCGAGCTGAGGGTTTTTTCAACCTGTAACTTGTTCTTGTCGTTCTATCGCCATGCTCTAAGACAAACTCTAACCTTAACCAACTTTGAAAGAGTGCCTAAGCTTAACCGTCGAAAGAACTTGCCGTCACGCTCTAAGACAAACTCTAACCTTAACCAACTTCGAAGAGTGCCTAAGCTTAACCAGTGTAGAAACAGGCATCGGCCAATCAGAGAGCGTCTCCGAGAAATGCGGCTTGGTTTGGTAATCACGCAGCATACACGCCTCCGGGGCGCGTGAATACTTTGGGCAGCCGAAGAGTGCTTCCGCGTTCGAGTTTTGCGCTCTGATTGGCCAGGTCATGTGACATGTGCGCCAATCGTGGGACAGCAAGTTCTGCGCCTATTTCCGGGTCTAACAGCCTGCAAACTACCTGGCGTTCTATCGCCATGCTCTAAGACAAACTCTAACCTTAACCAACTTCGAAAGAGTGCCTAAGCTTAACCGTCGGAATCAGGGCAGGCGTTCTATCGCCATGCTCTAAGACAAACTCTAACCGTAACCGACTTCGAACGAGCGCCTAAGCCTAACCAGTGTAGAAACTTGCGGTCCCACGATTGGGCGTACATGTCACATGACCAGAAATTACCTGGCCAATCAGAGACGCGGAAACACTCTTCGGCTGCCCAAAGTATTCAGGCCTCCGGGGCGCGTCTATGCTTTCTACAACGCAGTTGCGTTTCCGGGTTCCCGTGATTGGCCACTGACGCACACGCGTCGCACACGTACGCCCCCCTCGCTATAGTGACGCCCCTCGCTATGAGTGAACAGCGGAACCACTGCCGTCTTGTTGACAGAGCTCTCATATTTGCGAATGCATAAACTATATCTTAAATTATGGCTATGTGTCTAATATCATTATGGCCGTCGCTCATCAATGACTTGTTTGCAGTCAACATTGTCGAAACGGATTGTTTTTTAATCGGTTCATTTTTACGGATTGTTTTTTATGAATCACAGGACAATAACAGAAATAGTAATAACAATAATGACAGTCCAGTAATTAAATCAGAATGAAAGTAGACTAAATGACACAAAAATTATAAATACAATACATGGGCTCACGCTCGTTCTTCCCCCCCAACCCCATGTCAGAGACGAAGCCTCTCGACGTCTCCATTATCATAAAATAATTTGTGAAACCTGTGGTGCTCAAGTGGAACATCTAATGGGACTCCGTGAGCCTTCAAAGCTGCTCTTATTTGTAAATAGAAGAAAAAAGTGGAACTGGTGAGGTCAAATTTGTTGGATATATCTCGAAGACTGCGGAGACCATAGTCATCGAAGATATCCCCCAATGTGTGTATGCCTTTCAAATGTTAAATGTTAAATGATAAATGATTAAATGATACACACTGAAATCTACGCTCTCTGATCCTGCTTTCCGCAACTCCTATACTTCCTGAGTAACTTGCCCAACACGGCTTAATGGTTGTTGACTGCAAACAAGTCATTGATAAGCAACGGCCATATTAGACACATAGCCATAATTTAAGATATAGTTTATGCATTCACAAATATGAGAGCTCTGTCAACAAGACGGCAGTCGTTCCGCTGTTCACTCATAGCGAGGGGCGTCACTCATAGCGAGGGGGGCGTATGTGTGCGACGCGTGTGCGTCAGTGGCCAATCACGGGAACCCGGAAACCCAACTGCGTTGTAGAAAGCATCGACGCCTCCGGGGCGCGTGAACACTTTGGGCAACGCACATGTACTTCCGCGTTTCTCTGATTGGCCAGCGATCGGCCAGCCCTCTTTCCCCCTTCCCCCTATGCATGCCCATTTTCTTTTTGACGGCACTCAAACGCCAAGCAAGGTTAATCGCGGAAATGTAATGTTATGTTCGGCTCCGTAGAATACATATTTATCAAAACAACATATTTATCAAAACAACTACCAGATTCACTCATAACGTTATTTCGCGTGACAACACAGCCCAGTGACAACACAGCCCAGCTGTCAGAAACTGTACATTGTAACGTTATATAATGTTATTTCGCGTTTTATTCATAACGTTATTTCACGTGACAACACAGCCCAGCTGTCAGAAGCTGTACATTGAGGGGGTTTGAATCACTGTACATTGAGGGGGTGCGAATCACTGTTTACACTCCCCACAACTGTACATTGTAACGTTATATAATGTTATTTCGCGTTTTATTGATAACGTTATTTCGTGTGACAACACAGCCCATGTAGGTGCCTAAATGCCTAGTCTGGTAATTAAGAGTAATTTCAGTTAATAGCAGTTAATAGAAAAGCATTTTTGCCTTGTATTTCATAGGATAAATAGATGGATATTATTATTATAGAAGTTAAAATGTTTTCTTTGTTGTTAGTTTGTTTCTTACAGGATATTTGGCTGATAGGCCGAGGGACTTTTAGTTTGACAGGATAACGGTGATGTCATTGATTACTGTCAGCTGCGGCAAGGTGACAGCTTTTGGTTTAGAAAGAAAACAACACAGATTTTACCGGTGTTCAGGCCAAGTGATGAGAGAGTGGAGCCAGACAGTTTTTAGACCTCTCTCTCTGGATAAACTTTGTTAATCTCGCTGCTCTATATATAATTAGGAAACAAGAACGTGTAAACCCGAGTTGGACATTAAATAGTTGATACTACTTCGTGGTCGGTGTCTTTCTTGTGCGTGGATATGGAACGGGAGGATTCAAAGACTGAGAGCGTCTGAAGCTTACGGCATCAACAAGTTTCGGATACTACAGCCCAGCTGTCAGAAACTTTACATTGAGGGGGTTTGAATCACTGTACATTGAGGGGGTGCAAATCACTGTTTACACTGTCTATATGAATTGAAAATGGGGGACCCTGATGTAAACAAGACAAACGTCTTTCTCAGGTCTGCATCCCCTTAACAATTGTGTATATTGAGCCGTACTGTATTGTACGCATTCTGCAATCTATTAAATAAAGTTTTTCATTCATTCATTCATTCATTCACACTCCCGCCTTACTGTACCATATAGAACCTCATCTCATGCACCGGTTTGAATCAAAGCCCTATCGAACGTACGCAAGCTCTACTGCAGGGGTGGCCAACCAGTCAGAGACTAAGAGCCACAAAAATTACTGTGGTACCACAAAGAGCCACACCATATACCAGCGTTTCTCAACCTTTTTTTTCAGTCACGGCACCCTTCATGTGTTTATAGGTCTCACCCTCTGGCCTCTGAAGTTGCTAATGTCTTTTTTATTTGGGCCTCACAGGGTTAAAAGTACCCTGTGAGACCCACGGTTGCAAAATTACAAAATCACTTTTAGCCATTTAAAAAATTTATGTTTATTTAAAAAATGTTAAAGGGGAACTATTTTACCATTTCTTTCACTATTTGGGCACTTTTACACAATTCCTGTGAGTCTATGGAACACCTAGGTTTTTTTCAAAAAAAATAATGCATTGTTTTGTATTTCTAATCAAGTACTCAAAAACCGCATTTTTCTACCTCAAGATCTTAAGCAGTTTTGAGGCTGGGCTCCAACCACTGTGTGGCCTGGTGCCAACTGCCACATCAACTGCCACATTATTATGCAGCTGAGAAATCTCTGACATCACAGATATGCACATTTTCAGATGACTCAGTTCAGTGAGGGTGAATATTGTGAGAGAAGAATTGGAAGAATGCGCCAATATGAGAATTAGAGACATAGATCCTATTAATATAAGTCCACATAGCTAAGAAACAATGGTAAACACTGAAAAAGGCCATTTATAAGATAGTTCCCCTTTAAGCACATGTATAATCAATTGGTCCTGTTGTTCAGCCTCACAATGCTATATTGATAGTAAATGTGTTTATATGTCCCACCCTCTGAAGTTGTTAATGTCTTTTTAATTTGGGCCTCACAGATATACAGTAAAAGTGTATATTTTCAGCATTACGTTTGTTTACCAATTATTTTAACTGTTATTAGTGAAATATAAGATTATAGAAATCTCAGGGCATTGAGTCGGAAACCGGCGCATATTGACAGGAGGAAGTGGCACATCCAAAAGTGAGTGTAGTCTTTTGAAGGAAGAGACTCAGGGCTTTCAAATTTCGAAAAACTACCCTACCCAGCTCACACCAGCCCCTGTCAATCATCTGACTTCTGGATTAACTTTTTTATTTCTCTTATTTTTTGGGATTATCTCCCACAAACCTGAACGTTATTGCCATAAAACAGAACGCAGTTAGTTTCTCTACCTTTCTGTGAACGTCTTGCAAAAAACGGTGTTGCAATATGATGAAAAATGGTGGAGAAATTTACATTATAAAAAAGATGGCAGAATTCAGTATACTGTATCTACAAAACCTTCTGTTTAATCATCTTCCTTTTATTCATTTGCTTAGATTTTTCAGGTCTGATCAATTTTAGCATGGTGTTATTCACTGTCAAAGATATATATATTTTTTTTAAATAGAATTGATATTCTCCTTTGGTTCATTACAATTTACTCAAGCCTAGTAACATACACACTATTTCTGACACTGATCCATATATGTCCCTAGATTCAGATACCAAGAACATGCAAATGGACCATTTAAAAAAAAATTGTAAATGTTTATTCTACGTCCTTATGGAATGAGTGACAAAAAAAAGGTAAAAAAAAAAAATGTATGAATGAATGAATGAAAACTTTATTTAACAGATTGCAGAATGGGTACAATACAGTACGGCTCAATACATACAATTGTTAAGGGGATGCAGACCTGAGAAAGACGTTTGTCTTGTTTCCATCAGGGTCCCCCATTTTCAATTCATATAGACATATATGACATACATGACATACAGATAGTCAGTACTGCTACATCTATACATTTATGACATACCAGATTTGCAAATACAGTACTGTTTGTGATACAGAAGGAGTCAAGAAAAGGGAGTATATACATTTGACGTAGAAACTGTACATTGGAGGAGGTTGGGTGGGGGGGGTTGGGTACATTGGGATATTGACAACCATACTGGGTAATTTACATTGGAGGTGGTTGGGGGGGGGGGGGGGGCGGGGGCACACTGTATAAACAAGTAACACTGTACATTGAGGGAGGGGGGGGAGGAGACACTGTACAAACAAACACAATTGTACATTGAACTATTGACAAAACCATACTAGGTAAATGACTGTACATTGGAGGGGGTTGGGTTAGGATATTTACAGGGGCCAGTGTTGAATTGCAGTCTCCCGTAGGTGTCCCTTGAGAGAGGTTTTGAAAGTGGGTAGTGATCCACATTCCTTTACAGCTTTGGGTAGGGCGTTCCACATTGATGTGGCATAATTGCGAAACGTGTTTAGTCCCTTATTTGAGCCGAATCTGGGTTTAACATGATTTGTGGAGCTCCCTCTGGTGTTGTGATCGTGGTATTCACTGACCTTTGGGAAGTATTTTGACATGTACATGGGTACCTTGGTCGTGTAGTGTATCTTGTAGACCAGGCCCATTGCAAGTTGTTGTACTCTGTCGTCTACTCTAAGCCATCCTAGGTTGTCAAAGTGGGCAGGGGTGAGGTGGGTTCTAGGAGTAAGGTCAAGCAGTAGTCTGACCAGTTTGTTTTGAGATGTTTGTAATTTTGTTTTTAGCGCCTTTGAGGTGCTTTGGTACCATGAGGTGCAAGCATAGTCGTAGTACCCCTGAATGAGTGCTCCTGCCAGAGTCTTCAGGGTGTTCTTGTTTACCAGAGAGGAGATCCGGTACAAGAATCGAGTTCGTTGGTTGACTTTTTTTATTACATTGGATGCCATTTTGTCACAGGAGAGATTAGCCTCTAGGATGGAACCCAGGTAGGTAATTTCATCTTTCCTTGTGACAATATTGTCACCCACTGTAACTGAGAAGCCGTCGGTCTTGCTGAGTTTGTTATTTGAACCGAAGAGAATGGACTCTGTTTTGCCCATGTGTAATGATAGTTTGTTATCAGCGAGCCATATGCAGATTCTGCCTAGTTCCGAGCTGAGGGTTTTTTCAACCTGTAACTTGTTCTTGTCAGAGACCAGCAGGGCTGAGTCGTCCGCAAACAGGAACAAGTTGCAGTCACAAGCTGACGACATGTCATTTGCATAAATTAGGAACAGTAGCGGTCCTAGTATGCTTCCTTGTGGAACACCACAGCTCACTGTGAGGGGGGGGGATAGGGTACCGTTTACCTCCACCATCTGTTCCCTCCCCTCAAGGTAGGATTGCATCCAGCTCACTGATAGACTATCAAAACCAATTGCTTTTAGCTTGTCAATCAGAATGGAGTGATTGACCGTGTCAAAGGCCTTTTGTAGGTCCAGCATGACCATGCCGCAGTATTTGCCTGCGTCCACCTCTTGTTTGATGTGGTCATTCAAATAGAGAAGGCATGTGTCAGTGGAGTGGGATGTTCTGAAGCCAGATTGGAATTCGTAGATTAGATTTTTTTCCGCTAGGTACTTTTCGACCTGTTCGTAGACTATTTTTTCCATGACTTTCGAGATGGAGGTGAGAATAGAAACAGGGCGGTAGTTGCCTGGGTCTAATTTGCTGCCCTTTTTGTGCAGAGGGGTCACCCTCGCAATTTTGAAGTCCTTGGGGACGTGTCCCTGTTTTATGGAGAGGTTTATTATGTGTGTGATGATTGGTGTGATGGCGGCTGCTGAGTCTCTGAGGAATTTGGAGGGGATGTTGTCATGGCCAGTGGCCTTGTTAGGTTGGAGGGCGCTCAGTTTATTGAGTACCTCATCTGTTGTTACCATTTCCAGCTTGAAGTCGTCCTTGCGGACCCCTAGGTTTTTGTAGTAAGCTACTATGTGTTCTACCCCATAAAACCCTGAGTGGGAGGGTAGTTTGTTTACCAGTGTTGTGGCTATGTTTGTGAAGAAAATGTTTAAGTAATTGGCTACATCCAGCTTGTCTGTGATGAGCGTGTTGTCCGTTTTTATGTTTATGTTTGAGAATCTGGTTTTAAGTTTTTTACTGCATCCTAGTTGATTATTGAGTAATTTCCAAAGTTCACGTGGTTTGTTTTTGTTTTCCTCAGTTTTGTCATTGATGAAATTCTTTTTTGCAGTTTTGATCATGGAGTTTACGTCGTTTCTTAGTCTGTTTCTTTCTAGTTTGAGTTCAGTCACGTGGGCTTGGAGTTCACTGCTCGTGCTTTTAGTAAGCTTTGACTGACTTTTACGAAACTCAGAGCATTTTTTGTCTCTGGTTTTCATAGCGGCCAGTATTTCGGAGTGCATCCACGGCTCAGCGCGATTTTTTACCCTGGTGGTTCTTAGGGGGGCCATGTCGTTTAGTATTGCTGAGAATTTGGTTTTGAAACCAAGCCATGTTTCGTCAACCAGTGTACCATTGAGTTCATCTGACCAGTCCAGACTCTCCAGTTCAAGGTTGAAGGCCTCGCTAGAGTAGGTTTTGAGGTCTCTAGATGTGACTGTTTTGTGGCAGCCAGCCTTTTGTTTTAGTTTTTTTCGGGTACAGAATATCATATAATGATCACTTAACCCACATGCTATATCCCCTTTATTTGAGATCTTGGACTTGTCGGAGGTCAGAATGAGGTCAATGGTAGTCTGAGTTGATTCACATACACGTGTGGGTTGGGTGATTAGCTGGCTGAGGCCATGCAGATCACAAAACCTACTGAAGGCCTTGAAGACGGGTGCATCTTTTCGTTGCATATCCGTGTTCCAGTCTCCAATAAGAATTTTGTCTACATCCTCAACTCCAGCTAAACACCCATCCAGTGTATCATAAAAGCCACTATGATCTGGCGGCCTGTAGACTGTGCCAACCAGTAGGGATTTCGCCCTTTCGAATAGGATTTCCACCCATACAGTTTCAATTGATTTATGATTCAGGTCATTTCTGTTGATGAATTTGGTGTCCTTGTGTATGTACATACAGACACCACCTCCATGTTTGTTCCTATCATTCCTGATTATTGAGTAGTTCTCTATCTCTATCTCTGGATCTTTTACAGAATCGTCGAGCTTAGTTTCTGAGAAGCACAGTATGTTTGCCTTACCATTTATGAATATTTGTTTGATTTCATCCAATTTGTTATTTAAGCTGTTAATGTTAATGTGAAAAATGTTCAGTATGTATGGATGGAAGAGCCGCGGGTTGGCCACCCCTGCTTTGATTGATTGATTGAAAAGTTTATTAACAGATTGCAGAATGGGTACAGTACAGTACAGCTCAATACATACAATTGTTAAGGGGATGCAGACCAGAGAAAGACTTTCGACTTGTTTACATCAGGGTCCCCCATTTTCAATTCATCATAACATATATGACATACATGACATACAGATAGACAGTACTGCTACATCTATACATTTATGACATATCAGATTTGCAAATACAGTACTGTTTGTGATACAAAAGTGTCCAGAAAAGGAGTGTATATACATTTGGCATAGAAACTGTACATTGGAGGAGGTTGGTTGGGTGGGGTGGGGTTGGGTGGGTTGGGTGAGGGCTGTACATTGGAGGTGGGGGGGGGGGGGGGGGGTTGGGAAGGGGACACACACACATTTTACACTGTACATTGGAATATTGACAAAGCCTTACTTGGTCATTTACTGTACAACTAGGTTAGGACATTTGTAGGGGCCAGTTTCGAATTGCAGTCTCACGTAGGTGTTTTTTGAGAGTGTTTTTGAAGGTGGGTAGTGATTCACATTCCTTTACAGCTTTAGGCAGGGCGTTCCACATTGATGTGGCATAATTGCGAAACGTGTTTAGTCCCTTGTTTGATCCGAATCTGGGTTTTACATGATTTGTGGAGCTCCCTCTGGTGTTGTGATCGTGGTATTCACTGACCTTTGGGAAGTATTTTGACATGTACATGGGTACCTTGGTCGCGTAGTGTATCTTGTAGACCAGGCCCATTGCAAGTTGCTGTACTCTGTCATCTACTCTAAGCCATCCTAGGTTGTCAAAGTGGGCAGGGGTGAGGTGGGTTCTAGGAGTCAGGTCAAGTAGTAGTCTGACTAGCTTGTTTTGAGATGTTTGTAATTTGTTTTTTAGTGCCTTTGAGGTGCTTTGGTACCATGAGGTGCAAGCATAGTCGTAGTACCCTTGAATGAGTGCTCCTGCTAGAGTCTTCAGGGTATTCTTGTTTACCAGAGAGGAGATCCGGTACAAGAATCGCGTTCGTTGGTTGACTTTTTTTATTACATTGGATGCCATTTTGTCACAGGAAAGATTAGCCTCTAGGATGGAACCCAGGTAGGTAATTTCATCTTTCCTTGTGATAATATTGTCACCCACTGTAACCGAGAAGCCGTCGGTCTTGCTGAGTTTGTTATTTGAACCGAAGAGAATGGACTCTGTTTTGCCCATGTGTAATGATAGTTTGGACTGGAACACGGATATGCTGCGTAAATCAGCACCCGTCTTCAAGGCCTTCAGTAGATTTTCTGACCTGCACGGTTTCAGCCAGCTAATCACACAACCCACAAGGGTATGCGATTCGACACAAACCACCATTGACCTCATTTTGACCTCTGACAAGTCCATGATCTCCAGTAAAGGGGTGATAGCATGCGGGTTAAGTGATCATTATATGATTTTCTGTACCCGCAAAAAGCTAAAACAGAAGGCCGGCTGTCACAAAACAGTCACATCTAGAGACCTCAAAACTTACTCTAGAGAGGCCTTTAACCTAGAACTGGGGAGCTTGGACTGGTCAGATGAGCTCAGTGGTACACAGGTTGAAGAAACATGGCTTGGATTCAAAACCAAATTCACAGCAATACTCAACAACATGGCACCGATAAGAACCACCAGGGTTAAAAATCGCGCTGAGGCATGGATGCACACTGAAATACTGGCCGCTATGAAAACCAGAGACAAAAAATGCTCTGAACTTCATAAAAGTCAGACAAAGCTTTCCAAAAGCTCAAACAGTGAACTCCAAGCCCACGTGGTTGAACTAAAAATCCAAAGAAACAGACTAAGAAATGACGTAAACACCATGATCAGAACCGCAAAAAGAAATTTCATCAACGACAAAACTGAGGAAAACAAAAACAAACCCCGCGAACTTTGGAAATTACTCAATAATCAACTAGGCTGCAGTAAAAAACTTAAAACCAGATTCTCAAACATAAACATAAAGACGGACAACACGCTCATCACAGACAAGCTGGATGTAGCCAATTACTTAAACATCTTCTTCACAAACATAGCCACAACACTGGTAAACAAACTACCCTCCCACTCAGGGCATTATGGGGTAGAACACATAGTAGCATACTACAAAAACCTAGGGGTCCACAAAGACGACTTCAAACTTGAAATGGTAACAACCGATGAGGTACTCAAAAAATTGAGCGCCCTCCAACCTAACAAGGCCACTGGCCATGACAACATCCCCTCCAAATTCCTCAGAGACGCAGCAGCCGCCATCACCCCAGTCATCACACACATAATAAACCTCTCTATAAAACAGGGGCACGTCCCCAAGGACTTCAAAATTGCGAGAGTGACCCCTCTACACAAAAAGGGCAGCAAATTAGACCCAGGCAACTACCGCCCTGTTTCTATTCTTACCTCCATCTCGAAAGTCATGGAGAAAATAGTCTACGAACAGGTCGAAAAGTACCTGGCGGAAAAAAACCTAATCTACGAATTCCAATCTGGCTTCAGAACGTCCCACTCCACTGACACATGCCTCCTCTATTTGAACGACCACATCAAACAAGAGGTGGACGCTGGCAAATACTGCGGCATGGTCATGCTGGACCTACAAAAGGCCTTCGACACTGTCAATCACTCCATTCTAATGGACAAGCTAAAAGCAATTGGTTTTGATAGCCTATCAGTGAGCTGGATGCAATCCTACCTGGAGGGGAGAGAACAGATGGTAGAGGTAAACGGTACTCTATCCCCCCCCCCTCACAGTGAGCTGTGGTGTTCCACAAGGAAGCATACTAGGACCGCTACTCTTCCTAATTTATGCAAATGACATGTCGTCAGCCTGTGACTGCAACTTGTTCCTGTTTGCGGACGACTCAGCCCTGCTGGTCTCTGACAAGAACAAATTGCAGGTTGAAAAAACCCTCAGCACGGAACTAGGCAAAATCTGCATATGGCTCGCTGATAACAAACTATCATTACACATGGGCAAAACAGAGTCCATTCTCTTCGGTTCAAATAACAAACTCAGCAAGACCGACGGCTTCTCAGTTACAGTGGGTGACAATATTGTCACAAGGAAAGACGAAATTACCTACCTGGGTTCCATCCTAGAGGCAAATCTTTCCTGTGACAAAATGGCATCCAATGTAATAAAAAAAGTCAACCAACGAACTAGATTCTTGTACCGGATCTCCTCTCTGGTAAACAAGAATACCCTGAGGACTCTGGCAGGAGCACTCATTCAAGGGTACTATGACTATGCGTGCACCTCATGGTACCAAAGCACCTCAAAGGCGCTTAAAACAAAATTACAAACATCACAAAACAAACTGGTCAGACTACTACTTGACCTGAACCCCAGAACCCACCTCACCCCTGCCCACTTTGCCAACCTAGGATGGCTTAGAGTAGACGACAGAGTACAGCAACTTGCAATGGGCCTGGTCTACAAGATACACTATACGACCGGGGTGCCCATGTACATGTCAAAATACTTCCCAAAGGTCAGTGAATACCACAACCACTACACCAGAGGAAGCTCAACAAATCATGTTAAACCCAGATTCGGCTCAAACAAGGGACTAAACACGTTTCGCAATTATGCCACAACAATGTGGAACGCCCTACCCAAAGCTGTAAAGGAATGTGAATCCCTGCCCACATTCAAAACCGCCCTTAAAGAGCACCTACGGGAGGCTGCAATTCGAAACTGGCCACCGTAAATGCCCAAAACCCCCACCACCTCCTAATAGACAGTCTCCTCCCCACCGCATGTATATATTCCCTCCCCGCCGTATGTATATTCCCCTCCCACCCACCCACCCCCTCCTAATGTACAGTCCCCTCCCCATCATATGTATATACTCTGTCAGGATCTAGGGGTAACAGTACTGTATATTTGAATACCGCCTATGTCACAAATGTATCAGTACTAAATACCTATATGTCCCTATGCCATAAATGTCATGTATGTTATGTATGTCATAAATGTCTATATGAATTGAAAATGGGGGACCCTGATGGAAACAAGACAAACGTCTTTCTCAGGTCTGCATCCCCTTAACAATTGTATGTATTGAGCCGTACTGTATTGTACCCATTCTGCAATCTGTTAAATAAAGTTTTCATTCATTCATTCATTCATTCATTCATTCATTCATTCATTGTTGTCGGCGAGCCATATGCAGATTTTGCCTAGTTCCGAGCTGAGGGCTTTTTCAACCTGTAACTTGTTCTTGTCAGAGACCAGCAGGGCTGAGTCGTCCGCAAACAGGAACAAGTTGCAGTCACAAGCTGACGACATGTCATTTGCATAAATTAGGAATAGTAGCGGTCCTAGTATGCTTCCTTGTGGAACACCACAGCTCACTGTGAGGGGGGGGGATAGTGTACCGTTTACTTCCACCATCTGTTCCCTCCCCTCCAGGTAGGATTGTATCCAGCTCACTGATAAACTATCAAAACCAATTGCTTTTAGCTTGTCAATCAGAATGGTGTGATTGACAGTGTCGAAGGCCTTTTGTAGGTCCAGCATGACCATGCCGCAGTATTTGCCCGCGTCCACCTCTTGTTTGATGTGGTCGTTCAAGTAGAGAAGGCATGTGTCAGTGGAGTGGGATGTTCTGAAGCCAGATTGGAATTCGTAGATTAGATTTTTTTCCGCGAGGTACTTTTCGATCTGTTCGTATACTATTTTTTCCATGACTTTCGAGATGGATGTAAGGATAGAAACAGGGCGGTAGTTACCCGGGTCTAATTTGCTGCCCTTTTTGTGCAGGGGTGTTACTCTCGCAATTTTGAAGTCCTTGGGGACGTGTCCCTGTTTTATGGAGAGGTTTATTATGTGTGTGATGACTGGGGTGATGGCTGCTGCTGAGTCTCTGAGGAATTTGGAGGGGATGTTGTCATGGCCAGTGGCCTTGTTTGGTTGGAGGGCGCTCAGTTTTTTGAGTACCTCATCTGTAGTTACTATTTCCAGTTTGAAGTCGTCTTTGTGGACGCCTAGGTTCTTGTAGTATGCTACTATGTGTTCTACCCCATACTGCCCTGAGTGGGAGGGTAGTTTGTTTACCAGTGTTGTGGCTATGTTTGTGAAGAAAGTGTTTAAGTAATTGGCTACATCCAGCTTGTCTGTGATGAGCGTGTTGTCCGTCTTTATGTTTATGTTTGAGAACCTGGTTTTGAGTTTTTTACTGCAGCCTAGTTGATTGTTGAGTAATTTCCAAAGTTCACGTGGTTTATTTTTGTTTTCCTCGGTTTTGTCATTGATGAAATTTTTTTTAGCAGTTTTGATCATGGAGTTTACGTCATTTCTTAGTCTGTTTCTTTCTAGTTTGAGTTCAGTCACATGGTCTTGGAGTTCACTGCTCGTGCTTTTGGTAAGCTTTGACTGACTTTTACGAAACTCAGAGCATTTTTTGTCTCTGGCTTTCATAGCGGTCAGTATTTCAGTGTGCATCCATGCTCTACTGTATACGCGTTACTGTCTTTAACTATAAGCGTTTACACTCCCCACTTACTGTAGAACATGGTACATGAGTATATAGTATATAGGGATGTTGCACTTGAGCACCACAGGTTTAAGCAATTATTGTTATTATTATTTACAAGACTGGGCATTTATTTAAAAAAAACATACATACCCTAACCACATAACAGATATTAAAAAGGTAATTAACAGTCATGTTCTGCAACATATATCCATCCACTCTTGAACAATGAAAACTCCTTTTTCTTCTATTTACAAATAAGCGCAGCTCTGAAGGCGCGTCACTTGGAGGCTCTCCACAAAAATGTCTCCGGCGTAGGGACCGAGCGTAGAGCGGCTGGTATTCACGAAGGAGAGCGCTGGCCAATCACAGCAACGCGGAAGTACATGTGCGTTGCCCAAAGTGTTCACGCCTCCGGGGCTGCAGCCACTAGTGATGTGCCAAACGGATCATTTCAGTGAGTGAGCGATTCGATACACGCTCACCGCAATGAACTGATTCACGTAAGCGACTCACGGCTCACGGATCATTGACACTTCCGGACGAAGTTCTGTAAGCCAAAATATGAAGCGTGAGCGCGCGGCGCGAGCGCGAAAAAAATTTGGCCGATGTTATACAATTACATACAATTATACATACAATTGTTAAGGGGATGCAGACCAGAAAAAGACTTTCGTCTTGTTTACATCAGGATCCCCCTGTTTACATCAGTAATCATCGGTAACATTTAGAATTGATTTCAAGGTCCTCCTCCTTATATACAAAGGATAAACATTGCGATCATCTACAATGTTAGATGAAAATCAGGGATGCAGCCTTTGCTAACTATGCACCAAAGTTATGGAACACACTACCTATGGACATTAGGGAAGCTAGATATCTTAATATTTTCAGAAATAAGCTAAAAACGTACCTCTTCACCATAGCCTTCTAATACACCCCGCTGACTGTTGATTGTACTGTAGCACTATTTTACTCTGGCCATTCTATTGCATAATTTTACTATCTATTCTACTATTCTATTATTGCACTGTATTATTGGTGTGCAAACCAGTCAACTTACAAAAAAGAGCCTGTTGGAGGATTATATAATAAAAAATAATAAAAAAATAAAATACAAAAAAAAGGAGTTCTAGGACGAGGGTGATCAATTGCATATTTGCATCATGTAACGTTAGCATAGCCTATTCATAGACTACTGTTGTTTGACAAAAGACACTCATTAGCGCCACTCGACTCCTATACAACCAAATAAGTAGTATGCTATTCATTCAGTTGTCTGTGTCAATGTCTGTCTATTCATTCAGTTTATCATAGAAACGTGTCAGACTCTAGTTGAGCCCCCGATCGACGATATCCGTTGAGTTCATTGTGTGTGTCTGTTGTGCATGCCGGGGGGGGGGGGGGGGGGGGCGCGTGAACCGACTCATTGCCAGACGTGAGCGATTCGACTCACGCTCACGGCGATGACTCGGCTCTTATGAACGAGTCGCTCATGACCGACCCATCACTAGCAGCCACATTCTACGTTCACAGCAGACATCAGTAATATCCTGCTGCTGCTGCTGCTCCTCTGTCCCGATCGTGTCTCTAGTGGGACTGACATCTGAGCCCCGTCCTCCTGCTGATGGAGGCTCGTCAGGTAGTGACTGAAATGTGTTTTCTAGCTGTATGTCTTCAGTGTTTGAGGGGAGTTCTCCTCTTACTGTGTTGTTAGCAGCGTCCACAGCTGCTTCTTATCACTCGTGGTGGTTGATGTTGGCCTAGTTAGCATAGCCAGCCATTAGCTCTCTCTGTCTCTCTCCCTCTCGTTTTTTTCGGTCTTGCTCCACGTTCATTACAATAGTTATTTTCGTTACTGTTATCTGGTATATTTCTGTAGTTTTCCTTCTGTAGCTGGAGCTAGTGTTAGCTTAGCTGGGGCTAGTGTTAGCTTAGCTGGAGCTAGCTAGCGTTACCTTAGTTGGGCTACTGTTAGCTTAGCTTGTTTTAGAGTCGACTAGACTGCCTCTATTGTCTCTAGGGCTGTCTTAAATGCTTCGAATCTTCGAACGTTCGATTCGATGGCACAAGCTTCGAACATTAAAAAAAAATCGAAGTTGTGTGTGTGTGTGTGAACTACCCATCCCAGTTAGGACAGCCGAATCCCGTCCAATCTTTCGCCGTCGACTAAAGACTCACTTAGTCCATTATCTGAAATGATATAAAAATAAAAATCTAACCGTGACTAACCTTACTGTCATGCACTTGTCCTAATAAACTAACCTACACTGTAACACGCAACACTTTGATGAACATTGTTACTCAGCTGATAGAGTTGTACCCTTCTTGCTGTCTTGTCGTACAGAACTTGTAAGTCGCTTTGGATAAAAGCGTCAGCTAAATGACTAAATGTAAGTGTGTGTGTGTGTGTGTAGGTGTGTGTGTGTGTGTGTGTGTGTGTGTGTGCGCGCACCTTGTAGAATTCCACACATAAGAAAGAAAGATACTGGGATGAATAAACAAAATAGGAAATAAAATGTAGAAATGCATGCAATACATAAATAAATATGAATCTCCATATATGAAATATAACATTTAGATAAGGTGCTACTGAGATGTTTTGGTGAGTTCTTTGTTTTTTTGTGGAAGTTGCCCTTCTTAAAAATGCATGAACATTCACTGATAATTGGTCTGTAGTGGAGTCTACAAGGTCTACATTGCCGGACCATGTAGAATCCGGACCTTGTAGACTGACATAATTCTGTGCATAGTTTAGTCTACACAGGCCATATTTCAAATAATCAAAATCTTACTTCATTCATCTTAAACATTCTTGATTTGGGGGATTGGTAGTTCCCATGAAATCTGAAGTTGTTCAACCGACAACAGCGATCCACCTTGAATTAAATCACACAGCCGAGTGAAACCTTGTTGGATGCGTCAGTCACGAAAGGGGCTACTTAATTAATTAATCCAACCCACTTTATTTATAGAGCACATTTAAAAACAACAACGTTTACGAAAGTGCTGTACAAGTCCCACAACATAAGATACATTTTTTTTTTCTTTCTCTCGAAGCTTCGAATTAAAATCGAAGCTCGGCCCCGAAGCTTCGATTGCCAAAAAAAGCTTCGAAGGTCAGCCCTAATTGTCTCCATGGTATTGTCGTCTTTCTCTTAGTTTTGTTCAGGTTATGACTGATATAATAAACACTCTAGACGACCTGCTTTAACTCCAGAGGTTGTTGTGTTTATTTGGCTTCTCGTAGACACACACACAGCGTTGTTTCCGTAGCATACATGGGATTAACTACTTCCGGCCGCGGCGCATGAGCGCCTAATAATATGGTCTGGTCTTAGAGACACACAAACAATTGTACTTCAAGTTCCAGTACATTCAGGGACCGAAACTAAAGCCCGCCGCCCGCCAGGGGCGGTCTGTTTTTACCTTTGGCGCATGACACTTAGAGGGCTGCCCGCCGTGTGGCGTGTAGACGTGGTTCATAAGCAGGCCCCTAAAAATATTTGTATGCGAACGGTAAAAATCAATTACGCGCACGCTGTGCGAATACAGATTATAGCCTCTCTCGTCTTTTTTTTCCTCCGCTGCGAGATCGTTAAAAAACTACAAGTCCCACATTGCACTCAAGCCAACGGTCCAATCACAGTAGAGTGAAGTGACTGGTTTCATGGGAAATAAAGCAAATGACCAATCGGAAGCTCTCATTTTTCTTGTTTACTTCCTGAAACTCCGCGATCAGGGCTCTCGTTTTCCGAGACACCAACTTATTATAGTCTCTTACCAATAGCAATAGATTTTAGAACACCTAGATTTATCGATAGCAATAGTAATATAACGTTAATGCAACAAAACGAATGCCTTGCTTTGTTAATCATAACGTTGATGCAGTAGCGTATGTCGGTGTGTTGGCTGTAACGGACATGACAATAACATAACGTGTACATACACATTAAAATTGCGATAATCTATTCTAACATTTTCAAATCGATGCAGTTGAATTTCCCCCTTAGGATCGATGCATTGTTACACCCCTACACCAAAGTCACTGGCCCACTGTGTATCTGTGTGTATAATAACTTGGCTAGCGTTATCAACAGCAGAGGTGGGCAATGGGTCCAGCTGCAGCTAGAGCTGCCGCGGTATTGATTATTTCCTTACCGCACAAATTTGCAAAATATTTCCTACCGCCGCGGTTTTTACCGCACGCACACAAAAAATTAAAAAGTTTGAATGCATTTTTTTTTTAGTAGTAGTCTACTCTTTATAGCATATAGCCTGCCTCTAGTCTAAATGTCTATCTTTAGAGGATGACTTTGCAGCATGAATATTGTTTGGGATTCGGCAAGCACGCATTCGTTATTAAAAGTGAAACACGGATTCGAAGTCTCCCCTCTGGTCGTGCGCCGTTCACTAGGTGTCGCGGGCAGGAGTGGTAGCGGCGCGCCCGCCGGTTACCCCCCCGACCCTTTCTTCTTATTATTATTATAACGTTACTACTTATGATTACAAAGGCATTCGATTTGTGGCATTAACGTTAGTATAGTTACACGTTCGTATTTACCGGACCATAGCAAGGCAAGCGTTACTAAATTAATATCTAAGTTCCTTTCTTTGCTCAGAGCGTGCCGAGTTGTACCCATTCTGCGGTCTGTTAATAAAGTTTTCAATCAGACAAGTGTATAGAACGAAGGGCTTTTATTATAACATTTCGTTGCAGTAAAATCATTATGCCTCGTTCCCTGAGGAGCGACGGCAATCCACTCCGGTCTCCGGTGGGAGCTAACGTACTATTAGCCGTGTTGTGACTGAGCTCTGATCAATGGCTCATGGCTGAGATTCAGGAAGTAAAAGCACTTCGCGTATCTCTTCTGACCAATCTGTGGTCTGCAGTGTTTCATGTGACTTTTCTGGTACCCAATAGGGTCGCTTGGAATCTCGACAGAGAAGTAGGGTATATCTGCAGAGCCGCAAGCCCAACGAGAGCGTAATAATAATAATAATATAATAAAAAAACAGCGGTGATGCCGGTATTCAGCCCAATGCTGCGGTGGGCATGATGTAACAGTGATACCGCGGTAATACCGATACCGCGGCAGCTCTAGCTGCAGCACCGGAGTGCAAGCGATGTGATGTAATTGGCAGACTCGACTGTCAATCAATGGTCTACCTGACACGCAAACTCAAACAATGTTTCTGTACTGGAGGTGTGATTGATTGATTGATTGAAAACTTTATTAACAGATTGCAGAATGGGTACAATACAGTACAGCTCAATACACACAATTGTTAAGGGGATGCAGACCAGAGAAAGACTTTCGTCTTGTTTACATCAGGGTCCCCCATTTCAATTAATCAGGAAAGTGTACAGTAGGAAAGTGTACAGTATTTCAATAGGCAACCCTGAAAGGATTATTTTTCTAGAAGAGCAACACAGCCAAAACAGACAGTGGAGCTGTTTGCAGATAGCAAGCATTTTGACTTATTGCGTGGTGGCGATGTCTCGCAGATAATACAACTACAAGTATGATTATATAATATATATTTTATTTAAAAAAAAATTGTATATATAAAATATATATTGGCAGGTAAGAAATATGCTTGGCGGGTAGACTCTTCCCATCTACCCGCCACTGGCCGGTGAGTCAAAAAGTTAATTTCGCTCCCTGAGTACATTCATTCACATGACATACAACACTAGTCTTTACAGCGGGACATATCGTCTGTAGATGTCCACACTAGTCTTTACAGGGGGACATATCGTCTGTAGATGTCCACAGTAGTCTTTACAGGAGGACATATCGTCTGTAGATGTCCACAGTAGTCTTTACAGGAGGACATATCGTCTGTAGATGTCCACAGTAGTCTTTACAGCGGGACATATCTGTAGATGTCCACAGTAGTCTTTACAGGAGGACATATTGTCTGTAGATGTCCACAGTAGTCTTTACAGCGGGACATATCGTCTGTAGATGTCCACAGCAGTACATATCCGCGGGGTAATGTCCACTTATGGGGCTAGGTGGCTAAGCTAGTGGGTTAAGTTCCAGAGAGGTGTCTGGGAACTATAATCTACCGTAGTGTGTCTTAAACTTTAAAGAGCAAAGCAGCAGTTGAGCAGCGTTGGTGTAGCATTTATGTAAAAAAAAAAAAGCAGCTGTAGTGAAAATTGTGAAATTAATATTAGATACTGTTTTGATTGATTGAACATTTTATTAACAGATTGCAGAATGGGTACAAATACAGTACAGCTCAATACATACAATTGTTAAGGGGATGCAGACCAGAGAAAGACTTTCGTCTTGTTTACATCAGGGTCCCCCATTTTCTATTCATCATAACATATATGACATACAGATAGACAGTACTGCCACATCTATACATTTATGACATACCAGATTTACAAATACAGTACTGTTTGTGATACAAAAAGAGTTTAAAAAAAAGAGTATATACATTTGACGAAGAAACTGTACATTGGATGAGGTGGGGTGGGGGGTAACTACATAGGAGGTGGTTGGGGGGGGTAACTGTACATTGGATGAGGTGTGGGTGGGGGTTGGGTAGGTGGGGGGGGGGGGGTAACTGTACATTGGATTATCGATGAAACCTTACTTGGTTCCAAGAAGAGGGTCTTGTGTAGAGCTGCCGCGGTATTGATTATTTCCTTACCGCACAAATTTGCAAAATATTTCCTACCGCCGCGGTTATTACCGCATGCAAAAAAAAAAAAAAAAAAAAGTTTGAATGCATTTTTTTTTTTAGTAGTAGTCTACTCTTTATAGCATATAGCCTGCCTCTAGTCTAAATGTCTATTTTTAGAGGATGACTTTGCAGCATGAATATTGTTTGGGATTCGGCAAGCACGCATTAGTTATTGAAAGTGAAACACGGATTCGAAGTTTACCCTCTGGTCGTGCGCCGTTCACTCGGTGTCGCGGGCAGGGGTGGTACTGGTTACCCCTAACCCCCCCGACCCTTTCTTATTATTATTACTATAAAGTTACTACTTTATAATAAAGGCATTCGTTTTGTGGCATTAACATTATATAGTTATACGTTCAATAACATCAGCGTATTTACCGGACAATAGCAAGGCAAGCAATACTCTATTCATATCTCAGTTCCTTTCTTTGCTCAGAGCGTGCTGAGTTGTCCCATTCTGCGGTCTGTTAATAAAGTTTTCAATCAGACAAGTGTATAGAACGAAGGGCTTTTATTATAACATTCGTTGCAGACAGTAAAATCATTGTCTCGTTTAGTACTCCTTAGGAGCGATCGTAGTCCACTCCGGCGGAGAGTTAAAGCTAACGTTATTAGCCGTGTTGTGATGATCTGACATTCAGGAAGTAAAAACCTAATACGCGCTTGCCGATTGGTGGTAACACACTGCATGACGCTACAACGTGTGACGCGTCTCTCTTTTGACCAATCAGTGGTCTGCAATGTTTCACGTGACTTTTCTGGTACCCAATAGGGTCGCTTGGAACCTCAATAGATGAGTAGGGTATATCTGCAGAGCCGCAAGCCCAACGAGAGGAGGATAATTTATTATTATTATTATAAAAAACAGCGGTGACGCGGTATTCAGCCTACTCTGCGGTGGCCGTGATGTAACAGCGATACCGCGGTAATGCGGTAATCGCGGCAGCTCTAGTCTTGTGTATTATTGGGTTAGGACATTTACTGTACATTGGAGGGGGTTGGGTTAGGACATTTACAGGGGCCAGTTTCGAATTGCAATCTGTAGGTGCTCCTTGAGAGTGGTTTTAAAAGTGGGTAGTGATTCACATTCCTTTACAGCTGTGGGTAGGGCGTTCCACATAATTGCGAAACGTGTTTAGTCCCTTGTTTGAGCCGAATCTGGGTTTAACATGATTTGTGGAGCTCCCTCTGGTGTTGTGGTTGTGGTATTCACTGACCTTTGGGAAGTATTTTGACATGTACCTTAGTCTTGTAGTGTATCTTGTAGACCAGGCCCATCGCAAGTTGCTGTACTCTGTCATCAGAATGGAGTGATTGACAGTGTCGAAGGCCTTTTGTAGGTCCAGCATGACCATGCCGCAGTGTAACCGAGAGATTTAGAATGGAATAGAAATACTTTTATTCATCACGATGGAAATTTGGCACTACAAAATTAAATCGCTCACAGTAAACATTTAGGTAAACAAAAACAAGTCATGAATAAAAATAAGCCTACGAATAAAATACGGTCCGGGATATACATTTCCTATGTTACATTTACATTCTAATATAAAATATACAGTAAGTGTAAAATTGTACTATGTTGGTTTAAAAGTAAAAGTCCAGGAAGATAGTACTGTCACCCTGTGCTCAGTGATGCAGTGAGGCTCAGTGATTCATTATAAAGTCTGATGGCTGTTGCCTGTTGGAATGAAGGACTTCCTGTGCCGTTCAGTGCTACATCTTGGTAGTCTTAGTCTAGCACTGAACGTGCTCCTTCTGTCTGCCAAGTCTGTGTATTGGGTATTTGAACCCGTGACTAGGGATGCACCGATATGAGAATTTGCCACAGATACCGATTGTTCAACTAACACAATCGGCCGATACCGATATTTGTGGCAAACATTTTTTTTTAACTTTTTTTTGTAATTTTTTTTTTTTTTTTATGAAACTACTGTATATTTGTGTTACAAATTGTGCTCACCGATATGAACATAGGCCTCTTTACTTACTTAAAAAAAGGAAACATCAAGAAATAGCACTATCTCTCTCCCAGTATGTTCTGCAGGGCTGCAGCTAGGTACTAGTTCTCCCAGTATGGTCTACCGGCTGGGCTGCAGCTGGATACTATTGTCTCAACCAATGAAATTTTGATTCAGTCGATTCTGCCAATTACGTCACACACCGCTTGCACCCGCCTCTGCTGTTACCACCAATCGGCAAGCGCGTATACATTTTTTACTTCCGCTTTTGTCCGCCATGAGAGGTATTCTACAACAACAACAAAGGCGGCGCGGCCGACGTTTAGCTTTTAGCTCCGCAGGATGACTTAAACAAGGCATAATGATTTTACTGCAACGAATGTTATAATAAAACAAAGCCTTTCTATACATGTGTCTGATTGAAAACTTTATTAACAGATTGCAGAATGGGTAAAACTCAGGGCTCTATGAGCAACGGAAGGAACTGAGCTAGTATGAACGCCTAATGCTTGCCAGGTTCGGGTAAATAATATGCTGATGTTATTGAACGTGTGAAATCCGCGTTCACGGAATCGCGGACGGAATCGCGGAATTGGACAATAAAAATGGAATCGAGTGCCCAAACGTGGAATATTGCAGAAGTTGGCCTAATCTGGACTGAAATTCCTTTTTTGGGTGGAACATTATGTGCAAACATACACGCGACCGGGGAGGCGGGGACTCCCGGGGACGCTAGAGCGGGTTACACATGACACACAGCAGTGTCCAAGCGTCTGGCTGCTTTGATGTTAACATCGTCAAGAAGCTAAGAAATTCCGCAATAAGCCCTCAATTCAGAGCAGAACAGTATCCTAATTACTTTTATGCCTGCGGCGATAAGGTGTTTTGCAAATTCTGTCAACGTTCCGTGGACTGGACCCGCAAAAACACGTGCAACACTATTGTGATTAAATAGCTATGTAACGTTAGGACTAGGGCTGAGCTTTTTAATCTGAAGCTTCGAGGACATTTTTTTTTAATTTATTATTATTTTTTTTATCTTATGTTGTGGGACTTGTACAGCACTTTGGTAAACTTTGTTGTTTTTAAATGTGCTCTATAAATAAAGTGGATTGGATTAATTAATTAAGTAGCTCCTTTCGTGACTGTGACGCAGCCAACAAGGTTTCACTCTGCTGCCCTGCCTGGGTGCAGTGGGGCTGCTCTCACAGCCAACGACATGACATTACATAATTATGTTGCAACCTTCGTCTATCAAGCAAACAATTATATAAATATTTATATGTAGTTGATGGAGACAAAGGCAGAATTCGACTTAATTAAGCACGTTTTATTAAGACATATTTTTATATGGGTCGGGACACTTTAAAAAAGCAGCACAATGAACACATCTGTCTGACATAGTCTTAAATAACAAACGGCATTGCTTCGCTTCTTCGTTGACATGTCTGCTCAGGGCTGTACGTTAACTTTTTTTGCACATAGCACTGGTGCTACAGAGGTTGATAGTTTTGTAGCACAGGCCAAAATCTTGTAGCACAAGTATAAAACGTGTTATATTTGTAACAGTCACAAATGTGCCTATTGTATTTGTGTTATTTAGTTGCAGTGCCATGTTTGGCTGTCATTTAGTATATCGCCATGTGTTATTATTACTATGATACTCTCATATGCTATTTTAAATTAATATCATAAACAACATAAGGAATATTAGCATAATTTTGAGTGGACTGAAGGAATGAGTCAGTGTTAATAGTTTTAAATGCAAATAATTTATTGAAACATAGAAGTGGGGTCGGTTGGGACACACACACACACACACAATGGGGGACCCTGATGTAAACAAGACAAACGTCTTTCTCTGGTCTGCATCCCCTTAACAATTGTGTGTATTGAGCCGTACTGTACCCATTCTGCAATCTGTTAAATAAAGTTTTCATTCATTCACACACACTGTTTCAACTCACCACCCCTGCATCATATTGTAGTCTAGTCTGTCTTCAAACTTCCACTCCTCTCGAAACTTGTATTTGAATATCATCATTATCTGTCCATCCTCAGTTTACTATAATATACTCCTGTCCTGAGTCTTGACTAGTGACTTCATCGTCTTTCCAAACGCACGCACGCACACACACACAGGGAAGGGGAGAGAGTGCCCCCCCATTTCCCTTTCCACACTGTCTGCTGGCTCTGCCTGTGATCAGGATTAGCTTGTTAGCTTGCTAACGTTGTAGTGATTGTAATGGTACATAAACGTTAATTTCGGGCGATGTGCGCATAAAGGAATGGCGACGGTGCAAAGCATGTAGATGCATTTGACCCGTTGCGAGAAAGAAAAAACACCACAGACTTATTTCGGGACGTGTAGGCGCACTGCTGTGTTAACGTGCACCAACCGACCAACGCGCTGCTCTGCTTGCAGAAGCAGTGGCACGGATAGGGCGGATACGACTCGTCGAGTTGTCACAAGAGTTTTTTCAAAATAAGAGTATCATATGCACCTGAACGTTGCTAGCTTTCGGAGCCTAGCTGGAGCTGCGCGTGGGCAGAAATGAGACCCGCTACAGGATTTTCAAAATAAGAGTATCTATATGAACCGAATCCCTATCGCACCAGTGCTACTGAAGTAAATCCATCCATCGCACAGACAGCTGTTGCTGTAGCACGTGCGAGATATATGTCGCACTGTACACCCCTGCTGCTGCACATGTCCTTGTTGTTTTCAACACGGATAATCTCCACATGCTTGTTGTAGAGAGGTGGAGTCGAGGCGCAGCTTACTTTCGTTAAATTGGAATGGAGGCGGGAAGGCGCCGCTTACTTTCGTTTCATTGGAATGGAGGCGCAAGATTTGAGGCAAAAAAAATTATTAAAAAAATAAACATTTAAACTTCGGTTTTTTTTATGTTCGAAGCTTGTGCCATCGAACGAAGCTTCGACGTATTTAAGACAGCTCTAGTTAGGACATAGGAGATTATAGCTTCTAGCTAAATCTAGTGCACCCATCCATTTGTTTAACACTTTCAGTGCCCAGCAGGGGGCGCACATTTAGTGCTTGAATGCCCACCATCCACTTCAATGTTAACGTTAATATCGCCTAATCTATGTTATAAATTATGGTTATGTGTCTAATCTGCCCGTCGCTTATCAATGACTAATTTTCCAGTCAACATTGTCGAAGCGGATTGTTTTTTTATCGGTTCATTTCCGTTTTATAGCATTTTGAAAAGCCCTCGTTTTCAAGGGAAAAAAAAATTCTGTGATAAACGCCCTGTACTGGAATATTCTAGAACGTTGTAATTTTTCGGCCTATTTATGAATCGTTTTCAAATAAACGCTAGATTATCGATAGTATATGTGTACGTATGCACGCTGGTGCGTATCGATTCTCTTAGTTCCTGATCGCTCGCACAGTCAAACAGCCATATCACACATAGGGGAAAAGCTTATATCTCCATGAAAACAGGTCTGATTATCCTAAGACTGGTAAAATAGATTCCTTACCTGAGATCAGATGGTATCCAAAAAGATTATTCCAATTCCTGATCGCCATTCCAAAAATCGATCCTTTTATTGATCCAATGCTACGTACTGTAAAGACATATTACACGCTGTTCTGAGGGTCTACAATGAATCTGATCGGCTCCGGTTACATGCGTGAGAAGTAAAATGTGGATTCCGGATTTTCTTTTTTCATCCATTTTCATTGAGTCCATTCCAAAAGGGTGCATTACCATCTGGGAGACGATAGGGGGCGCTTTTTCACATCTGAGCGCCTGGTGGGGCTGGTTTACCAACGGTAGACTCGGTTGATGAAATATGAATTCAGATCGCTAATAAAAAAAATGTCACACTAATTGTCGTGATGGGCATTCAGGGGGCGGACTGTTAACACGTGGCATCCAAAGTGTTAATGCAAACGATTGTCATTACACACTGTCCTTTATAAACTAAATAAACTTAAATAGCTATGTAACGTTACAGTACACCGGACTATAGATGGAAATGATAGCTTCTAGCAAAATCTAGTGCACCCTGCATTTGTTTAATGCAAACGATTGTCATTATACACTGTCCTTTATAAACTAAAGGTGCCTAAATTATGCATTACTATTAGGGCTGACCTTCAAAGCTTTTTTTGGCAATCGAAGCTTCGATTTTTTTTTTTTTTTTTTTATCTTATGTTGTGGGACTTGTACAGCACTTTCATAAACTTTGTTGTTTTTAAATGTGCTCTATAAATAAAGTGGGTTGGATTAATTAATTAAGTAGCCCCTTTCGTGACTGAGCCAACAAGGTTTCACTCGGCTGTGTGATTTAATTCAAGGTGGATCGCTGTTGTCGTTTGAACAACTTCAGATTTCATGGGAACTACCAATCCCCCAAATCAAGAATGTTTAAGATGAATGAAGTAAGATTTTGATTATTTGAAATATGGCCTGTGTAGACTAAACTATGCACAGAATTATGTCAGTCTACAAGGTCCGGATTCTACATGGTCCGGCAATGTAGACCTTGTAGACTCCACTACAGACCAATTATCAGTCAGGGGAGGAAATTAGGACACTTTACTCGCCAAATGCGAGTATTTTTTACGTTTGGCGAGTGATTCATGAAGAGCACTCGCCAGTCTGGCGAGTACTAGTAATTACAAAACAAAACAAAAAAATCATTCTGCAATCTGCTGATTCGCTCACTGGCACAAGCCGAAATCTGACTCCCCCCTTGATTCCTCCCATTTGCGCATCATAATAATCCGACCATAACCAATGAACATTATCGTTGTACAGATGCGCTCTAAGCTCCTCCAATGAACACTCGTTTTCTAGAAGATGTCGCGCATCTAGGGGAAGTGGACAGACCACTGCGCGCAGACCTACAAACTCCTGTCACCGGCTTGACAACGTAGACACACTTAGACAAAAACACATTGTGGATGAAAATAATTGCATGTAGAGTCGTCGCTTTCGGATATCAGTGCGGTCTGACATGGGGACGAACAACAGCACACGACGTTCTCCTTCGAGTCGGATGAGAATGACAAGTGGACGTGAGGCTAACCAGCATTAGCCGGCTAGCTACCTAGCATCAAGCTACCATAACGCGCATTCAACATAGTGGACTATACTGAGCGGCTTTGCTTAAATGCAGCCAAGTGACATTTTATTATTACCGGGTTTCCCCCCATATCACCACTCGCCCATATGCCCTTCACAACGGTGATGTTGTCATACACTTGGCATTCAGAATACACCTGCTGAACCCCTAGCGTTGTCAACTTGTCATGAGATTCGGTTCCAATGTATTGTCATCATACAGCACAAGTACAGTACAACCAGAATACGTTTGGTATCAACCAGTGCAAATGTAACAAGTCAAGTTCAAGTTGTTTTATTTAGCTATTACATTACAGTGAAATGCTTGGTTCTTTCACTGCCCACTGCCCAGTCCAACCTAGACCAGCCCAAACCAGTCCAACGGTCCCAACCCAGCCCAACCCAGTCCAACCCAACCCAGTCCAACCTAGACCAACCCAACCCAGTCCAACCTAGACCAGTCCAACCTAGACCAGCCCAACCCAGTCCAACCTAGACCAGCCCAACCCAGTCCAACCCAACCTAGACCAGCCCAACCCAGCCCAGTCCAGCCCAGCATCTTTCACTGCCTAGTTCAGCCCAACCCAGCCCAGCATCTTTCACTGCCTAGTTCAGCCCAACCCAGCCCAGCATCTTTCACTGCCTAGTTCAGCCCAACCCAGTCCAGCCCAGCATCTTTCACAGCCCAGTTCAGCCCAACCCAGTCCAGCCCAGCATCTTTCACTGCCTAGTTCAGCCCAACCCAGTCCAGCCCAGCATCTTTCACGGCCCAGTTCAGCCCAACCCAGTCCAGAATAGTTCCCTCTTTCATGTTAATATGTGATATCCTAATATTTTGAAGAGTAGAGACAGTGTGATTAATACATGTTGTATGCTAATATTGTGGAGAGTAGAGACACTTATTAATGTTTTATGCTAATAAATATTTTAAAGAGTAGAGACACGGTGTGATTATTATTACTATGATTGAAAATCAATTTAGACGAAGACATACAAAGAAGTAATTATCACAATTAGCGATTTATTTTTGGCTGGTAAAAAAATCAGTTTGGCTGGTAAAAAAAATCATCTACTCGCCAGTTGGCTGGTAAGCCAAAAAGTTAGTTTCCTCCCCTGATTATCAGTGAATGTTCATGCATTTTTAAGAAGGGCAACTTCCACAAAAAAACAAAGAACTCACCAAAACATCTCAGTAGCACCTTATCTAAATTTTATTTTCTATTTTGTTTATTCATCCCAGTATCTTTCTTTCTTATGTGTGGAATTCTACAAGGCATGTAGGTGTATATGTATTTGAGGATGATATCCTTCAAACAGGCAATAGTGATGATATAATTTGGGCAGTGCTGAGCTGGGTTACTTTCCTCCAGTGTATTTGTCCCCCGGCCCCACCCAATGGCTCCATGCGCGCGCACGCACGCACACACACACACACACACACACACACACACACACACACACACACACACACACACACACACACACACACACACACACACACACACACACATTTACATTTAGTCATTTAGCTGACGCTTTTATCCAAAGCGACTTACAAGTTCTGTACGACAAGACAGCAAGAAGGGTACAACTCTATCAGCTGAGTAACAATGTTTATCAAAGTGTTGCGTGTTACAGTGTAGGTTAGTTTATTAGGAAAAGTGCATGACAGTAAGGTTAGTCACGGTTAGATTATTATTATTATTATTTTTTTTAATCATTTCAGATAATGGTTTTTTTTTTTTTACTTCGATTTTTTTTTAATGTTCGAAGCTTGTGCCATCGAACGAAGCTTCGAAGTATTTAAGACAGCCCTAATTACTATATTGCATCACACAGGGTTCGAAATTAACGGGGGCTTGGGGCAAAATGCCCTCGAAAATTGACCAAATGCCCTCGAAAATCAGTTAAGGGGGGCAAAAAAAGCCCCCGACAGTTTACTAATTATATATATAATTATATATATGCTCTACAGTGCGAGCATTTCCCTCGTATTTGCCCCTAATAATATGTGTGTGCAAACCGGAAAAATCATTTACTTGCAGTGTGCGAGACAGACGAGTGATTGTGAAGATTACAAAACAGCTCCGCTGTTAATAGTTCAGATTGAAACTGGACTGAAATTCAGTTTTTGGGTGGAATGTTTGTTCCAAGGAGGAGGGAGGCGGGGCCCGCTGCGTGTTACAGGCACTTGAGAGGATGCGAACACAGACAGAGCACTCTGCTCTCATCAAGCATTACACTGCTATCTTAACGTTAGCAAGCTAAGCATCTGCATAGCGCGACCTGTGTAACGTTAAGTAACTTGTGTTCGGCGGGGAAAGACCGTTCCATTTGTAACACAACTCCAAAGAATAACATCCAAATCCGATCCCGATGCGCATTTCCTTCATTCCATAGCGCTGAGCGCGCAACGTATTTCATTGATCGATCTGGCCAGAGCCTATACTCACAAACGTTGCATATGTGGGGTTTTTCATCAATTTGAAACAAGCCTCTTGACTGTTGGAATTAGGGATGTTAAAAATAAAATATCTAATAATATTATTCAATATTAGACATTCATTGATCCAGAGGCAACCGGTTATTCGTCTGCTATTTGTAGATATATCAAGACAACAACACAACTTGCCTTCAGGGACAATAATATTTAATCTATTTAGATAGAGTATGTATGTATTATTTACAGATAATTGAAGGTACCTCAAAACATGAAACCAAGCCATGATGTCACACAGTACGTAAGAGGACGCGACCCTGGTCAGACGCCTCTGGTTTTAGCTCCGCAACGATGTAGTCACTTTTAGCTATTATGTTTGTTTTTGCTACTTTTTTATTTAAAGCAACACTGGCGGGTACGTCATACGACCGTCAGACACTTATGGACCTGAACCCCGGGCTCAAAGAGGAGTTTGGAGACACTTTTGACCTAGAATGTCCAGCAGAAATCAGACGGGAGAATGGCGGCAAAGAAAAGAACAAAGGCGACGGCAGGAGAAGACACAGAGGGAGACGAGGAGGTATCCGATTGAGACTAAAAAGAGCTGCTTACCGCCCAGCAATTCCATCCATCTTTCTGGCGAATGCCCGTTCGTTGGAGGGTAGGATGGATGATCTGAGAGCGAGGGTCCGGTTCCAACGGGAGATGAGAGACATCAACATTATATGTCTCACAGAGACATGGCTCACGTCGACGACCCCAGACAAAAGCGTCTCTCCCTCGGATGCCTTCACAGTCTTACGTGCAGATCGCAACGCTGGCTCAGGAAAGACCATCGGCGGCGGAGTCTGCCTCATCACGAACAATTCCTGGGTTAATCCCGAGGGGGTGCAGGTCCTCTCAAACTCGTGTTCGCCGGACTTGGAACATCTTTCTATCCTATGTCGTCCGTTTCACCTCCCGAGGGAGTTCACAGCAGTCGTCATGACTGCCGTGTATTAGGGGTGGACGGTATGGTCTAAAATTTATATCACGGTATAATTTGAAGCATAGACGGTAACGGTATATATCACGGTATCATCGTTTTTGATAAATTTTTTATTTTATTTTATATAATTTTTTTTTTTTTTATAAAATATATATATTATATAATTAGACTTGTACTTGTATTATCTGCGAGACATCGCCACCACGCAACAAGCTCCACTGTCTGTGTGTACTCTAGTAGCCTCCAGCTACGGCCAGGATTCTCCAGAGCTGCACCTGGACCTATACTCTAGTAGCCTCGAGCAGAGCTACGGCCAGGATTCTCCGGCGCTGCACCTGGACCCTATTGTATTGGTACTATAACGTTAGCAAGCCCTCAGCTCGAATACGCATCGAATCAGTGTTATAAGACATTGATATCAGGAGCTATCTGTAGCTACTGCTAGCCGGATATATAACGTTAATACAACGCCTCAGTGAATTATTTAGTTCAATGGGACATTTCGTTTTGAACGGTGAACTAATTTGCGTTAACGTGAGCTAACGGCTAACGGAGCTATCATACACGTCTACTCTACTAGACTTGATGGAGCGTTTGTTGATGTCAGGAGCTATCGGTAGCTGGCCGACTAGATACCGTTCGGTTAGACAATGCCTCATCATGTATTAAACTAAAAGTGAATAGTTGACTGGGTCATTTTGTAACGGTAGCTAAGCTAACGTTAGCTCAGGGAGACGTCCCGTCCCACTAGACTACTAGTAGACCCGTGTTTACATGCGTGCGGGAGGGGCTGGCACGCCCACTGCGCGAAGCCTCCTAAATAACTTTTTCTAGTTCGCACATATCTATTATCTATGACTAATTCTATCTATTTTTAGGGGCAAATGCGAGTGAAATAGTCGCGCTGTGGTTACATGACGTCATTGCTATTTTAGAGCTGCACTACCGGTTATACGGTATAGTCAAAATCCATACCGTAGAGCAAATTCATACCGTTTATACCGTATACCGTTTATACCGTCCACCCCTACAGTGTATATTCCCCCACACGCGAATACGGGCAAAGCGCTGGGCGAACTACACGATCATCTCAACAGACACCAGATCAAACACCCAGACGCAGCGATGGTAGTGGCCGGCGATTTCAACCAGGCCAACCTGAAGAAAGTGATGCCGTCCTTTTTTCAGCACATCGCTTGCTCCACCAGAGGGAAGAACACACTCGACCACTGCTATTCCCCGTTCAAAGCGGGTTACAAGGCAGTAGCCGCTCCGCCATTAACGGGGTCCACAAGCTCGAGCGATCATGACTCCATCTTGCTATTTCCGGCATATCAACAGAGATCACGTGCCGCCGTCGTGTCACGTGAGACAAAGAAGTGGACCGACGAATCAGAGGCCACGCTCAAGGACGTGCTTGCAGACACGGATTGGGATATGTTCATAGGAAGCGCCAGTGACTTCAGTGAACTAGCAGACATAGTGGTGTGCTACATAACAACAATAGCTGATGGTATTGTCCTCAGGAAAACGGTGCGGATTTTCCCAAACCAGAAACTGTGGGTGGATAGCACTATTAGAGCAGCTCTGAACTCTCGTACCACCGCCTACAACCTGGGTAGAGAGTCAGGAAACATGGAGGAGTATAAGGCTTCAGTCTATACTCTACGCCAGTGGTGCCCAACCAGTCGATCGCGATCGACAGGTAGATCGCGGGCTGATTTCAAGTAGATCTTGATTAATAAAATTTGATTAAAAAAAAAAAAAAAAAATTTTTTTTTTTTTTTTTTGCTAAATCAACTCTTCCTCTCCTTGTTAACTACAACAAGCAATGCTGTTTGTTATTTAAGATGAGGTCGGACTCGGCACTGACAGATTTGTGTTCATTATGCTGCTTTTATAAAGCCTCAAATGACGGCTTACAATATACAATTTTGGCTGGTAGCTCTCGGGCTAGGTGGTAAATAAAAAAGTAGATCTTGGTTCAAAAAAGGTTGGCCACCCCTGCTCTACGCAAAGCTGTCAAACTTGCTAAGAGGACATATGCTGACAAACTGGAGACACAAATGGCACAAAACGACACAAGAGGATTATGGCAGGGACTGAAGTCAATAACTGACTATAAAGTCAGCGCCCCCTCAATGGGGAGCGACGACGCCTCCCTCGCGGACAAGCTCAACACCTTCTACGCTCGGTTTGGTGTAGACAGTGGCGCTGCTGGCTCTCCGGCTAGTGACGTCACTGGCGCGCCGGCTGTTGTGGAGGGGGGGGGGCAACCGCGAGGGGGGGGACACGCTCTCTCGTTGTCGGAACACAGTGTGAGAAGAGCATTTATGCAGGTGAACACCAGGAAGGCTGCTGGCCCAGATGGCATAACAGGACGTATACTCAAGACCTGTGCCAACCAGCTGGCCCCTGTGTTCACCGCCATATTTAATCAATCACTGGCGGAGTCAGTGGTCCCTGCCTGCTTCAAGAGGTCTACCATCATCCCTGTGCCGAAGAAACCCTCCCCAGCATGTCCAAATGACTACAGACCGGTGGCACTCACCTCTGTGGTCATGAAATGTTTCGAGAGGCTGGTCAAGGACCACATTTGTGCCTCCCTCCCCAGTCATATGGACCCTATGCAATTTGCATACAGGACAAACAGGTCCACCGACGACGCGGTCTCCCAGGTACTGCACAGCACCCTCTCGCACCTTGACCGTCAGAAGGGGGGCTATGTGAGACTGTTGTTCATTGACTACAGCTCAGCGTTCAACACCATAGTCCCCACCAGACTGGTGGACAAGCTGATCGAGCTAGGTCTGAGCTCCGCCCTGAGCGCCTGGGTACTGGACTTTCTGAGCGAAAGACCCCAGGCGGTCAGGGTGGGGGGTCAGTAGGGTTGGGCATCGTTTGGATTTGAACGATTCCGGTTCCAATTCCGATACTCCATATCGATTCCTGTTCTAAACGATTCTCGATTCCGATTCTTTGAGGTGCAGGTCAAAACAGGTCACAGCTTATTTCGAAGGAGATTTTTTATTTATTTTTTATTTCAAAAAGAAAATCATACTATTCACATTTTCAGTTGACTTGATACAGTTTAATTTGGTTGCTGTACTGTAACTAGGGTATTAAAGTAAAAAAAAAAAAGAAGTAAAAAAAAAAAAAAAAAAAAAAATCGAAATTTAGAATCGAAATTCAAATATTTTACTTCCGGTTCCGGAACCGGAAGTTAGGAACCGGTTCCTATTAGAACCGGTTTTCGGTGCCCAACCCTAGGGGTCAGACCTCCAACACCATCACCCTGAGCATCGGGTCCCCACAGGGCTGTGTTCTGAGCCCCCTGCTGTACTCACTCTACACACACGACTGCGTGGCCAAGTTCAGCTCCAACTCCATAGTGAAGTTCGCAGATGACACGGTGGTGGTGGGGCTGATCTCGGACAACGACGAGAAGGCCTACCGGGAGGAGGTTGAGGTACTGGAACGCTGGTGCCAGGACAACAGCCTGCTCCTGAACATTGGCAAAACCAAGGAACTGATCGTGGATTATAGGAGAGGACAGCAGGAGACACACACACCACTGATGATAAACGGGGCTACCGTGGACAGGGTGAGCAGCTTCAATTACCTGGGGGTCCACATCTCAGAGGACCTGACATGGTCAACACACATAGGCACAGTAGTAAAGAAGGCGAAACAGCGTCTCTACCACCTGAGACAGTTAAGGAAGTTCAGAGTATCGGGGAAGATACTCCAGTCCTTCTACTCAGGAGCTGTAGAGAGCATCCTGACCGGAAACATCACTGCCTGGTATGGAAACAGCACGGCACAGGACAAGAAGGCCCTACAGAAAGTGGTGCGCTCAGCCGAGCGTACCACGGGTATTGCACTACCCCCCCTGCAGGTTCTATACAACAAGAGGTGCAAATCCAGAGCCTGCAGGATAATGAAAGACCCTCACCACCCCAATAACAGCCTGTTTCAGCTGCTGAGGTCAGGCAGACGCCTGCAAATCCCAGCTACTAGGACAGAGCGGCTTAGGCTCAGCTTCTTCCCCCAGGCCATCAGAGCCATGAACAATGTACATTGAGTGCTCAGAACATTGAACTGTCCACACACAAGCACACATGAACACACACACGACACGCACACTGTGCACGCTCACACACGAGCAGCCACTTAACACTTTAACATGAGCGGGCACACACTCATGTCGCACACACGCACACTTATGGCCAAAGGAAAGGACACTTTAAATTAGAATAACAGGAACAGTGTATTGCACTACCAAAGCTAACTAGCATGTCACACATGCGCTGTAAATAACTATGTACAGATACCGAGATGTCACTCCATGTTACCTGCTACCTGTTACTGCACAATGTTGTTTCTTCTTTTGATTCTATTATATGTACCACTGTATTGCACATCGTTGCGGGCAAGACCACCCGCATTTCATTGTATACCTGTATGCCGTGACAATTAAAACTCTTGACTTGACTTGACTTGTGTGTGTGTTACTTGAACAATTGTCACTGTGCTCCTAAATTTCTGTGTGCTCCTAAATTTGTATTTAGATTTTATTTATTAACATTTTATTTAGGAGAGCACATGTGCTCCTTGGGAAAAAGGTTAGCGTAGAGCCCTATATATGGAGACATTAACATTACGTTATCAAACATAGGGACGAATACTGTAAAAAAAAGTGTCAACAATGTTTTATAATCTTTATGTTAATTTTCATTATAAAAATGTTGTGCCCCCGAAATAAAAATAAAAAAGCCCCTGAAAATCAATTAAGGGGGGCAAAAAAAGCCATTGAAATTTTTTTTTAATTTCTAACCCTGGCATCACAATATAATATATAGCTAGGCTACTGATATTGTCATTGTGATAATGTCAGTAGTAGCTAGCTGTATCTATTGTTTACACTTGAAATGTGTGTTTTTATTTTGTCACAATATTATTTGAAAAATATTGTGTAAAATTGAACTGTATTTCTGAGTTGCAGCACTTAAAAACATTAAATGGACTGTTATATCTTATTCAATTGTGGACATTTATTCATTCCCACTTATTAGACACTATTTCTGATGGTAAAATGAGCATAAAAAGCTAAATACAGAATTCTGAAATATAAAAACAGAAAAAACTGAATTTGGGAAAAAATTTAAATTGAATTTGGAAAATAATAAAACGGATTTCATATGGCTCTAGATGTTCCGATACCATTTTTTCCTTTCCGATACCTAAGCTAAGCTTTGGGTATCGGCCGATACCGATACTGATCCGATACCAGTGCATACATTTAAAAAGATTTATAATAATTGTTGTGAAGGGCCAGATTAAACCGAATATATATATTTATTTGTATATATATATTTAATTGTATTTGTATATTCTCTAATATTCCCTGATATCCCTTGTATATTCCTTGTACAATATGCATTGAATATCCATTCTAGCCTACTGAACATCCCATAATAGTCTCCATTCTACTATTGGTCGAGACCTTGGTGCCAGGCTGCCATACCCCCCAGACCCAGTTCAAACGTACCGCTCAACATGTACGAACAAGTCCTAGTTCCGCGTAGGAATCTGGCTACCGCACCACTAACGGTACTATTTGTTCATAGTGCGTATATATACTGCGCTACTAAAGTAGGACTTCCTTTTTAGTCCAGTTTCTTACCCTCCAATAGAGTGACAGACGTAAAGCCTCCCCGCGACGCCACGTGTGGGAGTAAGGCCAAGTTCGGCCTACCATCGGTATTGAGACATCGTGTATATTAATATTTGAATAGTCATATTTGGCACTATATCGTCGAGTTGGACGTAGTCTATTAAGCTAATAATAGTCTATTCATATGTAGTGCTTCGTGCGGTGAGAATACTATCGTAGTCAGTACCCCATCGTTTCGGGCAGAGAACTGGCTGCTTATCCAGGGTGGCCGACCCCATGTGAGGCTGCACCCGAGGAGCCCCAGAGCCGACGAGCGAGTGGACCTGCATACCGGATTATTCTACCGACGACAGCCCGCCTTCCCAGGCACGGATTATGCTTTGTGTACAGTGATTATTCCATGGATAAAGACCCCCGACACTGCCGTGTGTTGGAACCCCCCCCCCTGGAGAGGACGCAAGGTGAGGAGGCGCTCTGCAAGACGAGGTCGCTTCACGTCTCTCCTCCGTGGACCGGAGAGAGCCGGCCCACAGAGAGTCCAGCTGCTTTCATCTGTGGTCCAAGGATCGCTGGCGCATTGAACTGCACTACTGTGGGTTCACCCAGGATACCCTTAGCCGGACGAGGCAGCCAGACTCTACCCCCCCCCCCCTCCTACTCCTGTTGTCTTACAAGCGACCGGATTAACCCCCCTAGTGTATCCAGTCTTATAATCATTAAAGTATCATTGCTGTTATTCCTTAACTATTCCAGGTCGTATATTTACCACCTGCGCCATCAGAGATTGGACATTCTCTATTGATATACCGACGAATACTCTTTGCCATAAAAGTGCATACTATTTCAATTCATAAATGTAATTAAGTGATTAAGTGCTTGCTCTACACACCATTGCTGTGTAGGAATAAATACATACTTCGACTTCGTACATTTGTGTTGGATCCGTTTCATCTACGTGACAGTGTTCATCATAATATATTTATGCCGAGTACTGGGTGGCCGAATATTAAGTACAAAGGTAGTGGTAGTAAGTATCATATCTAGTAATACAGTCAGGGAATTGTACCCCTCAGTTACAATAATAATAATATAGCCAAATATAGCCAAAAATTCTAAATAGCTTTTTAGTATATCGCCATGTGTTATTATTACTATATAATACTCTCATATGCTATTTTCAATTAAGGCCTAACAAAATTAATAGTTGGTTTCCGGTTGCCGACCGACCCTGCCGATTTAGGTGCGACCCAATATATTTTATGAGTTTTAAAAAAAATATATATAATTAAAAAAAAAAAAAATTTTTTTTTTTTTTTTTTTTTTTTTTGGAATAAAGTTTCATAGAAATCTTAGTCAAACATTTAGTATTATGGATATTAAACATGCTGGCAGAGTACATGCATCCATGTTGTTGTGAACATTTTAATTAAATAAAGAAATTCCCTATCCATAGTCGCCGTGGGAAAGAATAAAATAAAAAAATAAAATAAAATAAATTCCCTACCTACCCGTGGCCAAACTGACAACCAACAGGAAACCAACAATATATTTTACTTTGCCTAATATCATAAACAACATAATATTAGCATAATTTTGAGTGGACTGAAGGAATGAGTCAGCGTTAATAGTTTTAAATGCAAATAATTTATTGAAACATAGAAGTGGGGTCGGGACACACACACACACACACTGTTTCAACTCACCACCCCCGCATCATATTGTAGTCTGTCTTCAAACTTCCACTCTCGAAACTTTTTTATATTTGAATATCAACATTATCTGTCCATCCTCAGTAATCCTCAGTTTACTATAATATACTCCTGTCCTGAGTCCTGACTAGTGACTTCGTCGTCTTTCCAAACGCACGCACGCAAACACACAGGGAAGGGGAGAGTGCCCCCCCCCCCATTCCCTTTCCCCAGTCCACACTGTGTCTGCTGTTCTCTATGGCTCTGCGCCTCTGCCTCTGATCAGGATTAGCTTGTTGGCTTATGCTAACGTTGTAGTCAGGGGGCGAAACTAAAGAGCGCCACCCGCCATTGGCGCTCAGTTTTTACGTTTGGCGCCTCCCACTGAGAGGTCTGCCCGCCACATGGCGGGCAATCAAATAGTCATGTGAAAACCGAAAATCATGATCCAATTCTTTAGCGGAGTTCTCACTCGCTGTCTCAGCACAGACACTCGGCGCACTGCTGCTCCTACCTCTCCCGCACCTGTTTCTGTATGCTGCATGTAAACAGAGGCTATTGCCTCAGACAGTCACCGTGACGTTAGTCTAGTCAGTGTGGGACCTTCGTGAGATAACGTTAGCTACCGTTACAAAATCAGTCAACTATTCACTTAGTTTAATACATGAGGCATTGTGTAACGTTATCCAGCCGGCTAGCTACTGATAGCTCCCGACATCAACAAATGCTCTAGCAATAGTCCAGTGCATAATACCTCTGTTGGCTAGGTAGCTCACTAGTCACTACGAAATGTCGCAGTAAACTAAATAGTTCACTGAGGCGTTGTCCCAACGCCATCCAGCAGTAGCTACAGATAGCTCCTGACATCAATGTCCTACAACAACATGCGTATTCGAGTCCCTGGCTTACATCGCATGAGGGCTGCTGAATAGGGTCCAGCTGTAGCTCAGGAGAATCATTTTGCATGCTGAAGAGTTTAGGGTCCAGCTGCAGCGCCGGAGAATCCTTGCTGGAGCTGGAGGCCACTCGAGTATACATACAGACAGTGGAGCTGTTTGCAGACAGCGAGGTGGCGATGTCTAGCAGATAACACAATCACAAGTATGATTATATAATATATATATTTTATTAAAAAAAAATTATATAAAATAATAAAAAAAAATTTTATCAAAAAAAAGTTGGCAGGTAAGAAATCTGCTTGGCGGGTAGATTCTTCCCATCTACCCGCCACTGGCCGGTGAGTCAAAAAGTTAATTTCGCTCCCTGGTTGTAGTGATTGTAATGGTACATAAACGTTAATTTCGGGCGATGTGGGCATAAAGGAATGGCGACGGTGCAAAGCATGTAGATGCATTTGACCCGTTGTGAGAAGAAAAAAAACACCACAGACTTATTTAGAGTCTGTAGGCGCACTGCTGTGTTAACGCTGCTCTGCTTTCAGAAACACGGACTGGGCGGATATCATATGACTCGCGGAGTTGCTACAGGTTTTTCAAAATAAGAGTATCATATGAACCTGAACGTTGCTAGCTGCCGGAGCCCAGATATTATGACTGGAGCTGCGCTTGGGGCAGAAATGAGACCCGCACAAGATTTTCAAAATAAGAGTATCGATATGAACTACACGCCAGATGGCGGGCAGACCTCTCATTGTTAGTTGCCAAACCTTAAATCTACAGGCCATTGACGCTTGGCGGGTGGTTATTTTGTTCCCTGGTTACTGGTGAAAAAGGAATTTACCTTGGAATACTCCTTTGCCAACTTGCTGTACTTTGCTTGCAGGTCTCCAGCCATTATTGATGGATTATGAATAGCTCCAACTTTAGTCAAGGTAACGTTAAGCTAAATAGCTTTTCAGGTAGCTCTTCAGCTAATGCTAATAACACCAGCAAGCAAATACATCAGAGCTCCCCGTCAACACCGCTCTGTCGGGACGATGGCATTTAAGAAAATATCTCCTGTTAAAATTACAAACAGCATTGACACTTTAATTCACGGTAGATTAAAACAGGACTGTACAGTGCAACATATATATCGCACGTGCTACAGCAACAGCGGTCTGTGCGATGAATGGATTTACTTCAGTAGCACTGGTGCGATAGGCATTCGGTTCATATCGATACTCTTATTTTGAAAATCCTGTCGCGGGTCTCATTTCTGCCTAAGCGCAGCTCCAGCTTTAATAACTATGGCTCCGGCAGCTAGCAACGTTCAGGTTCATATGATACTCTTATTTTGAAAAAACTTCGTGACAACTCGACGAGTCATATCCGGCCAGTCCGTGCTATTGTCTGCGGCGCAGGTCGGTCAAGCAGAGGAGCAGCGCTACACAGCAGTCCGGCTATTTTGCGATCCGAAATAAGTCTGTGGTGTTTTTTTTTCTCACAACGGGTCAAATGCATCTAACACGCTTTGCATCGTCGCCATTCCTTTATGCCCACATCGCCCGAAATGAACGTTACATTAGCATAAGCTAACAATAGGGATGCCCCGATCGATCGGCCACCGATCGTTATCGGCCGATATTCAGTATAAATATGCAATCGGTGAATTCCGATAATGAGTCATATTCGCCGATCGCGGAAACTGATCAAGTGGAGATCTCACTCGCTGTCTGTCTCAGACGCACAGGACCTGCAAACTGCCGCTGCTCCCTTGCTCCGCCCGCACCCGTGTAGAGTTTGTAAACACAGAGGAGGCGGCTCCTCTGCTCGAGTCTATAGTGCATTCGACCTGAGCTAACGTTAGCTACCTAGCTATCGTTACTGTTTAAACAAAATTACCCAGTCAACTATTCACTTTTAGTAGGCATTGTCTAACGGTATTTAGCCGGCTAGCTACTGATAGCTCCGGATATCAACAAATGCCCCAGCTAGTCTAGTAGTCCATGTTGATATCTCCGTTAGCTTGCGTTAGCTGACGTTAGTTCACAGTTCAAAACGAAATGTCCGATTGAACTAAATAGTTGTCTTAACGTCATCTAGCCGGCTAGCAGTAGCTACAGATGGCTCCTGATATCAATGTCTTATAACATTGATTCAATGTGTATTCGAGCTGAGGGCTTGCTGAATGTGACAGTAGTAACGTTATACCAATAGGGTCCAGCTGCAGCGCCGGAGAATCCTTTTTGGAGCTGGAGGCTACTAGAGTACACAGACAGTGGCGCTGTTTGCAGATAGCGAGCGTTTTGACTTGTTGTGTGGTGGCGATGTCTCGCAGATAATACAAGTACAAGTCTAATTATATAATATATATATTATATAAAAAAAAAATTATATAAAATAATTTTTAATTTCTTTTTAATCAAAAACGATCGGTATCGGTATCGGCCGATATGGCTCACGACGATCGGTGATCGGTATCGGTGGCAAAAAAACGTGATCGGGGCATCCCTAGCTAACAAGCTAATCCTGATCAGAGGCAGAGCCATAGAGAACAGCAGACAGTGTGGACTGGGGAAAGGGTGTGTGTGTGTGTGTGTCGAGAGGAGTGGAAGTTTGAAGAGAGGAGTGGAAGTTTGAAGACAGACTAGACTACAATATGATGCGGGGGTGGTGAGTTGAAACAGTGTGAATGAATGAAAACTTTATTTAACAGATTGCAGAATGGGTACAATACAGTACGGCTCAATACACACAATTGTTAAGGGGATGCAGACCAGAGAAAGACTTTCGTCTTGTTTACATCAGGGTCCCCCATTGTGTGTGTGTGTCCCAACCGACCCCACTTCTGTTTCAATAAATTATTTGCATTTAAAACTATTAACGCTGACTCATTCCTTCAGTCCACTCAAAATTATGCTAATATTCCTTATGTTGTTTATGATATTAATTGAAAATAGCATATGAGAGTATAACACATGGCGATATACTAAAAAGCAATAAAAAAAATTTGGCTGGTAAAAAATCTGCCTTTTTTAAATCTACCAGCCAAATGGCTGGTAAGTCAAAAAGTTTAGTTTGTTCCCTGACTGCAACTAAATAAAACAAATACAATAGGCACATTTGTGACTGTTACAAATATAACACGTTTTATACTTGTGCTACAAGATTTGGCCAGTGCTACAAAACTATCAACCTCTGTAGCACCAGTGCTATGTGCAAAAAAAGTTAACGTACAGCCCTGGATTAAAAACATGTTTGTTTTATAATGCTCACTCTCAGCAGGAGGATACCGCGTGTTGTTGATAAATTACGTCATATGGTATCAGTAACTGAGGGGTACAATTCCCTGACTGTATTAATCAAGTATGGTATCATTAAACCACTACCGTCTTATGTACATTATACTGGCCATACCGTACACGAGTATATGATGAGAACACTTCCCCACAATGAATCGGTTCTACACAAAGTTGTCTTTAAGTATTTATTAGCAGCAAGAATACATAATATACTTTACTTGAATGCGCTTATAAGGCAAAGGAATGTGCGTAGGCAAATCAATAACGAATGTCCATTCTCATATTACGCATGAGATAAGAATACAACCTGAATACTAGGAATTATATCTAGGGGATACTGGTAGGGGGGTTCCTACCGGTTGTAAGCCAGCAGGGGGAGCAAATGCTCTAATGCAAAGTCTGGTTCCACGGGGACTCAATAAGCTCCTGCTCGGGGAGGCGGTATTACTCCCTGGATCAGCGGACGAAAGGCAGCCGCTGTAATCCCAGTATGCGTGCAGCACAGGTGGAAGCCGGTCAGCCTCTCCAATAGAGACGGGCTCGAATGATGTTCCTCGCGGTAGATCCCACAGCAGTGGGTGTAGACGACTCTTATCCGATCCAACAGCCTGGTTCAAAGCAATAAGAATAATAATCCAGCCGGAGAGGGGCTCTGCATTCACCGGTGTAGATCCTCCGGTGCGCGGTACTTCACATTAACTAAGTTGAACTTGACGTTATTCAACCAAGCTCTGATACTTTCCTATCCTATTCGCACGCGGCTATAAGTGCTCTATTTAGACGCACAGTTGCTCACTTCACTTGGTCGTTGACTCGTGATGAAGGCTTACTAGTAAGGAGCGAACGATACGTTGAACAAACGTATTAGGATAAAACAAGACTCTATTTTGGGGCAATACGGGCCCACTTCACAGCACGTTGTATCGTAGTGTGAGGCTTCAACTTGTTACTAAGACTCGAACTGAACTGAACTGAACTACTTCTGTATTCACCTGCGCCATATTTATATGTACGGGGAATAAACTAGTGCCAGCCTCATTTCTGTCTCGTAGTCCTGGGCAGAGCCGGGCATGTACAGACATGTCTTGACGGTGGCTTTGAACTCGACTCTAGGGGCAAGACACTGGCGCTGGTGGCACGCCATCCAATAAGAGAACGAAATATTATGGTCTGTACCAGGCTAAAGGGATATTCCGTGTATATGTACAAAGAATACACAAGGGATATCAAACGATATACAAATATTATGCAATATATATCAATCAATAAATACATATATTCGGTTTAATCTGACCCTTTGTAACAGTATCGGAGCATAGCATTTACGTGTAATCGCCGATACCGATATCAGCATTTTAGGCTATATCGGAGGCATTTCCGATACTGGTATCGGTATCGGAACAACTCTAGTTAGCAGGTGCTGGTTGACTGCTACCGACTCATCCGTAGTTTACAATAATATGAGTAGTGATGCACCCGGTAGGGCTGGGCGATATGACGATATTATATAAATATCGGGTACAGTTCATTAACGATACACTTTAACGTATCGTGGATATCGTGATGTTTTGCCCAAGAGGATTGTGTCGCGTCAATCTGGTCCACACGTTCAAACTTTTGAACAACGCCGCCCCCACACACACACTACTGCATCAAAGTTACTACTTATGATTAACAAAGGCATTCGTTTTGTGGCATTAACGTTATATAGTTACACGTTCAATAACATCAGCGTATTTACCCGAACATAGCAACGTCCGAGGATGACATAGATGGCAAGCATTACTCGTTCATATCTCAGCCCGTGCTGAGTTGTGCCCATTCTGCGGTCTGTTAATAAAGTTTCAATCAGACAGATGTATGGAAAGGCTTTTATTATAACATTCGTTGCAGTAAAATCATTATGCCTCGTTTAGTCATGCTGCGGTGCGCTGGTAATCTTATCGTCGGCCGCGGGGAGCTAACGTTGTTGTTGTTGTTGAGCTCTCATCAAAATCACTGGACTGGACTGGAGGATGAAGACCAGAAAAAGACTTTCGGCTTTTTTACATAAGGGTACTCTAGTTTCAATTCATCAAAACATTTAGAGACATACAAATATACAGTAGTTTCATTAAAATGCTATTGATTGATTGATTGATTGATTGATTTAAAACTTTATTAACATATTGCAGAATGGATACAGTACAGCTCAATACATACAATTGTTAAGGGGATGCAGACCAGAGAAAGACTTTCGTCTTGTTTACATCAGGGTCCCCCATTTTCAATTCATCATATTTCATATCTAAATCATATAATATCTCATTGCTAAATATATGCAATATATAATCTAATAATCCAATAATCTAAATCTAATATATAATATAAAAATGCTAAATGCATGGGTATTTTATTTTGTCTTTAATGTTAGCTTGCAAACTCAAATACTGTATTGGTAAGCCTCATAATGAATTGTTTGGGGAAAAAAAGAAAAACATTGTGATGTGTATCGTGTATCTCCGAAAGGTCAGAAAATATCGTGATATCATATTTAGGCCATATCGCCCAGCCCTAATGCACCGGTGTAAAAATTGTGGCAGATACCGATAACCGATATTAATATTGCTGTTCTGGGGGGGGGCAGGTGGCGTAGCGGAGATTACGTTCGTCACCAACACCGGGAGACACTGGATTCGCCTGTTCGAATCCAGCTCCCGGCGTTGCTATCAGCTTGGCTGGCCTCTCACACTGATACAATTGGCTGTATCAGAGGGTGGGAAAGCTGAAGGGTGGGTCCTGGGCGTTGTGGACAGCGACCCCTACAGTTCGGTCGGGGCGCCTGCTCAGCAAGGGTAGGAACTAAGGAGAGATAGTGTGGCCTCCCACACGCTACACTCTCCCCGGTGAGAACCTGCGCGGCCAGGTTGGCCTGCCCCAGGCTGCACATGCGTCGGAGGAAAGCATGTGACAGTCTCCGGTCTCCCGGACCAACAGTAGGGGAAAGTACGCAACAACCAGGAAGGGTGGGATGGGAGAAAAATCGGGAAAAAAAATTGCTGTTCTGGCCGATACCGATATTTACCGATGTCGATATCTCTGTATAGAAAACACTTTTTTATGATAATCAAATAAAGAGATATTTTTCAAAATGCATAATTATTTTACTTTATAACTTATTTTCAGAAATGACTGATATTTTGAAACTATTTAAGGCCAAAACATGTAAAAAAATATATATATAAATGTATTTTTTTTTTAAATATTGGCCAATATCGGCCCTATCTTGATATCGGAACGATACCGATGTGTAAAAAAACTGCCATATCGGACGATATTATATCGGCGGCCGATATATCGTGCATCACCAAGATTATGAGGCTATGCTAAATTACAGGTAATCTCTCTGGTGTGCGTGGGCTGAAAGAACAACATCCAACTTAGTTTGAGCAAGTTATATTTTGGGAAGGCGGGTGCACTTAGTTTTGAATTCCACATGCCAAAAAGAAGTTCCCCAGGTGTGTTTCTTTAGTGGTTAGTTAGTGGATAAAGTAACGTTGCATTCATTCTTTAGTTTTACAACTGAAATAACATTTTGACATTGTAGATAAATGTTTCATCCAATTTACAGACATTTTACTATATTGTGAATGATATATATATATATTAGGCTTGGGCGGTATAATTTTTTTCATACCGTCATATCATCCTGACATAATACCCCGGTATACGGTATATGACGGTATGACTTTCATTTTCATCAAGGGGGGGGGAGCTAACAATATACTCGTTATCACCATACATAACGATTAGGGATGCCCCGATCACGTTTTTTGCCACCGATACCTATCGTCGTGAGCCATATCGGCCGATACCGATCCGATACCGATCATTTTTGATAAAAAAAAATTATTTTATATAAATTTTTATTACATTTTTTTTTATAAAATATATATATTATATAATTAGACTTGTACTTGTATTATCTGCGAGACATCGCCACCACGCAACAAGTCAAAATGCTCGCTATCTGCAAACAGCTCCACTGTCTTGTGTGTACTAGTAGCCTCCAGCTACGGCCAGGATTCTCCGGCGCTGCAGCTGGACCCTCCGATTCTGCAGCTGGACCCTAGTATTGGTATAAATCACATTCAGCAAGCCCTCAGCTCGAATACGCATCGAATCAATGTTTTAAGACATTGATATCAGGAGCTATCTATATAACGTTAAGACGACGCCTCAGTGAACTATTTAGTTCAATGGGACATTTCGTTTTGAACAGTGAACTAACGCGAGCTAGCTAACGTGAGCTAACGGAGGTATCATCATGCACTACTAGACTTGCTGGAGCATTTGTTGATATCAAGAGCTATCAGTAGCTAGCCGGCTAGATACCGGTTAGACAATGCCTACTAAAAGTGAATAGTTGACTGGGTAATTTTGTTTAAAGGGGAACTATTTTACTATTTCTTCCACTATTTGGGCACTTTTACACAATTCCTGTAAGTCTATGTGTTACCTCTGTAATTTTTTTTCTTTTTTCATTGTTTTGTATTTCTAATCAAGTCCTCAAAAACAGCATTTTTCTACCTCAAGATCTCGAGCCGTTTTGAGCCTGGGCTCCAACCACAATGGTAAACCACTGCCTCGCCTGAACATTATCATGCAGCGGTGTCTCTCTGACATCACAAATCAGCACATTTTCAGATGACTCAGTTCAGTGAGGGTGAATATTGTGAGAGGAGAATTGGAAGAATGCGCCAATATGAGAATTAGAGACATAGATCATATTAATATAAGTTCACATAGCTAGGAAACAATGCTAAACACTCAAAAAGGCCATTTATAAGATAGTTCCCCTTTAAACAGTAACGATAGCTAGGTAGCTAACGTTAGCTCACGTCGAATGCACTATAGACTCGAGCAGAGCCTCCTCTCAGTCCTGTGTTTACAAACTGTACACGGGTGCGGGCAGGGCAAGGGAGGAGGAGCAGCGGCAGTTTGCAGGTCCTGTGTGTCTGAGACAGACAGCGAGTGAGATCTCCGCTTGATCGGTTTCCGCGATCGGCGAATATGACTCATTATCGGAATTCACCGATCGCATATTTATACTGATTATCGGCCGATAACGATCGGTGCCCGATCGATCGGGGCATCCCTAATAACGATTATATTGAAGCACGTTGAACCTAAATTCCTTAGCATTTAGCAACCCGTGTTACCAAGTAAACAAATCACGGAACGGTAGCTAGTTAGCACACACCATCCAGGTACTACTATAACGTTAGCTCCCAGTCCCAGAACGGTAGCTAGTTAGCACGCACCATCCAGGTACTACTATAATGTTAGCTACCAGTCCCAGAACGGTAGCTACTTAGCACGCACCATCCAGGTACTACTATAACGTTAGCTCCCAGTCCCAGAATGGTAGCTAGTTAGCACGCACCATCCAGGTACTACTATAACGTTAGCTCCCAGTCCCAGAACGGTAGCTAGTTAGCACGCACCATCCAGGTACTACTATAACGTTAGCTCCCAGTCCCAGAACGGTAGCTAGTTAGCCCGCACCATCCAGGTACTACTACAACGTTAGCTCCCAGTCCCAGAACGGTAGCTAGTTAGCACGCACCATCCAGGTACTACTATAACGTTAGCTCCCAGTCCCAGAACGGTAGCTAGTTAGCACGCACCATCCAGGTACTACTAACGTTAGCTCCCCAGTCCCAGAACGGTAGCCACGTAACCCCGCACCATCCAGGTACTACTAACGATAGCTCCCAGTCCCAGAACGTTAGCCACGTAACCCCGCACCATCCAGGTACTACTAACGATAGCTCCCAGTCCCAGAACGGTAGCCACGTAACCCTGCACCATCCAGGTACTACTAACGTTCGCTCCCAGTCCCAGAACGGTAGCCACGTAACCCCGCACCATCCAGGTACTACTAATGTTCGCTCCCAGTGCCAGAACGGTATCCACGTAACCCGCACCATCCAGGTACTACTAACGTTCGCTCCCAGTCCCAGAACGGTAGCCACGTAACCCTCTGCTGACGCGTGCTGTGCAGTGCACTACAATAAACTCTGTCAGTGTAATAGCAGTCTGTGACGTCACGGTATTGAGAATCATACCGGCGGGATCTCGAAATACCCTGGTATACCGTAATACCGTCATACCGCCCAAGCCTAATATATATATATATACAGGGAACAAAATTAACTTTAAAAAACTACCAGCCAGGCAGATTTTTTACCAGCCAAAAATTATAAATAGCTTTTTAGTATATCGCCATGTGTTGTTATTACTATATAATACTCTCATATAGGGATGTCCCGATCATGTTTTTTGCCACCGATACCGATCGTCTGAGCCATATCGGCCGATACTGATTTAGTTTACTATTTAGTTTACTGGGACATATAGAGCTAACGTTGGCTACCGAGCTAACGGAGGTATCATGCCCTCGACTATTGCTGGAGCATTTGTTGATATCGGCAGCTATCAGTAGCTAGCCAGCTAGATACCGTTAGACAATGCCTCATGTATTAAACTAAAAGTGAATAGTTGACTGGGTCATTGTTTAAACAGTAACGTTAGCTAGGTAGCTCACGTTAGCTCACGGAGGTCCGTACTAGACTAGAGCAGACTGCCCGAGGCAATAGGAGCCTCTGTGTTGATGCAAGCAGAAGCACGGACTGGGGCGGATATGACTCGTTGCCACGGGTTTTTTTTTCAAAATAAGAGTATCATATGAACCGAACGTTGCTAACTGCCGGAGCCATCGATATTATGACTGGAGCTGCGCTTGGGGCGGAAATGAGACCCGCACAGGATTTTCAAAATAAGAGTATCGATATGAACTACACGCCAGATTGCGGGCAGACCTCTCATTGTTAGTCGCCAAACCTTAAATCTGCCCGCCATTGGCGGTTGGCGGGTACTTATTTTGTTCCCTGTATATATATATCAGGGTTTCCGTTGTCCGGTAATTACCTGTTTTTGACCGGCAAAATCTGTTGAAGTCCGACATATTTAAATCTCTCCGGTCATAATGTCCGGTGAAAATAATTCCCTCCAAGCACAATTTGAATTGTATTAAAATAGTTACATTTGTTTCATTGTTGCTTCACCAAGCAGGTCTAATAATGACAACGATGTGTCAGCGGTTGATTGGTTTTCACATGACTATTTGATTGCCCGCCACATGGCGGACAGACCTCTCAGTCTCACTCGCCAAACGTAAAATCTAACCGCCAATGGCGCTTGGCGGGCTCTAGTTTCGTGCCCTGAACCCAGGTATGTAATTTCATCTTTCCTTGTGACAATATTGTCACCCACTGTAACTGAGAAACCGTTGGTCTTGCTGAGTTTGTTATTTGATCCGAAGAGAATGGACTCTGTTTTACCCAGGTGTAATGATAGTTTGTTATCAGCGAGCCAGGTGCAGATTCTGCCGAGTTCTGACCGGAGGGTTTGTTCAACCTGTAACTTGTTCTTGTCAGAGACCAGCAGGGCTGAGTCGTCCGCGAACAGGAACAAGTTGCAGTCACAAGCTGATGACATGTCATTTGCTTAAATGGTTGGTGACGTTCGACAGAATAAGACAAAATAAGTTAAAAGTTCCAGAGAGGTGTGGGAACTATAAGCTAGTGTAGCGAGTCGTAAACTTTAAAGTACATTAAAGCAGCAGTTGAGAAGCGTTTGTGTGTCGGGGGGGTATGAGTCTGTGGCTGAACTAGGGCTGGGCGATATGGCAAAAAATCATATTGCGATAACGATATGATAATGTTATCATATTTCTCGATATCGATAATTATCGCTTTTTTATTTTTTTTTTAATATAAACAACAGATGTATGTTTATTTTGCAGCAATTCTTTGTCGTTGCCGCCATCTTTAGTGTTACATCCCCTCACACTCCAGTTCTCAGGCTGCAGCTGGTTTAAAAGCTAAAGTAAACCGGCTTCTCTGCTGGCTGTGGGGAGTTGAACAGTTCTGGCTCTGCTAGTTTATTTTCGATCTTTTGGCGCTTTTTTGGTGGACAAACCACCGCACATGTGCACCGTGACTCGTGACTGGAGTCTAGCTCTGCTAGCACACATAGCCTACTGTGTACAGACGGTTTCAAACTATTTTAAATTAGGGGGGGGGCAGGGGGGGCCTTGAGATTTATTAAAAAAAAATATATATATATATTTTTAATTTTTTTGGATTACAGGTGCACTGTTCTCCATGAAAATACCATTTCTCAAAATCTGAAAACCATTATTTAATAAAACACAAAAGGATCACCAAGTTACTCTGGATAAAAAAAACCTTTACAGACAACATTGAGACAAAGCTTCCTGACACATCTCCATCCAAACTCTTGGAAGAACTCTTTGAAATCTCATCTGATACCACCTGGAGAGCTAGTTTCAGAGTGTGGTGCTGAGTACCAAGTATCTCATCTCATGGCCCACCAAGTATCTCATGATGCAGCAGGTGTTGATACCATTCAGCACCACATACAGTATCTGTGTGAAGCTGGCTTTTCATCCATGACAGCTCTGAAAACAAAATATAGGGCCAATTTGAAAGGTCACGATATTGGTGTTATTTCAATAAATTTAAACATGGCCCATTTCATGACTATTTTGTTGGGGCGTGGGGGGGGGCCCAAAATATTTTGGTCCGCCAAAGGGGGGCCTGACAGAAAAAGTTTGAGAAGCACTGTGTTAAGCTAAGAAGTCTGCTAAGAGCCCGGAAAAGGAGCCGCACCCACAGGAAGCAGAGATGGAGGGTGTGACAGAAATAATCATTAGATTAGTCGACTAATCGAAAAAATAATCAACAGAAATAATCGTTAGATTAGTCGACTAATCGAAAAAATTATCGACAGATTAGTCGACTACCAAAATAATTGTTAGGGCTGCAACTAATATTCTATAATAATATTTCAAATTGCATTGGTCCGAATGGGAGAATTCAGTACTGTATCTACAGAACCTTCTGTTTAATCATCTTCCCTTTATTAATTTCCTTAGATTTTTTTGTACACATGATCTCAAGAAGGTACTGAATGAGGGGCGGCCAAGTGGCGCAGTGGGCAAGGCGCTCGCCACTAACGCAGGAGATGCTGGGTTCGAGCCCAGCTCTCGGCGTCGCTACTAGGGGTGGGAATCACCAGTTTCATCACGATACGATATAGATTCTTTGGACAACGATACGATGTTTTCCGATATCACAAAGTCTGCCACGATACGATTCGATTCAGGTGCCTGCGATCGATATGAGACGATATTATGTGCCCATTTAACACAATCAGTCACATTTAGATCAACTAAAAAAAGGCTACGGAAATATCAATTGACGTTTTAATTTGAGCTCTTCCAGACATTTAAATGAAAAACAATCTATTGTTTTTAATACAAATAGACCTCCTGTTCACTGTAAAGTGCCATGTTTTTATATATTGAGCTTTAAAGTTTAAGTAAAATGTTTTGGAACTCACAACACGCAAGCTAAAACCCCTTCCTCTCCCAAACCGTTCCTACAATTGTTTTATGTTGCATGATGATCATGAATACATTTATTATGTATTCATGTTTAAATATCAACATTATCTGTCCATCCTCAGTAAATAATATCAATAATATAATAATACTCCTGACTTCATTTGGACACACACACACACACACAGAATGCCCCCGCCCCTCCTCCTTCCCCTCTCCTCTTCTCTCACGGTTAGCTTAGCTAGCTTAAGCAGCTAAACTAACGTTAATTTAGATCTGCCCACGCGGCGTGGGCATAAAGGAATGGCGACGATGCAAACCATGTTGGATGCATTTGACCTGTTGCAGGGGGAAAACTGCACAGACTTCGGGTCGCAAAATAGACGCTCTGAAGCCCTGCTCTCGCTCTGCTGTACAGAGCTACACGGAGTTTCACAATACTGGGCGCGGGGCGGATATGACGTCGCCGGATTTTCAAAATAAGAGTATCGCAATATGAATCGATCTTTTTACGTTGAATTGATCCTATTTGATTATTGATAATAGATCGATATATCGATCTGGATTGATGTATCGTCCCACCCCTAGTCGCTACCAGCTTGGCTGGTCGTTCATACTAACACAATTAGCAGTGTTGGGGGTGGGAAAAGCTGGTGGGTGGGGATTGGACGTTGTGGACAGCGACTCCTACAGGTCGGTTGGTGCGCCTGTACAGCAGAATCAGGAAGCAACGGGGGCAGTGTGAGCCTCCCACGCGTTACTCCTCGCCGCTGAAAGATCGCGCTGTACAGGTGAAAAGATGCGACAGCTGCCTCCTCGTGTACCGGAGGGGACACGTGATGCAAGGCTTGGTCCTCACTGCAGCCGACCAGTGGGAGGCATAGTCTAGCAACGTTCGAGACAGGGGAGGGGAGAATTAAAGGGAGAATTGGCGAGGCGAAATTGGGATGGGAGAAAAATTGAAAAATAAGGAGAAAAAGTGAAAAGAAGAAGGTACTGAACGAGATCAGTGGCAATTTTTTATGTTTGGTCATTATTAGCATGGTGTTATTCACTGTCAAAGATGCAAAGAAAAATCATTCATATTCTCCTTTGTTTCATCACAATTTAAGCAAGCCTAGTAATAAACACAAGAATATGCAAATGGACCTTGTAGAAGTGGAGCAATATTCCATTTACCTAGGTATATATTTTAGGCAGATTTTCAGAAAATATTCCACGGGTGGAACAGGTTAAGGTGACTCATCATAAAGTACCAGTGACAAGACATGTCTAACATAAAAAAAACAACACTCAGCCAAACCTGTCAATCTACAATTACTCTGGGGAGAGTGAACGTTGTACTTTGCAAGACTCTTATTGTTACTGTTTTTTATCTGGTATTTTTAGGCCACAGCCCCACTGATATCCAGTACAGTGGAGGAGATGGCGTCTTGCAGTCACCGCTCTCTGTTGGGACTAAAGGAACTATCTGTCTACTTGGTGGACTGCATTAAAACACCAGGACTTAAAGGAACTGTGAATGAAGGAGGAGGTAAGGCTCTAAATGATCTCTTTATTAAAAAGAAAAATCACATTGAGATTTTTATTTTATTTAATTTTTATATACAAGAGCGTCCTAGCCAAGACAGGCAACAGCACAATTAACAGGGTTGCAGATATTTCATTTCAACCTTTATTTAAAGGGGACATGCATTATAAATAGCCTTTTCCAGTGATTAGCATGTTTTCCTAGCAATTGGGGATTATATCAATGTGGTCTGTGTCGTTAATTATCATATTGACTCATCAGTCTAGTTTCGAGTTCACGAGATCCTCCCTCACTCAACTAAGCTGTTCTGATTTGACAGTTTTGCTGACGTGACTATAGCACTGATTTGCATAACTATGGTTGACAGCGACAGCAGAGCGAGTGGAAATATCTTAACTTCCTCAAACAGTGAGGCAGAGAGCGCATAGTGTAACCCGACACTTCCTCAAACGGGTTTTGACTGCGAGGCACATAACCTGTGTAAAAGCGTGTGTGTTTTAGAGAAGACGGGTCCCTCTCTCTCCATCTCTCCCTCCCTCTCTCTCGCTTGTCCACGGATGAGCGTAAGCGAGCGAGCGAGAGATAGGCCGTATGGTGAAGGCTGAGAAGTGGCTAGAAAACGATTCTCGTTCCCACCTTGGCGAATTACACAATTTTCACTCTGGGTGAAAGGTCGATTGGTGTAGATTTAGGAACAAAAAGTTCTCCATTGACAAAATGGCACATTTTGCGCAATCATAATTTTTAAGTCGGGACTAGATCTTTCCTCGCGAACGGATATTTTGTCACCACAGAGGTTTTATTTGACGCAATTGGTGCGAGTTTGGTCACGTATCTGGCACTCGACCAATAGCAGCTCTCCTTGTTGCGAGGTCATCGCAACAACGAGAGCTGCTATTGGTTGATCCGGTGTCAACAAAGAAATTGCATCCACACTCTAACGTTACGGACTAAAATGGACAGAAAACTCCTAAAGTTTGCAAAAAGGTTTCTAAACAATGTTATATGCATCTCACGTCCGTTCAGAAAGAACATGTACAAGATTTGACACGGACACGGTGGGATAGATATAGAAACTGCGTAGAACGGTGGCTTAACCTACCAGGCCAGAATCATACCATTGTGGAGACATAAGCATTGTTTAGAGATCGATTTGTGTCATAAATGTCATGATATCTGTATGTTGTGTATGTCATAAATGTCATGATGAATTGAAAATGGGGGACCCTGATGTAAACAAGACGAAAGTCTTTCTCTGGTCTGCATCCCCTTAACAATTGTGTGTATTGAGCTGTACTGTATTGTACCCATTCTGCAATCTGTTAATAAAGTTTTCAATCAATCAAGATAAGATATTCCTTTATTGATCCTATTGGGGAAATTCAGGCATCATAGCAGCATGGGGGAGGTGAGGTACAGGTAGTAAAAACAAGCAGTGTAAACAATATAACATTTCAATATAATTAACACTTTGATTGCCATGGTTAAAATTCATAATTTACCATCCCTCCCCATCTCTATTTGTCTATGGAGAAGTTCCCCTTCTTTGCAGGGCTATAACTTTTTAAATTGTATTGCTAAATTGACATTATCATGGCCCATTCAAGGTCCTATATGTATTGTTCAGGGTGTATCAATGTTATACTTTTTCATTCACATATTCATACTAAAATACGGTCTAAAGTATAAGTGTTTTTATCGTTTTCTGCAACTTTCTTCAGAACGTGATTTATAGCCCTAAATGCATTATATTGATGATCAAATACAGTTTGGTAGGAATCTGTGCGAGATAAAAAATGTCAACTGGATGTGCTTCTAGGAGTTACTACGTATCATCTGATGTTGACCGGATGGGCGGGGGATCGTTTATAATTCCGTGGGCAGCGTTAGATGATTCATCCAGTGTGGGTCATATGTTCATCATAGCAGTTTATATGGAACACGTTGGAATATAACGCTGCAACTCACCGTGGCTTCCTCGCGCCGCTGGCAGATGAGCGTGGAACAGAATTTTTTCTATTATGGGATGGAGAAATGCCCGATCCACTTCCAGGTTGTATAATAGTATATACGTCCAAATCATGTTGTTTTTCCGAGTTATTTGCACCAATCGATGTTCACTGTGTCAAGACGGAGTCTCTCTAACGATAGCGAGTGCCCGGACGACATATGGATGAGCACTTCCGGTTCAAAGGGTCATTTCCGGTTGGCGATCTGCCGATCGGCCACCAAATGGCGCTCTTGAACCGCTAGAGAGTTGAGTGGAGCTTTGCAGTGTATCTCAGGGCTCCGGAGGGGAAATATGATTTCGATCACAGATTTTTGAAATATTGATATCAAAGACGAGTTACGGCGTCTTCGGCAGAATGAGCATGGCTAGGAATGACGTCTAAACTCGTCATCGGTGATTAAAGTGTTGACTAACTAACTGAAATATACAGTATTCACATAAGGTGCAGTATGCATAAGGTAGTGTTATTGTCCTTTTTAGGTTCCTTGTAGTTGGATGTCTGGCAGCAGTCCCTGCCCATGTTGTGGAGCCTGGTGGCCACTGGTATGAAGGACTGACCGGATTCGTCACATACATACACAACTAACACAATTATTTTTTTAATTTCTTTATTACAGGAAAAAAATTATTGAACATTTCAATTGTAAACATTGTACATTTTCCATTTTTTTTTTTTTTTTTTTTCTTTCATTTCCCCTTCCCCTCCCTCATTCCCACCCCATCCCCCCCACACCGAGGTTGTTGACAAACGCATCTGCAAAACATACAAACACATAGCACTGGGCCCCGTTCCCCGTACCTGGCTAACTGAGTTAGCCGGATAATTTTCAGCATAGCTTGACTTAAGCCAGACCTTTCCGTTCCCCGAAGTCGGATTTTCTAAATCACCATGGTAACAGATCAGAAAGTTTGAACCTGCTCGGGAGCAGGGTTTAGTTCAGTTAGCTGGATGAACCATGGCCACGCCCTCGCAAAGAAATGCCAGCTCGCTTCCTGAAATATTTCTCAGTCTAGATCCCATTATACCATTCTGAATTATGTTTTTGTGCTTCGTTTTCCTAGATGGGGCTTTTGAAATGTATAATAATAGAACTAAATGCTGATAATAAATCATATTCAGCCTATAGATTTACTATGTCCTAAATAAAATAATGCACGTCATATACGGCGCTCGGAGTCGCGATACACGCTGCATGTGGTTATTTTAATAACGGCGCATTGCAAATGTGAATCCCGCGGGGATATTTTTAATGAATGAAACCTATCGGCCGTTTGGCTCTGATTAGTTTCATATATTCTCCGCTAGGGGTGGACGGTATAAACGGTATGAATTTGCTCTACGGTATGGATTTTGACTATACCGTGTAACTGGTAGAGCAGCTCTAAAATAGCAATGAAGTCATGTAACCACAGCGCGACTATTTCAATCGCATTTGCCCCTAAAAATAGATAGAACACATTATAAACACATATCACCGCGGCGCACAGCAAGTTTCAATTTCAGTTCCTGGCATTTTTAACCAGTGGAGAAAGGTAAGAGATTTCACTATCGTTTTTCTTATATGAATTATTCTACGTTAATAAAACATACCTGGTGATCAACTACAGTTTGCTGTAAACATTATGATATGTGTGTAGTGTTATGATAACGACGGCTGCAGCGGGAGGACGGCTGCAGCAGTGGATTTGCGAATAGCATGCAGCTGCAGAGCCGCAGAGCCAGGTGCGCTTTCAGGTCTGGTCACAGGCCCGCTCAACAGCGCCCCCCCACCCAATGGCTGAATTGCCAATGGCTGAATTGGAGTATTGCACAGTGCTATACTCCAATTCAGCCATTGGCAATTCAGCCGTTGGGTGGGGGGGCGCTGTTGAGCGGGCCTGTGACCAGACCTGAAAGCGCCCCTGGCTCTGCGGCTCTGCAGCTACATATGCTTCTAGCAAAATCCAGCATCCAGCCCCGCTGTTTGCAATGGGAGCAGCACGGAGTCTCGACTCGGGACTTATTTTATTTGGAATATAATGACTTTATACGCAAAAGTAGCCTAGTTTTAAGTTAAAATATTATAAATCTACATGCCTTGAGGATGTCATTCTTTATATAGCCTGCCTATCAGGCAAAAAAAATTATTCTAACGAAACACTGATACCGTGATATATACCGTTACCGTCTATGCTTCAAATTATACCGTGATATAAATTTTAGACCATACCGTCCACCCCTATTCTCCGCTGTAGATTTGCTTAATGGAGCGCCCGGATTGTGTTTCATTCAAGCATAAAATTGAAGTGTCTATGCGTGGATTGTGGATTATGAATTACGAGGAATCTGAGGATTGTTGAATTGTATCATCACTCACACGTTATTGTGATATTGTAACTGGGATTAAAATGTCTGATGAGATGCGCTGTTTGACGTATTTGAGCAATTGAATGAGCCGTTGACGTCACATTAATGCATTTGAGAATAAAGAGATAAAACTTCATTCAAAAGAAAAATATTAGAAACACGGGTCTCTTGTCCATTGATGGATATATAATGGATATATTTTGTCTGCTACAGTGGTGTAATGGTTAGTGCTCATTCCTGTCAAGCGGACGACCCCAGTTTGAAACCCCGCGTTTCTAATATAATTTTTTTTGGAATATAATATTAATGACTATACGCAAAAGTAGCCTAGTTTTAAGTTAAAATATTATAAATCTACATGCATTGAGGATGTCATTCTTTATATAGCCCTCAAAGTGCACCAAATTGAAGCATTTACATCGCAAAAAGAATTTAGAAAAAGGGGGGATTCGAACGCGGGTCGTCCGCGTGAGAGGTATAAGGAATAACCATTACACCACGGTGCCAGATAAATAAAATATCCATTATATATCCATTAATGGATAAGAGAGCCGTACGTCGGCCGTCTAATGAAGTTAGATTCACTGTTATCTGATGATGAACATGCGTCACTGGTATAAACCAAAGGTTAATCAATTCAATGCATATGGATTATGTCCGAAACAGATTCAAACCTGATTAATAGTGAAACTGTATAGCTGGATCCAGGCTCTGTTATTTCGGGGGTTGCGCCTTGAAAATTGTATTTATATATAAAGTACATGTTACCTAAGCCGAGCGCATACAGTGCAGATATCCTCATAAGCATCTATTAATTCTTATCAATTAGATACTCTTTGGGCTTGTTTTTATCCTTATTCTGAAAGAGTTGAACTAATTATTTTTGCTAGCAAGATCTCATTTGATTATTCATTCCATAATAAGCCTACTGCCAGCAGGCACGTTTAAAGAAATATAATCTGATTGATTGGGGTAATGAGGGACTTAAAATTAGCCTATAGATTATGCATTTAACTTGTCGGCGAGGCTATTGAGCCGTACTGCATTGTACCCATTCTGCAATCTGTTAATACAGTTTTAAATCAATCAATCAATCAATGCCGTTAGAAAATCAGGATTTCTGCGATCGACACCTGCTGTCTTTTCAGCTGAGGCGGCCGCGCGCAATTATCCTGAGTCTCAAGTCTGGTTCGAATGAACGAGACTGAATCAGCGTTCGAGGAACAGGAAAATCCCGGATTCAAACATCGGGTTAATTGAATCTGGATAATGGGACTCTTGATCGACTTAGTTGAACCAGGTACGGGGAATAGGGCCCAGATGTTGCTGGGAAAGAAAAACAACAACAATATCAATCCGACCCATCTGCATTATGCACAATTGTTTAGATAAAGAGATAAAGAAAAAACTAAAAACAAAAAAAAACTCACTAACACGGATGTGGCTGTGGAAGAAAGTCAAAAATGACATTATTTCACTCTTTCCCCCACCCCTACTTATAGTGTTGTGGTAATTCTTGAATAGTTTGATCTTCTACAGCTGTGTCTCTCGTTCCTCTCACCCTCCCCCAGTTACCCACCCATCCCCCCGGGGTCTCATTCATACCCATACATACCAGGACAGGGAAAGGGGGGGGGGGGGGGGGGGGGGGACAGTAGAAAATAGGAATAAAACAATAATAAAAGATATGGAAGTGCAGTTAGAGGTGTAAAGCTCTATCCTTTCTAAGTCTCTTCATTGATAGTCAGGGTATCGATGTGATGCAGAAATGGTTGCCAGGTCACATGGAATGTTTCAAGGGAGCCCTTTTTTTTTTTTTTTAAGATTTATTTTTTGGCGTTTTATCGCTTTATTGCTACTGGGCAGTCCAGTAGGGAGAGACAGAGGAGGAATGGGAGACAGAGTGGGGGGAAGACATTCGGCAAATAACGACGGGTTCGGGAGTCGAACCCGGGTCGGCCGTGTCGTGGCTAAGCGCGCTATGTGGTTCGCCACTGGGGCGCCCCTCAAGGGAGCCCTTTAGGGAGAATCTGATTCGTTCAAGCCTAATGCAATGTAGTATCTCATGTATCCATCTGTTGTGAGTGGGTGGGGAAGGGTGTATCCACTTAAAGAGAATAAGTCTCCTAGCGAGGTGGGTAGTGAACGCCACAACTCGTTTTGTGATCGTAGGGGTATTCGGGATTCCGAAAAAGGCAGTGAGTGGATCTGGGTCTAACGTCACACCCAGGACCCTACTCAGTGTATCAAATATTGCAGTCCAAAATTCTGTGAGTTTGGGGCACGTCCAAAACATGTGCATATAATCGGCTTGAGATTGTTTACATCTATTACACGCGTCCGTTCTATCCGGGTATATCTTTGCTAACCTCGCATTGGTGTAGGGCTGACCCCTATTAATCGATTAGTCGACTAATCGGTCGAAAGGGGCCGTAGTCGACTGGCCAACCTTAGTCGAATATAATTTTTTTTTTTTTATATATATATCGAATTTTTTTCAAAAGAAAAGAGGCATAGAAGCGTGGCTAACACTAATGGCACGCATACCAGAGGCTAACTGCCTACGAAAACAGGCACAGAGGCACTGAAAGAGGATTTCACCCATCTAATGAACACACTATACTAGACAAATATCAAGATGTATCCATCAGTGGACCAATTGCATGCTTTTGCAGAGGACAAGACGCCTTCAGTCGACTCCTTCAGACATTAAGCACCCCCACAGCCCAAATGGAATGATAAAAAAAAAAATTTGGCCAATCCTAGTCGACCATCCAAATCCTTAGTCGGGGACAGCCCTACATTGGTGTAATGAACCCTATTATACAGGATCCTACACTGCAGCAAACTGTTTCTTGCACATATAGAGGAGGTGTGTACAAGGTCTAATATATGATCCCATTGTTCATCTGTAATGGTAATTCCCAGATCTTCGTCCCATTTGGCTTTTAGGGAGTCTAAGCAAGTTGGGTTCATCCAAAATATTTTATCATATATAATTGAGACGAGCCCTTTCCGCCCAGTGCCGAGCGATAGGAGGGGGTCAGTCCTAGAGTCTGGAGGACGGCCAGGGAATTGTGGGAATTGGTTCTGAACAAAATGTCTGATCTGAAAAAACGGAAAAGGTGGGAGTTTGGAAGCCCAAATCTTTTCGATAATTCTGCAAACGAGGAGAACACACCTCCGGAGTAGAGGTCATTAATGGTTAGCAAACCTTTGTTTGCCCAGATTCTGAATACAGGATCAGAACAGGACGGTAGGAATAGGTGATTGCGAGAGATTGGAGCTAGCCCCGACGGAGCGTGTAGGCCAAATTGTTTCCTAAACTGATTCCAGATTTTCAAAGTATCCGTTACGATTTGGTTCCGAGCCACCTGTTTAATAGGGATTGAGATGGGCAGTTGGGATGTTGTCACAGACCAGAGTGAGTATTTTGAAGAGGAGATTTCCATCCGAGCCCATTGGGGTCGGTCTTCTTCCTCCCTCCTGGTCCTCCAGTAAAGGAGTTTGTTTATATTACATGCCCAGTAGTAATAGCGAAGATTAGGCAAAGCCAAACCCCCTTCTGATTTGGGAAGTTGCATGATCGTCCTCTTAATACGTGCTCTTTTGTTACCCCACAGGAATGAACCTATAAGTTGATCAACCGAGGTGAAAAAGGCTTTATTAATAAATATTGGTATATGCTGAAAATCGTATAAAAATCGGGGTAAGACCACAATCAGGTTAATCCTTCCCAGAAGTGAGAGGGGGAGAGAGGACCACCTCGTCAGATCTAACTTAAAGCGATCCAGCAGAGGACGAAAAAATGTTGCGAAGAGCTCCGTCTGTGATTTGGCCATGAAAATCCCTAGATATGTGAATCCTTCCGTGGCCCTTTTAAATGGGAAAAGCGATTGAGGAAGCCGTTCCGCAGATGCATTAACAGGTAAATATTCACTTTTCTGGAGATTAAGTTTGTACCCAGAGAGCTGCCTATGCTGTTCTAGAATGTCCAGGATAACAGGGATGGACGATGACGGATTGGAGACATAAAGTAGGAGATCATCGGCATACAATGAGAGTTTATGAACCAGGCCGAACCTCTCAATCCCCTCAAATCTGTCCTCACTGCGAAGCCATATGGCTAACGGTTCTGCGGGGAGCGCATAGAGCAAGGGAGAAAGCGGGCATCCTTGACGGGTGCCACGATAAAGCGCAAACTGGCCCGACTTGATACCATTTACGTTAACCGAGGCCACCGGGGACGAGTATAGGAGTTTTATCCATGAAATAAAACCCGGGCCCAAACCGAATTTCTCAAGTGTATGGAACAGGTATCTCCATTCCACTCTGTCAAACGCTTTCTCAGCATCTAGGGAGAGTACCATTTCTGGTGCGCCAGTCGTGGTTGTGAAAAGGATATTTAACAGTCTTCTGGTGTTAAAGAAGGACTGCCTGTCCATGATGAAACCCGTCTGATCCGGGTCTATCAGGAATGGGACCACCTTCTGAAGACGGCATGACAGGACCTTAGCCAATATTTTACAATCCACATTAACGAGGGAGATTGGTCTGTAACTGCTACAAAGGAGAGGGTCTTTACCTTTTTTTGAGCAGCAGGGACAATGACGCCTCTGATAGCGTGGGTGGCATTTGGCCCTTTAGGAGGGAGTCGTTATATATTCTCAGTAGGAAAGGGGCAACCAACACGGAGTGAGTTTTATAAAATTCTGTAGTATAGCCATCTGGCCCGGGTGATTTACCACTTTGTAAAGATTTGATTGCCTCAGTCACTTCAGAGATGGTTATAGGTGTGCCCAACTCTTCAGCTTCCGCTTTATTCGCTTGAGGGTACTTGAGAGACTTGAGGGGGTTTGGGCGATCCCAGTCCTGTTGGGAAGACTCCGACGTGTAAAGTTTGGAATAATAGTCAGAGAAAATTTCCGAAATTTCCGTAGGGTCTGTTGTAGTGACACCTAATTGGGATTTTATCCTGGGAATCAGTCTAGAGGCACTAGCCACTCGTGCTTGGTACGCAAGCAATTTTCCTGCCTTGTCCCCCTGCTCGAAAAAACGTTGCTTGGTGTGCAGGAGTAGTCTCTCGATCTTACTAGTTGAGCGCAAATCATATTGTGATTGAAGCTGGAGTCGTTTTTTATATAGAGCAGGGGTGGGTTTAGACGAATACTGGATGTCTAATCGTTTAATCTCATCTGATATACCCGTTAATTTGGATTGTTCCTGCTTTCCAAAATGAGAGGTAAAGGAGATAGCCTGTCAGCGGAGATACGCCTTAAAGGCCTCCCAGAGTATGTCACTGCTAATTTCAGGCGTGTCGTTTATCTCAAAGAAGATTTTTATTTGTGTATGAATAAAATCCTTAAATTCAGGTTCCGATAGTAAGTGGGAGTTGAATCTCCAAAATTTAGAGGGTGTTCTACCCTGGGGGAAGTTAATTTCAACAGATGTCGAGGCATGATCGGAAATGATTATACTATGGTACTTAGTAGAGATTACATTATGTAGTAGTTTTTCATCTAGTAAAAAGAAGTCTATCCTCGAATATGTGTGGTGGACATGGGAAAAGAAGGAGAAAAGTTTATCTGTAGGAAATATTGTTCTCCAAGGGTCTATAAGGCCAAGCTGTTCCATGTGAAATTTTAGGATGTTCGCCGCTTTGGAGATGGTAGTACGTCTATCCGAAGACCTGTCAAGTTCTATGTTTTGGACCTGGTTAAAGTCTCCTCCGATAATTATGTTATGATCATTAAGGTTAGGTATCGAGGACAATAAATTGGATACAAATTTATCATTGTCCCATTTTGGTGCATATATTGAGGCCAAAACTACCGGAATGTTCTGCAGTCTGCCCGACACCAGGCCACGTGAGCGGATCGGCGCGGCCGAGAAATCCGCTCTTCGCTCTTTAAAGCTTGGTCCGCTCCGCTAATCGATCATGTTGACCCCGCCCCCAAGTCGCTCTCCGCTCGCTCCCCGCTCACCTTGAATCGAGCCCCGCGCCAGATCGCTCGGCAGATTTTTTTTTTTTTTTTTTTTGGAGCATGGTGTAAATTAGCTCAAACTACAACAGTCTACACCCCCTGGGCCCCTTAACAATTGTTTGTATTGAGCCGCATTGTAATTGTACCCATTCTGCAATGTTAAATAACGTTGTTTATCCATTCACTAGCTATATTAAGCGATGATAGGCTAGCCGAGCCACAATGCTATGGTCGCTGCCATTAACGTTAGCATGTAAGCTAACGTCAACAACAATGGCGTCGATACTTTTTCTAACAGGAGTGAGTGTGGGCGTCTCTACAGTGACAAAGCCTGAACCGGATATCACAGGTTCACCCTTCTCATTGGTTGAAAATGGCCTTCATGTTTGTACATCGCCATCTGTTGCTTTGGCATTGTACTGCATGTATATTACATCAACAGTGTTAAACCACTGTGAGCGACCTGGAGTGGATTGGAGCGGAGGAGAACTCTCGCTCCGGACGTCGCGCCGACCCATTTTAAAACCCACTCCTCGCTCACGTCAAAACCGCCCGCTCCGCGCCCCGCGCCGCTCACGCTCCGATCCGCTCACATGGCCTGCCCGACACTATAACTTCTTCCGTCAGGGTCAGTTAAAATGGTGGAAGGCTCGAAGGGTACATCCCTATGTATAATAATTGCAGCTCCCCTGGCTTTTGCAGAGAATTTAGAATGAAAAATGTGTCCCATCCATGCTCTTAATACGGGGGATATCTGAAGTGCAGATGTGTGTCTCTTGTAAAAAACAGAGGTCCCCCTTGAGATGCCGTAGGTGGTTAAGTACCTTGTTCGCCTTGATAGAGTTATTCATCCCTTTGACATTCCATGAGACGAAGCGGATGTTCCTGCCCGTCACTGCCATGTTCCGTTAAGTATATACATACCTGAGTTGAAAAGGTGAAACATTGGAAGAGAGGAGAAAGGTAGAGGGGGATAAAGAAAAGGGGGGGGGGGGTTGACGCACACACAAGCACCCACACAACCATACACAAATACTCACCCGGGGGTACATCCCTTGGTCCCTAAGGGAACAGTAACAGCCTTTTTATCTCTCAGGATACTCTCCTTCCGGTGGAGACTTCATCCTCACTCCTCTTTTCCCCTCTCTCCCGTTCATTTCCAACAGTCTCCAATATAGTTATGGATAAACTTTTAAACTGTGTTTAAAGAACATTCGAACAGCCAAAAAAAACAAGAAAAGAAAAAAGGATGAATAAATTCAAAAATTTAAATCAGAATAACAATGAAAGATATTTGCAACACGACTCGGGGCTCATCCATTAGAGCAGGGGTGGCCAACCCGCGGCTCGTGAGCCGCATGCGGCTCTTTGCCCGTCAATGTGCGGCTCTCCCATCCATAAAAAAAAAATAATAATTTACTTTTACTTTTACTTTTTTTTTTTTGTATGTCACTCATTCCATAAGGATGTAGAATAAACATTTTTTTTTTTTTTTAAATGGTCCATTTGCATGTTCTTGGTATCAGAATCTAGGGACATATATGGATCAGTGTCAGAAATAGTGTGTCTGTTACTAGGCTTGAGTAAATTGTAATGAACCAAAGGAGAATATCAATTCTATTTAAAAATAATTGTTATCTTTGACTGTGAATAACACCATGCTAAAATTGACCAGACCTGAAAAATCTAAGCAAATGAATAATAATGAATTCTGCCATCTTTTTTATAATGTCAATTTCTCCACCATTTTTCATCATATTGCAACACCGTTTTTTGCAAGACGTTCACAGAAAGGTAGAGAAACTAACTGCGTTCTGTTTTATGGCAATAACGTTCAGGTTTGTGGGAGATAATCCCAAAAAATAAGGGAAATAAAAAAGTAAATCCAGAAATCAGATGATTGACAGGGGCTGGTGTGGCTGGGTAGGGTAGTTTTTCTAAATTTGAAAGCCCTGAGTCTCTTCCTTCAAAAGACTACACTCACTTTTGGATGTGCCACTTCCTCCTGTCAATATGCGCCGGTTTCCGACTCAATGCCCTGATATTTCTACAATCTTATATTTCACTAATGACAGTTAAAATAATTGGTAAACAAACGTAATGCTGAAAATATACACTTTTACTGTATATCTCGGGCTTAAGAGGTTATAAACACATTTACTATCAAATAGCATTGTGAGGCTGAACAACAGGACCAATTGACTATACATGTGCTTAAAGGGGAACTATCTTATAAATGGCCTTTTTCAGTGTTTACCATTGTTTCTTAGCTATGTGGACTTATATTAATAGGATCTATGTCTCTAATTCTCATATTTGCGCATTCTTCCAATTCTCCTCTCACAATATTCACCCTCACTGAACTGAGTCATCTGAAAATGTGCATATCTGTGATGTCAGAGATTTCTTAGCTGCATAATAATGTGGCAGTTGATGTGGCAGTTGGCACCAGGCCACACAGTGGTTGGAGCCCAGCCTCAAAACGGCTTAAGATCTTGAGGTAGAAAAATGCGGTTTTTGAGTACTTGATTAGAAATACAAAACAATGCATTAAAAAAAAAAAAAAAAAACCTAGGTGTTCCATAGACTCACAGGAATTGTGTAAAAGTGCCCAAATAGTGAAAGAAATGGTAAAATAGTTCCCCTTTAAATTTTTTTAAATAAACATAATTTTTTTAAATGGCTAAAAGTGATTTTGTAATTTTGCAACCATGGGTCTCGCAGGGTACTTTTAACCCTGTGAGGCCCAAATAAAAAAGACATTAGCAACTTCAGAGGCCAGAGGGAGGGTGAGACCTATAAACACATGAAGGGTGCCGTGACTGAAAAAAAAGGTTGAGAAACGCTGGTATATGGTGTGGCTTCTTGTGGTACCACAGTAATTTTTGTGGCTCTTAGTCTCTGACTGGTTGGCCACCCCTGCATTAGAGCATGGACGTAAAAGCGCTACTGATGACTCCCACTAAGGAGTGTGACCCATAAAAAGTTGAGAGTAAACGAGTATACCGAGGCGCTTCAGTGTGCCTAGGTTAACTTATAATTCAGTGGACATAGGCAAAGCCCGCTTCCAACCTATAACAGCTCGAAGAGAATGTCTTTAGCCCCTGCTATCATGCCAACTAGGGATATAAAAAATTGCCAAACCTTGATAGAGTTGAAAAAGAGGCACCACTTTCTTCTTTTTTTGTCTTTAAAAAAAGTATATATATATTTAAAGAATAAAATAATAATAATCAAGAGGTCTACGCAGTTACAGGGGTTACACGAATCAGGGGCATCAATATATACCTAAAATATGTATAGAAAGGTAGTGTGGTTAGCTACATTCGGCAGTGTTAGAGACCTGTACCTTCAGACAGTAAAAAGAAGCATGTACAAATTGAATTGGTTCAGTCAGTACCTTGAGTACTTTCTGAAACATGCATACAAAACCCCCACTACCCAGTAGATACTATCCGGCTTGTTTGTATTGAGACCCTCAGATAGTAAGAGGAGCATGTGCACCCTGAGTATGCTCACCCTGCATAGAGAGTCATATGTATATAAATTAGAGGTGGGCATAGATCATTTTTTTTAATCTAGATTAATCCATCTGCAATCCTGGATTTAATCTAGATTAAAATGGCTCAATTTTTATTATTTTTTATCTGCCGAAGGCATTCAAAATATTTGTGTTCTACCCAAATAATGACCAGAAGTAAGTCCTTACTTTTTCTTTCCTCCTTATGTTTCTCAGGCCAGATGGCCCATTACACCATGAGCCCATCTCCCGTTTCCAAAATGCATTACAGACTGTTTGAAAAAGCTGTTTTGCTATGATAATTGGTAATGAAATATCAAAATAATGTTCAATAAGATGTACTTGTGTTTAATAAGTTGTTTTATTCAGAAGTTACCACAAATAAATAATATTACCAGTACAGTACAGTATCTAGCACACTCTCAGGAGCAAAACAGAAAGAAGCATTTCAAACTTGAACTATGTGACATGGCTTGACTCAATCAGTCCAATCTCTATTTCTCCTTCTTCCACCAGTCACTCAGGCAGACCAGCTTGTTTTATGTAGCGGTGTCTACTTATAGTGCCTATAATAATTTTCCCGTTGGGTGCCAGACAGGGCCAAACCCTGCCAATGCAAATCAACTGCTCCAGTGGAGTTGCTCAGTGGCCAATGGTGTCAACTGTGGTTGTACTGGGCAGCTCCCAGGTATGAATGGAACTGTGTGAATGTGAAGCAGGGCGTTCCTGAAAAAGAGCATCTGTGCTCAGCGAACCTACCCTGGGTAAATAAAGGTAAAAAAAAAATGAGAGAGAAAACGCAGCACGTTAACACTTTAATCGCCGATGACGTGTTTAGACGTCATTCCTAGCCATGCTCATTCTGCCGAAGACGCTGTACCTCGTCTTTGATATCAATATTTCAAAAATCTGTGATCGAAATCATATTTCCCCTCCGGGGCCCTGAGATATACTGCAAAGCTCCACTCAACTCTCTAGCGGTTCAAGAGCGCCATCTGGTGGCCGATCGGCAGATCGCCAACAGGAAATAACTCGTCGAACCGGAAGTGCTCATCCATATGTCGTCCGGGCACTCGCTATCGTTAGAGAGACTCCGTCTTGACACAGTGAACATCGATCGGTGCAAATAACTCGAAAAAACAACATGATTTGGACGTATATACTATTATACAACCTGGAAATGGATGGGGCATTTCTCCATCCCATAATAGAAAAAATTCTGTTCCACGCTCATCTGCCAGCGGCGCGAGGAAGCCACGGTGAGTTGCAGCGTTATATTCTAACGTGTTCCATATAAACTGCTATGATCATCATATGACTCACACTGGATGAATCATCTAACGCTGCCCACGGAATTATAAACGACCCCCCGCCCATCTGGTCATCATCAGATGATACGTAGTAACTTCTAGAAGTACCTCCAGTTGAAATTTATTATCTGGCACAGATCGCTATCAAACTGTATTTCATCATGCATATAATGCATTTGGGGCTATAAATCACGTTCTGAAGAAAGCTGCAGAAAACGATAAAAACATACTTATACTTTAGACCATATTTTAGTATGAATATGTGAATGAAAAAGTATATCGTTGCTACACCCTGAACAATGGATATAGGACATTGAATGGGCCATAATAATGGCAATTTAGCAATAGAATTTAAAAAGTTATAGCCCTGCAAAGAAGGGGAACTTCTCCATAGACAAATAGAGCTGGCTAGGGATGGTAAATTATGAATTTGAACCATGGCGATCAAAGTGTTAACGCCGTTAACGGCCCAGCTCTAATATAAATCCATACAAAAAGAAAGGGCAAATTAAGTTAAGAAAAAAAAAATATATATATATATATATAAAATAAAAAGGCAATAGCAAAAATTACGAAATAGGGAGCAGAAGAAAACGGCCTGCAAATAGTCACAAGGTCATGGCTATAGCAAACTGAGTGGCATGGGGTTCCCTTTGAAGGCATCACTCTGATTGACATAATAATATTACCCTTCTGAGGCATAGGTGGCCACACTATTGTGACTGGGCAATGTAATCCAACCAAAGTCTACAAGTTCAGCCGCACATTTAATATGTCGTAATTATGTCTATTGCTGTTGGTGTTGGTTTCACCTGGCCCAGAGGTGTCTGTTAGACCTAGGTAAATGGTCTAATAAATTCAGGCCCAGTCTCTGTACATTTCAATCCGCGCATTGAGTACTCCTGAAGCATATACATAGGACCTTCATTATCCAGTCAAACTGGTCCAGTCTATTTATCTTGCGGCCTCTAAACAGAGGGAACGTCTACAATTTGAATGAGAGAGAGACACATGTAAAAGAAGGGCTAATAAAGAATAATAAAAAAAATTATAATTTAGAAATAAGTGTAAATAGTGTCCGTGTCGGTTATTTGGGAAGCATAAAGTTCTGTTTCAGAAGCCAGTCCGATTAATGTCAATAGCATCTCCCCATGAAGTGTAAGTGTTAGGTCTAACGCGGTTGACCAGTTTAGCCCAACCAATGTCTATAATTTCAGTCTCGCATTCTACATTCATTGTTCGTTGCTGCCGGCGTCAGGTTAGCTTACCCCTAGGTAATCGTTAGGTAGCCGTCCACGCTAGGCTAGCTTGGCCTTGAGGTACATTTCAGCATCGCCAACAGTCATCAAGCGTAATCTGTCCCCGCTCTCCTCCATAATCATCCGTTTGGCTGGGTAATGAAGACTAGGCCTCAGCCCTCGTTTGTAAAGTTGTGCCATCACCTCGCGGTACGGTGCTCACTGTTCCAACACAGCCGGGGTATAATCCTCGTAGAAAGCAATTTGTTGACCGTTGTACTGCATCTCTGCCCTTCTCTTTCTGGCCTCCCGGATCACCCGTTCTTTGGTTTGATAATTATGGAACCTGACGATAACAGGCCTTTCACCCTGCTTCGACTTAGCTGCTAGCGACCTGTGTGCGCGGTCCAATTCTGGAGGGGTAGGGAGGGTTTCTGCCCCAAAAACCTGGGATAAAAGGGTGGCGAAGAAGGATGTTGGTCTTGGGCCCTCAATTTGTTCTGGTAGTCCAATGATTTGGAGGTTGTTCCGCCGCCCTCGAACCTCGAGGTCCTCAGCTTTAGCCTTTAGCATAGCATGGCTAGCCCTCAGATCGGCACATGTAGCCTCTAGCGACGCCATTCTTTCGCTTACAGATTCCGCATTCTCCTCCAGGGACTTGACCCGCTGTCCGTTGTCTGCCACGTCCGATTTCATTTGGTCAAGTTTATTTTCCAGAGTGGTAATGGCTTTCCTGAACTCGGTGGTGATAGCCTCTTTGTGGTTTTCAAGCAGGGTAGCTAACCAGACCTTGCTAACAGCGTCATCCGCCTCCTCTTCTTTCTGAACATCGCCCCGTTTTGGTTTTGGAGTCTTGGATGTCATCTTTGTGAAGCCAAATATTTAGTTGGCTGTATCGATACTTGTTTATAAAAAAGAACTATGAAGGTTTGGAGTCTTAAAACGTGGAATTTAAAAAAAACATGAGAGAGAGGGAAAGCACGTCTTACACCCTGCTCACCATACCGGAAGTCTCTCAACTAACACAAGTTTAAAGTTTCAAGTTTGTTTATTATTTATCACAATAAAATACAGGTACTTTACGATGAAATGCTTGTTTCTGTATGAGCCCCTGAGAGTGCTTCATACAGTAAAAGAAAGTAAGTAAGTAAAGAAGAATATTCAATATACAATATAGAGTAAAATGAGTAAACGGTGAGGTGTGTGGAGAGATCAGTGTCAAACTGATCTCAACAAATACAAACAATGTTGTTGCGATGACCTCGCAACAAGGAGAGCTGCTATTGGTCGAGCGCCAGATACGTGACCGAACTCGCACCAATTGCGTCAAATAAAACTCTGCGGTGCCCAAATATCCGTTCGCGAGAAAAGATCTAGTCCTGACTTTCAAATTATGATTGCGCAAAATGTGCTATTTTGTCAATGGAGAACTTTTTGTTCCTAAATCTACACCAATCGAACTTTCACCCAGAGTGAAAATTGTGTAATTCGCCGAGGTGGGAATGGGATGAAATTATACAGCCTTCACCATATGGCCTAAGAGGGAGGGAGAGAGAGATGGAGAGAGAGAGAGAGAGAGAGAGAGAGGGACCCGACCCGTCTTCTCTCAAACACACACACGGAGCGTTTACACAGGTTGTGTGTAAGTCCTCCGTGTGTCCCTCTGTCTCTCTCTCTCTTTCTCCCTCGCAGTCGGGAGCACCAGTATATCACTGTAATATATTTGCGCATGCTTCCACGTGCACACCCGTATTCCGATCCGTACAATAATATTCACAGGGGTATATATTGCCATTTGAAACAAGTTACCAATGCATTGTCCCGTGGGATTATGCCCCCCTGCGGCGAAATTAATTAGTATCCCCCTCAGTCTCTCTCTATCTCTCTGTGCCAGTCGCAGACTGTGTGGATGACTGTCACTCAAAGTGCTTATGGGCGGAGCCAGGCCAACACAGCCTGAAATCCAAAGTGAGACAAATTTGGCTATTGAATACTTGATTAGAAATATAAAACAATGAATTTTCTTGAATAAAACCTTACAGATGTGTTCAATAGACTCACAGGAATTGTGTAAAGTTGCCCAAATAGTGCTAGGAATAGCAATGCATGTCCCCTTTAAAAATCTTAAGCTTCTGAAGTTTCCCTCATTTACAGAAACGACGATTGTACAAATGTAAACGGTACATAATAAAAGCAATATTCACAGAAAATGAAACACAAGAGTAATAATAAAAAAATTAAAATAAAATAATGTTCTAAAATAATTTAAAAAATCTAAATAAATCCCAGTGTTTTTTGCGCCATTCTGCAAGAGAAGGCCAACCCACCCTGTCATACAGGACACAATGGTGAGTATCGTATCTGTCACCATTAATAACAGCGTGTAGTCTGCACGGAGCCGTTGTTGCGGTGACAACAGTGTGTGTGTTTGGGACATAGCTCCGTGTCCCAAATAGCTTCAGCTACCATGTGTTGTCAAGTTATTGTTATAAGGACCCCAGTCCAAGCTACAACAGTCTGCATTCCCTTAACAATTGTTTGTATTGAGCCGTATTGTATTGTACCCATATGCAATATGTTAAATAAAGTTTACATCCATTCATTCTGCTAGCATTACCGATTGCATGAGCAGCTGGCTAACGTGAGCTATCAGGATTCAGACCCTGTTAGCTCAGAGCTCCTTTTCAAAATCCAGCTCCAAGGGTTTTTGGACCATGAGTTGAACTTGAGTTGCGCTTTCTGCAACGGTAAACACAGGAACTACGGCGAACACATCCTTGACGTCTCCAGCCAGGGTTAGCTTGATTTGTCCTCCCTGCACAATAAACATAATGATTCATACTTAATCACAAGTAACCACTCAGGTCTTGTTATGTGTCATACAGTTGGACAGTACAACAGGACAACATGGTCTCTGCTTTTTTCATTGAAGTGTTTTGAAACAGTGATAATAATTATATTATACAGTATATACTGTATATATATGTATCTATAATTGTTGGATATGTCTGCATATATCCCTCCCTATTCACATACCTGTATAATAAAATTTAATAATATGTACAGTATATATTATATCTATATCTGTATATATCCCATACCTACTCTCAATAGTTATACCACTGGCCAGCATGGCTTACCACCATATTCTTATATTCAGAGTTAATTATATTGTTTACACTGCTTATTTGTATCATTACAATAGTTGTATTGCCTATATTAATGTATTATACTATTACCATGCCCCTCTCCCATGTACCCCCCCCCCCCCCCCCCCCCCATGCTACTACTGTATGATGCCCGCATTTCCCCAAGCGGATCAATAAAGGAATATCTTATCTTATCTTAGTACATTACCTGTATCACTTTATATAATTATACTGTAAATACATGTTGCATATATTACCAGTAGCTTGTTATATATATCACATTTAATTACTTGTACATTGTATATTATTATTGCACTTAACTGTTACAGTCTGGTACTCTGGTTAGATGCCAAACTTCTTTTTGTTGTACTGTACTTGTGCTGTATAATGACAATACATTTTAATCTAATCTAATCTAATAAACATCAAATTAGACTGTTTTTTTCTTTTCAATATCTCTGTTTTTGTTTATCTTTTTAAAGAATTAAAAAAATCCTGTGACCTGGTCCGCATCTCTGACAGTGATGTCGAGGGGGATGGATCCTGATGAGTGCTCAATAATCTCTCCTGTGAAGGTGTCCTGCGGGACACATGTATCTTCGCACCTGTAGAATTCGGGTTTGTTGTCGTTTATGTCGAGAATTCTGATCTGTACCTCTGCAGTGGTGAAGGCATACACCCCATGGATGTTCAGATTAGCCTCAGTAGCCTAGAAGAGAAGAGAAGAGAAGAGAGGAGAGGAGAGGAGAGGAGAGGAGAGGAGAGGAGAGGAGAGGAGAGGAGAGGAGAGGAGAGGAGAGGAGAGGAGAGGAGAAGAGAGGAGAGGAGATAATTGATAACTTTACTGCTAGGCTCATATTTAATACTAGTACTACTATTACTACTACTACAACTGCTACACTACTACTACTACTACTACTACTACTACTACTACTACTACTACTATGACAACTGCTACTGCTAAGACTAGTAGTAGTAATTTAAATCATTATTATTGGAAATAAATAAATAAAAGAGACATGTACCGTAACAATCACAACAACCTCAACAAAACTTCCGTTGCCAATGGTTTCACGGTCGATTTCGGACTTGACTGATATTTCTCCATTATCTTGGTTGATTTAAAAAAGGCATGTATTGTGTTCAATTACACTTGCTTGACTTGCTCACAATATAAACACACAGTAATACAGTAGATGCTTTGTTTTATCCTATCCAAGGGATTCGTTTTGTGACATTAATTCACATTACCTGGCATTAGCAATAGAATGACAAACAGCAAGATGCATGTCATGATGTCAGCATGTATTGTGTTCAATTACACTTGCTTGACTTGCTCACAATATAAACACACAGTAATACAGTATGCTTTGTTTTATCAAGCGCGCACACAGTGTTATATTAACAAACGCATTAATCAATAGTAACATATATCGCGCACGCACGCACACACACGACGCACACACGGTGTTATAACCAAATAACGCTCTGATTAACAAATAGTAATATATAGGTTTCTTTAGACTAGAATAAGTTAAATTAACTTACCGTCTCTGGAACGTTTAACGCTGGTCTGTAACGCTGTGACTGAGCTATAATCCAAATGTTGAAAGAGTGCCAACAAAGATCCAAAAACAGTTTAACCTATTGGTAAACAAACGTATTGTTGAAAATATACACTGACTGCTGACATTGTTTAAGATAGTATTGACTAGTTTACATTTGAAAAATAAACGCGACTCCAGTTGCAAAACAAAAGTCTTCTTCTTCTTCTTCTTCTTCTTCTTCTTCTTCTTCTTCTTCTTCTTCTTCTTCTTCTTCTTCTTCTTCTTCTTCTCCTAAATGTGGATACAGCATTGCAGCATCCACAAACTCACAACAGCGCCACTATATGGCCAAAATAATACATGGTTTAACTTAATGGTGGTTTAAATGCATTAACAAAAAGCCGGCGCGTCGGGGAGATGTCACCAGCTGTGTGAGAGCGCCCCCGCTGGTCATTGTTACCATTAACCATGCAAACGGCGTCAAACCGGCCGGCAAACAGCTGTTCCATGACTAATTCTGGCTGGATCTGTACCACCTTGTTGCCTCCAGTTTCCTCCGGAGCAAAGGCAGTATCAAAGCATGTGGCCAAGCCAGAACTGGGGACCAGCGTCTTTATTCTGGGCAACAACCAGCTCACCACGAGTCACGGGTAACTGCGTCGCCTCAGAGGCAAGCGTACTCAGCCGAAGTGTCATTTGGTCACCCGTCTCAACAGTAGGCCGAGTAGACACTGGTGGGGAAGCAGGTGTGTTAGACAACTTGATCATGGTCTCTGACAGGTGCCCTACTTCACCCAAACTACGTGCTTGAGCACGGGAGACTGCACAAATATGTAACACCTCAGGGAGCATTGGAGCCAACACACTACGTTGAAAAACTGCCGGGCGTTCACTAACCTCAAAACATGGCACAACTAAAGAGCAACCAGCGCAACCATACCTAAACAAATCAACACTAATACTAGCCTATCCAACCTGCCCACCGCACACCAACACCAAATGTCTGTCGCCCACTAACGAGCCCCCATTTATGTTACGTACCCCCGTAGGGAGACTCAACACAAGGCCACAGACAGGGTAGGTGAGGGTGCAGTGACACAAAACTCAGAGACAATTTGCAAAATAATAATATTTATTTTACAAAAACACAAATCAGCAACACAGAGAGCAAGGAGGACTTACCAGTGAGCACCAAATGAAATGTCAAAAGCAAATTAAAGCCCACCCCCCCTTACAGGTGCGGACGCCCAAAAGTACAGGTGGTGGTGCTCACTTCTAAGGCTGGTGTCTTTAACAGTAGGTCACCTACGTGATGCAAAATGTAGACCCAGGGTATCTTCCTGTCCTCAATGTCCCTGTGTGCGAAACAAAAGATTAATACAAAGAAAAACAATCACCATAGGCTGGGTGACACAAGGGAAACAAATATACAAAGGGTTACTACAGAAATGTACAACAAACTAAAGAACACCAACACACTGAAGTGAACCAGAGCTTTCGCCAGCTCTACCAAATGTACCGTTTATATAAAGAAACACCACTCTAACCATGTAGCTCATAGTGTAGGATGAACACCACTTTAACTCCAAAGCTTAGAGTGTAGGATGAATCACCACTCTAACTATAGCTCACAGTGTAGGATGAATCTAAAATGGCCAACAATATACATACCCCACATACAGTGGCAAATGGCAAAACAGGGCCAACAGTATATATACCCCACACAGGGTTTGGTCCACGCAGGCACACACAGAATTATCACCAAAGACAGAGAGACACCCACCACCACACTGAGCCAAAAGAGCTAACCAACACTGCACACAAAATGGGTATATGAAGGGAGAGTGGATGTTGATTGCAGAATCAGCTTCACCTGCCGTTGCACTGGGGTGAGTTTCTGATTGACCAGCTGGCTGCTGGTGCTGCAACTGGGAGACACCTGCGAATGGGATATGTTACACAGGAGGGAGACAAAAACAAAACAACCAAAACATGCCTATATACCCACACACAACAGATAACATACATTACTCCCTCTATATACATACATAAGGACACTGTTCGTAACAAAGACCTCTGGTGTTAATCTATTTGGTACTTGATTATGTCTCAAAACAGTATTTATACTCGTCAGTGATTCGATTTGTGCTTGTTGATTTCTCAATCGTTCATCTCGCTCCTCTTGTCCACCTTCCATTGGGGGAGCCTGCTCCACAGGCCGGCACTCCTCATCTGGAGTAAGAGGGGAGGAGAGAGGGGTGATTGATAAGGAGAGAGGGGTGATGGATAAGGGGAGAGGGATGAGGGGGAGAGGTGAATGAGGGGAGAGGTGAATGAGGAGAGGTGAATGAGGAGAGAGGGATGAGGGGGAGAGGTGAATGAGGGGAGAAAGAAATGAGAGGAGAGAGGGATAAGAGGAGACAAATTACTCGATGTTTCAAAATTGTTCTCTCGCTGCAGCTCCCACTTTTGCAAGAATTTGGCAAGATACTAAAGAGAGAAAATTTCAGATGCCTTCATACAGTCCACATATTACCCCAAGCCCTTCACTGCTACTGCAACAACCTATGGCTCTGCCAATGAGTCAAAGGCCAAGCAGCTGTACCAGGAGACATTTCCAGATAGGCATGTTCATAGCTCTGGCCTCCTCCTGCAACCAGATCTCCCCTTCCTTAGGGCAACACCAGATGCTATAATATGTGACAATGGTCAAACAGGCTTGCTTGAGGTGAAATGTCCCTTTGCAGCAAACTGCTGTTGCCAAAATGTGTGTGCATCTTTGTGATGATGTTGATGACAAAAATGTCTATCTATTGCAATTGAATTCCTTCAACTACTAAACATTATTATAATATTAATTAATGAGTAATTAACATAAATGTATCCAACCAATCCTTGGAAATCCTTGAAGTAGGCCTAACTATAGGCTATGTGTTTAGTTGTACACAGAGATGAAAGACTTCCGCCGATCCACAATGGGGCACATCATTTCTATTTCAATCTTTAATCTCGAAATAACATTTACAATGATGTCGAGAGGTACAATACATAATACAAAAATTATATAGAAACATAAAAGTAAATCATTCAAACAATTTAAATTAATTAAAACAAATGGTCGGCTATTATGTATATGTTTGTTTATTAAAGGATCCCCATTAGAGACGCATAAAAGAGCCTCTAGTCTTCCTGGGGTCCTAGACAAAAAAATACAATACAAATGTACAACAAAAAATACAAATAAAAATTTAAACAAAACACAAATAAAAAAATGTATACAAATATACAAATTCACATTATAAAATCTAACATTCCAGTCAAATAAAAAAAAATATAAAATACACAGAACAGTTACATACTTGACAAAACACAAATTAAAAATTAATACAAATATACAAATTCACATTATAAAATCTAACATTCCTGTCAAAAAAAAAAATATATATATATATATATAATACACAGATAACAGTTACATACTTGACATGTTTGCAAGATATCTCTTAATATTTGTTTTGAAAGTAATTTTATTATGTATTGTGGATGAGATGTTTTTCGGCAGAGCATTCCAGAGTGCTATTGACCTATATATGCCAGTGAGTTTGAGAAAATTTGATTTTGGTGCTGATTTTGTTCTGATGTTACCAGAAGCGGCGCCTCTATTATAGATTTAAACTGACCAATGGATACTCAAGTGTTGAGTTTAAACCATCCTTCTGCTAAGCATAGGAAAATAGGAAGTATTTATATTCTTTAACTCTCAATAATACTCATTCACAGTAGATACAGTATATGCAAATGTTCACAGACAGTACCTTTAGAGAAGAGCATGAACTTTGTTTGGTTTGAGTACCAGTTTAAGATTAACAAGTATTAAATGAGAGTTGTACATTTTTAATGGGTAGTTGTACAGAGTCAACAACACAATAGACGATAGTGTCATCCGCATAGAGATGATCCTGACAATATCGGAGACAATATCATTCATATAAATAGTAGGCATTAGGGATGCCCCGATCACGTTTTTTGCCACCGATTGTCTATGAGCCATATCGGCCGATACCGATCGTTTTTGGTTTTGTTATAGCAGCTGGCAGTATTATACTGTAGGTCTAACACAGGCATTCTCAAAGTCCGGACTCCGGACAAAATTATCCAATCTAATCTTAGAAATTAAGTAAATTGAATAGTACTGGGTGTTAAGCATAACAGCATCTACGTTAATTTACTTCTGAATATTGGGGAGTATCGCCGTGCTTGTAGCCGCGTTTTGATTACGTCATCACAACACGTTCTTTGCCGAAAGCCGAAAGGGCCTTTTTTAACTACTTTCGGATGATATGTTTCGGTGGCCGAATATTCGGTGCATCCCTACTCAATTAGTATCGACGTGGCACCTGTTAGACCCACGTTTGATATTCTGGAAACTTGTGAACGCTTTCTGTTAATCTGGTAAACTGTTGGTTGTATTGCAGAGCTATATGCTAATGTGGCTAACTAACAGTAAACTTTTGTACATGAAATACAGCCCAAAAACCTTAAAAGACCCCGCTGAGAAATGTTTGCTTATTAAATCATTTTTAAGAGTAATTTAAAAAGAAAAAATGACGATAAAGTTGTTTAATTGACGGGAGAAAAGTTGCTGAAGTCTATGTATTGTGATGGGACCGGAAGAAGCCTACACGCTCAAGATTCAAGAGGTTTATTTGTCACATGCATACCAGGGCATACAGTGACGTAACCGGATATGCCACCTCCACATTGTGCAAGTGGAGAATTGGCCCTGTCCGCAGTTAAACAGCAACTTTTCATTCAGATTTCTAGCTTCAGAGTTCCAGCTATTATGAATAATTTTCAATAATAAAATGTCTGCATAGCTGCATACATGATGTCAACTTTGCCGTCAAACTCTCGCCTTGCAGCTTTTAAAATGTCTTATGTGTTTTCATGTTTTTCTGTGTCCATGTGAGCTTTGAGATCTCTGGCACCTTTATTAGACACGGAAACATATGGTCAAGCTTTGCACACCGCTTCTTGTCCCGACCGGGGTGGTACATTGGGAATTCCCTCTGCAGTTCATCTGTAAATGTACACTTGCGCTTTGGCTTCGTGAGCAGAATCAAATCTGTCCGTTTCCTCTGTTTGCGCGTGATGGACATTTTCATGAATTTAGAAACCCCACCGGACGCCCCGGACAGGGCGTGAAAAGTGGACATGTCCGGGCAAAAGAGGACGTTTTGGTCACCTGATTAGCAATTCTAGGTTAAACTGGTCCTGGTGGTTAATATTTTGATAAAAAGTAATTTACTGTATTTCTATGGCATTTATACTTAACGCAAATTGTTTTACAGTGTAGGCTGATGAATGAACAATAATCCACTTGATAAAGTAAAATTGGATGAAAACGAATAACCACGACTTGGGTCGAGTGAAAACAGACGACTGACTGACTGATTTTATTCAACAAAAACACGATGCCGGTGCAGACAACGCTCAGCGTTTGCTTAAAGCCCAACTTGCAGGTTAAACCCTACTCTTCAATTATGGGTAGTTTACATCATTGGTATCTAATTTAATTATTTATTTATTTCCATTTGACGCCGGAAATGCCACTCCGAAAGGGGTAAAAAGGTCCATGCACGAATAACATGCACGCGCGAATCAAAAAAGCTTATCAGAGCTATCAGGGCCATTGGGTATCTTTCCCCTACTTCTGATCCACTACAAGGAGTTTTGACGAGTGCAGAAAGCTATTTCCTTGATCCAAATGGATGCCTTACAAGACTCAAATGGGTTTAATCGTCGGGAGACTTTGATGGACCAGCTACAACTGGTTGAAACAAGGTAGTTATAATGATTTTAATGTCGTAAAAAAAGAACTACATTTACCACTAGGCAGCCTGTTGTTCAGTACAGCAGCGCTACTGGTCTGTGGGCTGTCGCCTTATCCCCGGGTCATAGTACCAAGCTGGCTATATGGCTCTGGCTAACGTTACCCCCTAACGTTAGCATTATGGCTACTGTCGTGCATGTAAAAGAGTTTTGGGAACGAGTAAAATGTGTAGGTCCTCTTCTCAGACCTGTGAGGCAAAGCACTGCTGCACACACATCCTGCCGGCTAGCAAGCTATGCGGCATGTTGATACGATAGTAGCCCCTTTAGCTGCACTCGATGCATCAGTGACGATAGCTATGAGCTAACTAACGCTACTAGCTCAAACACCTTATAACTACTACTATTGTCGTGTCCATAAGTTCCTTGGCAGAATACTTGTGATGACAAAGGTATACAAAGAGGAGAGAACCATTTTAAATCGGGTGATGTTATGAGTTTCGGCTACCAAGCTAAGCTACGTTAGCTAACTTAGCTAGCTTCTAACGGTGTATACACAATATGTACAACGACACAATGATTTTCATTAGTACAAATATGGTAACATGGTTGTGGCTTTTACAAATAGTGGTTAGCTTTAGAGATGGATGGCTATGATCACGGAGCAATAGTGTTGTTAGGTGAAACGGATACATTTTTATTCATTACTCCTCGGCTAGTAGTAGCAAGGCTCTCTGCCTGTCACTAGCTGTGTGTGACTCTCAGACTCTCTCTGTGTGTGTGACTCTCAGGTGCCCTGCACCTGCCGTGACGACATCATTTAGATTACACGTGCACGTTATGAACCATTGATTAAAATATCCACGTGCGTGGTGATTGTGTTGGGCAGACAAAATGTTTGATAAAAACGCTAAAACTGTCAATTTCAATATTTTTTTTCTTCTTCATGAAAGTCACCGTTGGCCTAGTCCACATTGTTTATTGAACAAAAATACAACCTGCAAGTTGGCCTTTAAAGTCGGGACATTTGCACGAGGTGCGCTTGATTTCCATCACAGGCCAGTTGAATTGCTCCTGGGTGAGGCAGCAGGCCGGATGAAAATGCCAGGCGGGCCGGCATAAGGATACTAGTAAAAAAAAATTTAATATTAAATAGCAAATAGAATCAATTGTTGTTTTTCTGGTAAATTAATAGTTTAGATGAATCGATAACAGAATAATGGTTAGTTGCAGCCCTAGTGTTGGTGCGGCACGGTGGTGTAGTGGAGCGGCACGGTGCTGTAGTGGTTAACACTGTCGCCTCACAGCAAGAAGGTCCAGGGTTCGATTCCCGCTTGGGGACCAGGTTTCCATGATGCCAGGTACCCAGGTGGGGTATCTCCCAGGCCTTTTTGTGTGGAGTTTGCATGTTCTCCCCGTGCTTGCAAGGGTTTCCCCCCCGATAAGATAAACCCAATGGAAAAACATGCACAACAACAGATCGCTAACGCTGTGGCGTCCTTGATGAAGACGGACAGGAGCACTTGGATTGGTCCCCTGGCGCGGCTCACGTTGACGCCTGTCTGCTCCCGGCTGCCCTTGGGGGGGAAGGACGACGGGATGGGTTAATCGCAGAGACAAATCGCATCGGCGATCCTAAAGAGACAATGCATGCGTGTGTGTTCCGGTGTGTGTGCTAAACTAACCGCTGTGTGTACCGCTAAAACATTGAGTGTCGTTGCATGCCGAATAAAGACCTCTGCAACAGGTCCTGCATTATTATTATTATTTATTATTATTATTATGTACAGGAGTTCAGTCGTAGGTGAAGAGGCATTCAGTACATTGTTCTGGGTCTGTAGTAGGGGTGTAACGGTACACGGAAGCCACGGTTCGGTACGTACCTCGGTATTGGGGTCACGGTTCGGTACGAGTTCGGTACAACAGAAAATAAATATTTATAATAATTATTATTAATATAAATTTTCTTTTAATTGAAAAATTAAAAACTATTTATATATTATGATAATTATTATAATTATTATTATAGAATACTTTTCTATAGGCTTGCCGTGGTAGTCAGTGATACTGGTGTCATTCTGTGTTCAGGCATCCACTTGCCTACTGCCCCTTTAACAATCCTTGATAAGTTTCAGTTTCACTTCTAGAAAGAATTTTACTTTTGCCGCTCAGTCTGAACTGAAGTCGGGGACTCTGTGTGCCGCACGCTGTTCTCGCACGGAACCTGCGAGTGCCTGCATGTGGGACTTGTGTGTTTGCACTGTGGGGCGTATTCGCCGTATGTGCCGGGCCGGCCATACTGTAGTAAGAAACATGAGCATCACGTTCTGTTCAACGTTGCTTCCAAATAAAAATAGAAAATGCCTTTCATTTGTATTTAGTTTAAACTCAGGATTATTCAAAAGTAGTCATGGATTATGTGGTTATTTTGTAGACAAATTTTTCATCCAATTTACAGAAAACATACTATATCGTGATATATATTGTTACGGATATCGGTATATGAAATTTCCCATAGTGTGATGTAAGATTTTATCCATAAAATGACACTTAAATCTGTCATAACCTGAGACTAAAGGACTAAATTAAACTGACCTTCCATCACTATCTCCATCCAGATAGCTGTCCTGTCAGGCCTGGGAAGAAACCAAGAGGCTTGGATGGAAGAAAAGGTCTCTGCTGTGATCAGTGTGGAAAGAGCTTTAGTCATCGAAATAGTCTTAAAACACACCAGAGAATTCACACAGGAGAGAAGCCCTACTCCTGTGACCAGTGTGGACATGGCTTTACTCAGCAAGAGCATCTGAAAACACACCAGAGAATTCACACAGGAGAGAAGCCCTACTCCTGTGACCAGTGTGGACAGGGCTTTACTCAGCAACAGCATCTGAAAACGCACCAGAGAATTCACACAGGAGAGAAGCCCTACTCCTGTGACCAGTGTGGACAGGGCTTTACTCAGCAACAGCATCTGAAAATACACCAGAGAATTCACACAGGAGAGAAGCCCTACTCCTGTGGCCAGTGTTGGAAGAGCTTTAGTCATGAGAGTAATCTGAAAACACACCAGAGAATTCACACAGGATGGAAGCCCTACTTTTGCGACCAGTGTGGAACGAGCTTTCGTCATCTGATTACTCTGCAAATACACCAGAGAATTCACACAGGTTTGAGGCCCTACTCTTGCGACCAGTGTGGAAAGAGCTTTAGTCATCGAAGTAGTCTGAAAACACACCAGAGAATTCACACAGGAGAGAAGCCCTACTCCTGTGACCAGTGTGGACAGGGCTTTACTCAGCAAGAGCATCTGAACAAACACCAGAGAATTCACACAGGAGAGAAGCCCTACTCCTGTGACCAGTGTGGACGGGGCTTTACTCAGCAACATAATCTCAAATCACACCAGAGAATTCACACAGGAGAGAAGCCCTACTCCTGTGACCAGTGTGGGAGGAGCTTTAGTCATCTGATTAGTCTGCAATCACACCAGATAATTCACACAGGAGAGAAGCCCTACTCCTGTGACCAGTGTGGGAGGAGCTTTAGTAATCCGAGTAATCTGAAAAGACATCAGAGAATTCACACAGGAGAGAAGCCCTATTCCTGTGACTAGTGTGTGAAGAGCTTTAGTCATCTGAGTAATCTGAAATACACCAGAGAATTCACACAGGATGGAAGCCTCCTTCTGTGACCAGTGTGGGAAGAACTTTAGGACAAGTACACATCTTCTGATTCATCAGCAAATCCATACAGCAGAGAAGCCACATCATGGCTGTGTGAGAAGAGATTCAGTAAATTAGAATATTCGAGAAAACATGCGAAAATCCACTTGGAGAAAAGATTCAGTGAAATGTCAAACTTGTCAATTAATCTGCACATTCTTAGAGTAGAGAAACCTGCTGTAGCCAGTGTTGGAAGAGTTCCACTCATAAAATGATATCTATAAAGATAATCTCTTTATAGATCTGTCAAAAGAGTTTGATACAAGTGCTTCACGGCAGTACACATAGATATAAAATGAGCATAACATAGACGCAAAGCAATGCAGAGAATATGAAGAAGGGTAAAAGCAATGCAGATAATAACAATATAAATAGTAACTCAATATTCTTCCCCATTAGATGGTTATGAAACACTTTGAAGTTACTTCATCTGTCGGTTTTGATTGATTATCCTGTGTTACGGACGGTGTCCTTATGTATATATGTAACGGTTGTGACAACGTCACCTCAAACTTCGATGCCCCGAGTGGGAGTCGAACCCCGGTCTCCCACACCGCAGGCAGCAACACAGACCGCTATACCAAGAGGTGAATCCACTTCGAAGTAATGGGTCTATGCGTCTTTTGAGGATGTGAGAGTGAGTTTAACCCATAGCACCGCTACTCACCCCAGCCCTTCTTGACTGCGCTTCACGATACCATCCATTACATATATATATAGAGGGAGTAATGTATAATAATAATATGTTGTATATATAGGCATGTGTTGGTTGTTGTGTTCTTTTGTCTCCCTCTTGTGTCTACATATCCCCATTCTCAGGTGTCTCAGTTACAGCAGCAGCAGCTGAGGCTTGTCAGGCAATCAAGCTCCACACTCCTTCATATACCCATTGTGTGCAGTGTTAGTTTAGCTCCCTGGTCCGTTTGGTTGTGGTAACAATTTTTTTTTCTTTTTTTTGCACAGTTCTGAAAACATTAAATGTTTAATATAGGCATGTAAGTAAAAAAGGCTACACAACTGGGACACTTTTCTTTACACAGTTCAGTGACATGTCTTGTTTATTTTTGCTATAAGATGATGTGATGTCTTTAGAAAGCTAAGAAAATCCTTGTTTCAATAGTATATGAAACTCAAAATGCCCTTTGTTATTAATGTTTCACATTTTGTTTATCATTTTGGAAATAAATTCTATTTGAATAAATGATATTTTTGAAAGCTAACCTCACCTTTTAATTGCCAAATAATAACATACACTCTTACCAGGAGTCAAAACAATGCCATTTACTGCTTTTTATATAGAAATAAAATGTATATTATGCATAATTGAGTTTGGAATTTTGGCCCGGCCCCCCAACATATTTTCAGTTGCTCATTCGGCCCCCTGGGAAAAATAATTGCCCACCCCTGCACTGGTTTAAGTTTATTTGGATCCCCATTAGCCACAGCAGTGCTGGGGCTATTCTTCCTGTACTTACACCACCACCTGTACTTTTGGGCGTCCGCGCCTGTAAGGGGGGGGTGGGCTTTAATTTCCTTTTGATATTTCATTTGGTGCCACTGGTAGGTCCTCCTTGCTCTCTGTGTTGCTGAGTTTTGTGTTTTGTGAAATAAATATTATTATTTTGCAAATTGTCTCTTGGGTTTTGTGTCACTGCACCCTCACCTACCCTGTCTGTGCCCTTGTGTTGCGTCTCCCTACTGGGGTACATAACATCCTGTCATTAATTTAGTTCCATTGTATATCACCCTGTTTGTTTGTTTTTGCATTTCTTATATTGTGTTAATCCTGTTCTACAGTCATCCACAGTATTTTGTTAATCCTGTTTTACAGTCATCCATAGTATTTAGTTAATCCTGGCTACAGTCATCCATAGTATTTAGTTAATCCTGTTCTACAGTCATCCATAGTATTTTGTTAATCCTGGCTACAGTCATCCATAGTATTTAGTTAATCCTGTTCTACAGTCATCCATAGTATTTAGTTAATCCTGGCTACAGTCATCCACAGTATTTTGTTAATCCTGTTCTACAGTCATCCACAGTATTTTGTTAATCCTGGCTACAGTCATCCACAGTATTCTGTTAATCCTGTTCTACAGTCATCCATAGTATTTAGTTAATCCTGGCTACAGTCATCCACAGTATTTTGTTAATCCTGTTCTACAGTCATCCACAGTATTTTGTTAATCCTGGCTACAGTCATCCACAGTATTCTGTTAATCCTGGCTACAGTCATCTAGAGCAGTGGTTCTCAACTGGTCTAGCCTCGGGACCCAAAATGTTCCTTAGTCATTAAGTCGCGACCAACGTTTTTGATTTATTTCAAAAAGATTTTTTTGCAGTAATACACAATCTTTCATGCACTGTTGAAAACATGAAATAAACACAAAAAAGTGCAACAAAAGTGCAACTAGGACTAAAAACCCAATGAAATAAAATAATAATAATAAATAATGATGCTACTTAGCAGACTTCTTAGATTAACATAACAGACCTACAGTAAGTTTGGGGGAACTAATGGGATAACTGGGGTTGCAACAAAAGTGCCAACTAGGTCTAAAAACACAATGAAATAATGATAAATAATATATCCTTCTTAGCAGACTTCTTAGCTTAACATCCCAGGGAACTAATGGGATAACTGGGGATGTTGTTTGCTCCTGACAAGAGTCTCAAAGTCTGGGGTGATGGTAGACAAAGCAACTCTGAGGTCATGCGCATTTTGCGCTGCACTTGTGTCGTTATGAATCTTTGTTCAACAGACTATAACTTTTAAATATACTCTTGAGTCGTCAGTATAAATGCAGTGGCGAAGGTTTCTCTAATTTCCTTTTTTTCACAAATATGTTTTTGTAGATTTTAATTTTAATTTAAATGTTTATTGGTTTGTACTATACCGGGCAGTCCGGTAGAGAGAGGGGGAGAGGAGGAAATGGGACACAGAGCAGGGGAAGACATTCGGCAAAGGACGCCGGGTCCGGAAGTTGAACCCGGGTCGGCCGTTTCGCGATGCAGCGTGTTACATGGTGCGCTACTAGAGCGCCAGGGTTTCTCAAATTCTAATGCTAATTATACCACTAGTTCAGACGTCTCGTTACATTCCAACAAGTGCCAACATGTCCTGATAATGCTATGAATCGTAAGCTAGCGACACTGTTACACCTGTCCATCTTACAGAGAAGAAGGCATCAAATAGGTTTTTTTGTGGTTGAACTATGGTATAATAGCAATAACATGCTCGAGGTTGTGTATCACAGTACTGTACTACCTCATTGCTGTGCATTCAAATGTCGTTTTAAAGATGTCGTACATGTTTGAGTTATTCTATTGTTTGCAACATTTTGGATAAAATGGTCAATTCTGTTAGTTTTTTGGTTTTTAATCTTTTTTTTTTTTTTTTTTGAACAGACAAAAAAAGTAACACCTACAGATTACAGTAGTTATTTTTTTCCCCCACAAAAGAAATCACCCCCTTCCCCTCAATTACCCTGCTCGGATCAAAATAAAAATAGAAATAAAGAAATCTGTCTGTTCAGATGTCAGTTCTGTTCTTACTTCATTTCTTAATTAATTTCACTTCAAGTTGCTTTTTGGAGATGATGATGATGATGTTAAATGAGACCATAAATACATTTTTTTGTACTTAAAAAAAAATTATAATAAAAGTTTGATACAGTCGATCACATGCTTTTAAAAAGGTTATCTAGTATTAGCCTGGTGGATGGTGGTGCATGTTATTGGTTATCTTCTGCTGTGTCAAATCGGGCCCTGTTCAATCTGAATTCTTTGCCGCAAAGTTCAGCTGGGTCCTGTCCTTTTTACTATTTATTTATTTACTGTCTTTTTTTTCTCTCTCTCTCTCTCTCTCTCTCTCCCACCCCCTCCCTCTCTCTCTCTCTCTCTCTCTCTCTGCCGCACGCGGACTCATCACCGAGAGGGAGAGAAAGGAAGAGAGAGGGAGAGAGAGATGGAGAGAGAGGGGGCACTTGGGGGGGGGGGGGGTACCTGCCGGCCGCGCGCCACAGACCCGCAAACGGGAGATTGAAAGAAAGAAAAAAAAAACACAAGCTGCCGCGAACTCTCATGAGCCGAGAGGGAGAGAAAGGAAGAGAGAGGAATGGAGGGAGAGAGGGGGGCTGTCTTCCAACGTGCTTATGGGCGGAGCCAGGCCATAACAGCCTGATTTCTTGAGACAGAAAAATTATGGTTTTGAGTACTTGATTAGAAATATAAAACAATGCATTTTTTTTTTTTTTAAACCTTACAAATGTCTTCAATAGACTAACAGGAATTGTGTAAAGTTGCCCAAATAGTGCTAGGAATAGCAATACATAGCCCCTTTAATGATATTGTTTCATCTTTGAATGACTGACTGACAACGTTTTGGATAAGATGTGATTTATAGACATGCTGCAGCTTTAACTCTTAAACCGCTGGACATCATTCTGCCCTCCGATTTATTATTGGTGACCGATATGATGCCACCACTGTGTCCTTTATGATATATATGATACCCACCACTGTGTCCTTTATGATATATATGATACCCACCACTGTGTCCTTTATGATATATATGATACCCACCACTGTGTCCTTTATGATATGATGCCCACCACTGTGTCCTTTATGATATATATGATACCCACCACTGTGTCCTTTATATATATGATACCCACCACTGTGTCCTTTATGATATATATGATACCCACCACTGTGATGCTTTCCTTCATTTGATCTTCTAGCCCATTCCACACAGTTACTCCATAGGATGATATGCACCTGCTCCTGAGATTGGTGCGAGCATAACGTTTATCAAAGTTGCAGTTACCTCTCAAATTATATTTGTTACCTGGGAGTATATATGTTACCTGGGAGTTCTTGAGTCTTTGCTCGATACATTATCTCTGCCAGTTTGAATTTTAATAAGTCCATTAGCTTTAAGGCATTTGACGAGCAAGTTATTTGTGTGATCCCGAAATCTGACCTTGTGTAAAATTCTCATAGCTTTTTTCTGTAGTATAATTAATGGTTTTAAAGTGCTTATGTATGCATTCCCCCATATCTCCACACAGTAACTCAAATATGGTAAGATAGTATATTTAGGTATTTCTCTTCATCAAAGTTGATATTTGCTACAGTAGAATAATAGATCATTAGCGTCGTTGGCTCAGTGGTCTGCTGTTGTGGCCCCCTGTCCTGTGCACTTCAGCCCCAGCCTCGTATGTTATCCAGAGTGATGGAGGTTACGGCTCTTTGAACGGAGCCGGATGTTTATTGTTCTTTCTTCAGGGGGTTTGATTGATTGATTGATTGATTGAAAACTTTATTTAACGGATTGCAGAAAGGGTACAATACAGTACAGCTCAATACTAACAACTGCTAAGAGGATGAAGACCAGAAAAAGACTTTCGTCTTGTTTACATAAGGGTCCTCCATTTTCAATTAATCAAGACATTTATGACATACAAATATACGGTACTGTGTAAGAAAAATAGATCATAAAAAAATATACATCCGAAGGGGAAGGAACTACAGTGGGGGGGGGGGGGGGGGGATTTTAACATTTACCGGGGCCAGTTTCTAATTGCAGCCACCCGTAGGTGGGCAGGAGTAAGGCCAAGCAGTAGGGTATAGGGTATGTGTGGAAGTAACGTTATCAGCAGGCTGACTGATGATGATGGTGATTTGTGCGTCGCCCTCCCTGCCACAGGACATTTTATTAAAAGAAAATGACAAAATAATGATGTATGATAAATATAATAATAATTTAAAGTATAAAACATCTCTTAAAATCTAAAAACCAGTAGTGCAGTTCATCACTTAAATAGGTATGTGACTGGCAAAGGACATTAATCTTGCATACAGGGCACACAAAATCCAAACCTTAACAAGAAATGTCTTCAGACAAACATTTTTCTTTATTTGCCCATAATGGTAAATTGCAGAGACATAACTGTATATAAGACATCAATATGTTACACTTCAAATTAGCAGTGCAAATCTGTTTAAATTTGTCATACAATATTTTTTTATTGAGAACGTGTGTAAATCACTAATAGAACAAAAACAACAAACTGTGTGTGTGTGCGTGCATGCACACGTGTCACAGATCTAGCATGTCTGCTGGCCATTTGGCTGCTACATGGCTCGGGTTGACTTGCTCCAGCCTTCCTGATATGGATCAAGTCTTCAGCAGTGGAGGCTGCTGCTGTTCTTAATACCATTCTGGGCTGAAAATCCACGCTCTCACTGAGCGGAGGAGATCGGCATCACAAGCAGTATTTCAGCCAAGTGCAGGAAGTTCTGAAATAAAAGTAACTAGGAGTAAAACTCAATTAATTTATTCTGTAGAGTACACATGACTTTGTAAATTCTGAAGAATATTAAATATTCCCCACAAACCTCTGAGCGATATGGCTCCTTGGTGACCACTGTCTGCCACAGCCCTAGGTATGACTTGTCTGCGAAAGTGGTCCTGATGAGGGTCTTCAGCTGCTGCCATTCCTGAAGGACCTGCTCCGACTGGCATCCACCACTAGATGTCAATAGAGATACAGGGAGAGAATAAGGTATGGGAACATTTAGACGTAAGAAATGTGTGAAACTTAAAACATTGAACATGTTATATATTCATTAAAATACATAACATCTAATCTTGGTCATACCTCTATACTAAAATGAGAATTTGCAATATTGCCCTATCTACTCACTTTCTGAGAAGTTCTCAAATGTTGGAGAAGAGACTGAACCTCTGACCTGCCATAGTCCAGTAGTGCAGCAGCCTGACTCTCTGGCCATGCCTCATGGTTGTAGTGCAGCTTGACTCTCTGGCCATGCGTCATGGTTGTAGTGCAGCAGCTTGACTCTCTGGCCATGCGTCATGGTTGTAGTGCAGCCTGACTCTCTGGCCATGCGTCATGGTTGTAGTGCAGCCTGACTCTCTGGCCATGCGTCATGGTTGTAGTGCAGCCTGACTCTCTGGCCATGCGTCATGGTTGTAGTGCAGCAGCTTGACTCTCTGGCCATGCGTCATGGTTGTAGTGCAGCTTGACTCTCTGGCCATGCGTCATGGTTGTAGTGCAGCAGCTTGACTCTCTGGCCATGCGTCATGGTTGTAGTGCAGAAGCTTGACTCTCTGGCCATGCGTCATGGTTGTAGTGCAGCTTGACTCTCTGGCCATGCGTCATGGTTGTAGTGCAGCAGCTTGACTCTCTGGCCATGCGTCATGGTTGTAGTGCAGCCTGACTCTCTGGCCATGCGTCATGGTTGTAGTGCAGCCTGACTCTCTGGCCATGCGTCATGGTTGTACAGCTTGACTCTCTGGCCATGCGTCATGGTTGTAGTGCAGCCTGACTCTCTGGCCATGCGTCATGGTTGTAGTGCAGCCTGACTCTCTGGCCATGCGTCATGGTTGTAGTGCAGCTTGACTCTGGCCATGCGTCTTGGTTGAATATTCTGAAGCTGTCGACTACACCTTCCCCTGAATGACTCATCAAGCAGCTGAAGCGTGATCTCATCTCTTCTACTGCAACAGCTGTTGCCACATGCAGATTACTGAAACAGCATCAGTCAAGGAAACACATGCAGATTACTGAAACACCATCAGTCAAGGAAACACATGCAGATTACTGAAACACCATCAGTCAAGGAAACACATGCAGATTACTGAAACACCATCAGTCAAGGAAACACATGCAGATGACTGAAACACCATCAGTCAAGGAAACACATGCAGATTACTGAAACACCATCAGTCAAGGGAACACATGCAGATCATTGAAACACCATCAGTCAAGGAAACACATGCAGATCACTGAAACACCATCAGTCAAGGAAACACATGCAGATTACTGAAACACCATCAGTCAAGGGAACTTGCCCTTTCATGCACTGAAAAGCATGTTAACACCCAGATTTAAATACCAATAACTGAAACATTTATTTTCACGTGATTCAAATGTGGTGTAATGTAGAGAGGTCTTGTGCTGTGAACCTCAACTCTCCAATTTTTCATAACCAGCAACTACTTGTTGGGCACAAACCTGTTAATATTCCTCAATGGGAGAGGAGGGGAGTTCATACTTTGGAAGATATATATGATAAAAACGGTCTTCGAGCGCTTCAGGACCTAAAAGAGTTTTATGATCTACCCGGCTAATCATTCTTCCTCTACCTGCAACTAAGGTCGGCACTCAGGGCTCACGGTGTGCCATGGGCTCAAGCGTTGCACCCACACCCTTTGTCTGGCTTATCAGAGACAGGACAACCACAAGAGGGTTTGTCTCAGATTTGTATACACTTTTAATCAAATCCACATATAAAAAATGTATATTAGCCTCCCGCAACCCTAATCACCAGCAAATTCATTTAAATTATATTCATAGGACGTATCTCACACCTAGAAGCTGTTTGCTATGGGACTGGGGGAGGAAATGTCTAATGTCTTTTGTGGTGTTTTATTTTTTTGCTCTGTATTTTGTATTCTGTATTTATTATTTCTAATTGTCTTGTCATTATTATGATTATTATTGTTGAAGTACTGTCCTGTGATGTCCTGTGTATTATTGTTGTCACTGTATTATGTTGTGTTCTGTTTAATTGAAAATTGAAAATAAAAATATGCGATCATAAAAATGTTTAAACTAACCTTACTATTTTCTATCATGCACTCTTCCTACTATACTAATATGTCTTTACGACTATGCACTCAACACTGCAGCACCCATGTTTCAGCACTGTTTGATGAACATTGTTACTCAGCTGAAAGAGTTGTACCCTTACTGTTGTCGTACAGAACTTGTAAGTTGTCGATTATATCACATATGTGATATATATGTAAATGTAAATTATATCACATTTCTACCAAAGCAGGTCCAAAAGGCTATAGATAATGTTGTTGCATGGGGAGATAAGTGCATGGTTTTAAGATCTCAGGGGCAAAGTCCAAGTGTAGGATTTTTGGCTTTAAAAGAAAGTTGCAGACCCTTGGGCTGGACATGTATGGGTCTCCTTTGGAGAAGGTGAATGTTTTTAAATGTCTTGGTGTCTGGTTCGACGAGCGGCTGACTTGGGCCGTTCATATAGCAAAGACTCCCGATTATTATAATAAGTATAAATTACATTTTAATTCAGAATTGATCTGGTAATTTTTGTCCATGTTTCTAAAATATCTATCTTGAATTGGTCTCATTACAGATACCAAGAGAAGAAACTGACAGGGCAATTACAAACATTCTGAGTAAATTCTCTACCACCATCAAGAACAGAAAGACTTGGGGAATTGTGGAGAAATGTGCAGTTAAAATACAGGACAAATAATATTTTGAACTTAGCCCTGTCATCTACAGAAGCCTCATTTAACCATGAGATGGAAGTCCAGCCTGACTCAGTGCTATACAATGTATTTTGTGACACACTGTTTTAAACTGTTTTAAAAATCGAAGTGATTATACTATATATTTGATATCAATTGTATGTCTTTGAACTATTTTTGGTTGTTTATTAAATGGATTAAATACACGTTCCTGCATTACGGATTGTTGTGTGGTGTGATTCATCATATGTGACGGCATATCATTTGGTGTGACTTTCACAATTATGACATTATGACAGCTTTTTGGTAAGAAATGTTAAAATCATCAATGGGACAGATGAATAACAGTGTCACCAAATGTTTCTAGCATTTTCGTGTTTTTATAAGAAGGTTTGCCAAAATGAATTAGAACTACACATTTTGTGCAATCGTCTTACCATGAGTTTTGATTACGAAAGAGAATGCAAAATGTAACTAATTTGCACAAGGAAGAGCTATAAATGTGTATAGTAGTGATGAGGAATGCTTATAAATTGACATACATAATTAAAATACACCACTTTTACATTTTGTACAGAATAACCTTCATGTCACGCCATATGACAATTTGACTCACTAGCACATGAAAACAATTATTATTACTCGAATAAATCTACAATCCCACAAATATCTTTAGAAAGATAGAGTCCGGAAAACAGAACTGAATGATTTCCATTACTCATATCTGATATATTAAAAAAAAAAAAAAAAAAAAAAAATATATATATATATATATATGTGTGTATATATATATATATATCCTGTAGGGATGTAACAAATCAGCTTAAATTTTTTTACTGATAGGCTGCTTATGACCGCAAGTGGGCGTTTCTTTATAATGAAAAAAAAATACGTAAGTAGTGACAAAAATGTTGTTGCATTTTCAAACTTTATTTAATTTTAACTTTATCTTAAATAGTTCCATTTAAATTTCAATATTGTAAGTCAGAAATGTAAGGAAAATGCAGTATGTGCATTTAGGAGATGTTATAATGCAGTTTCGGTAAATCCTGTAAGTTTTCAGGAGTTTCTTGATGTAGGGGAGCCCCAGTGTTTTCTATTTATTATAATTTTCTGTCATTGCTAGGATCAACTTGAGATGTTTGATTTGAATTTGTGAGAAAAAAAGATATACGTTTTTTTCATGGATCTAGCCCCTTTTCCTCCTAAAGTGCACCAGATTGATGCATTTAAATGTTAAATGCATGCCCACCTTAAAGGGTTTGGAATCCCCCCACCATAGTTTCACAAAATAGGGGCCCCCAAACAACATTTCGCATAGGGCCCCCAAAAAGCTAGAAACGGCCCTTCTCTGACAATTACACAGCAATAACAACTAAATATACCCAGGCTGACTGTTTCAGGCTTAGGTGTAACATTTTATACCAGCAGGGAGGATGAAACCTCTGACCTAGATGGTCATTCATCCTATTCATTGTGTGTGTTTTAGCTAAGCTGCTGCAGCACAGATAACTGATCACTAGAGGGACACCAGAATGAGAGCAGACAGTTGCCTGGCGATCTCACTGAGATATTATACAGAGTGGAGGCCCCCTTTTTTTATTTTATTTTTTTTACACAGAAATACGCCATTTTAGAGTAATTAGAGACGAATACTGAAGAACTAGATTCGAGGTTCTCAAAGTGAGGTCCAGGTCCATGAGAGGGATCTGGGCAATCCCCATAGAAAATGCAAAGTTAACAGGACCAAATCATCAATTTCTTATTTATTTATTTAACCTTTATTTAGCCAGATAAAACATTGATCTGGTCCAAGAGGCCCCAACAGGAGTACAAATATGCATATATACACATATACATACATACATACATATATACATATATATATAATATATATATATACATATACATACATACACACACCAATAACAAAATAAAAACACAGTTAAGAATCATACACATAAGCAAATAAACAAACAAACATATGCACAGCCTATGTACAAAAGAAATAAACAGTTAATCTCTAGTCTTTACAGTTTTCTTCGATTGCATAAACACTCACCCCTATAAGCACAATGTCAGCCTCACACTTTTTGCAAAACAATACACAGTGATTTGCAAAACACTAAACACACTTGCATTACATTAGACACAGAATGTCAAATTACCACACATATGATGAGCCAATTGGTTAAACAGCCATCAGATGCACAAACACACCATTGCTTAATTGTAGATACACCAATCAGGTTTAAGCACTATAAAAATGCAGCAGGTGAGTTCACCTGTCTTCAACCAAAATGGAAGGATGGACACAGATAATGTGAAAATATACAATACATTCACCACTACACAAGACAACCAATGATGCAGACTGATGAAAATATAAATTGTTTCTCCATATCCCCAAATCAGTCAACATGTCAACATGGAGAATCACAACAAAAAAGTATCATGCCAGATCCAGAGATAATGTCTAGTATTTTCTGTACTCTATTTAAGCATTTTCTATTTTTGTTTTTGTTTCACTGTAATTTTAACCCTTACTGGATACAGTATTTTATGTTTGTCTGATATTTGCTGAGCTTACAGTGTTATGCACACTGTAGTAGCATGAAAACTGTGACATGTTTTGTTGTGATTCTCCATGTTGAAATGTTGACTGATTTGGTTATATGGAGAGAAAATGTATATTTTCATCAGTCTGCATCGTTGATTTTGGTATATGGAGAGAAAATGTTTTTTTTCATCAGTCTGCATCATTGATTTGGGTATATGGAGATAAATAAATTATATTTTCATCAGTCTACAGCATTGGTCTTGTGTAGTGTTTGGTGAATTTATTGTATATTTGCACATTCTCTGTGTACTTCACTTAGGGTGTGTTCACATCTGAAAGTCCAGGGATAGTCCGGACTTTCTGGTGGACCAAATGTGAAAATGATACATTGTTTGATTTTGGTCTGCGTTCACACTACCCTGTTTGGTGCGGATCTAATTTGTAAACAAAGGACATGCTGTCGCCAAGTCGTTCATCTATTCTGGACTAGCACTCACAAACGTAAACAGTTGCCGAGAGAGAGAGAGAGAGAGAGAGAGAGAGAGAGAGAGAGAGAGAGAGATAGATAGACTGTCCGTCCGCGGCGCCAGTCTAGAGAGACAGAGAGAGGAAGAGAGAGACTGTCCGCGCGCAGCGCCAGTCTAGAGAGACAGAGAGAGGAAGAGAGAGACTGTCCGCGCGCAGCGCCAGTCTAGAGAGACAGAGAGGCAGAGAGAGAGAGAGGAAGAGGGAGACTGTCCGCGCGCCTGTCATTCATTTGAGTTGGGTCGCGCGCAAGTTGTCAAGTTGGGTCACGCGACCGCCGCCACTAGGCACCTGTCACTCATTTGCTCTAGATTAGATACTATATAAAGTTCGTTTTGCGTTCACACCAACAGCAAACGAACCATGGTCCACTTTGAAACGAACCGAGTCCCAACTTTTCAAGAGGACCATGGTTCGGTTGTTTGGTCCTCATTATAGTTCGGTTTGCGTTCAGACCTGTACAAACCAAACGGACTATTGATCTAAAGGGACCATGGTCCACTTAAAGTGGACCAAACAGGGTAGGTGTGAACGCGCCCTAACAGTACTCTAATCACTGAGAAGTAGAATTGCTAAATGTGTTTTAGGTTAAGCACAGCAGTGTGTAACTGGTTCAAACAGAATTAAGTCATATGAAACGTGTGTTTCATATGGTAACAAAATGTAGTTTTTATAAATTAGTGTATAGTTTTGACAAGAGTGTTTAATTTAGCAAAGGATCTGAGGTGGTCTGATAATTGTGTGTGTGGTTGTGCTAATTGTGTGCAGTGTTTTGAAACACCGGGCCCTGTTTTCAAAATCGTGCTTAAGCAATCGAAAAAAAACTATTGTGTGTTTCATTATATACATATGTTTCAGTCTTCTCATTAAAAAAAAGATTTGATTTTTGGGTCTTTTCCTGTCTTTGGTCCGCTTTGCATTCACATCTCAAATGAACCGCAGCAGGGTTCACTTGCAAGAGTGAATGAGCTTTCACACCACCCCAAACCAACCGGACTATCCGAGGAAATGAACCAGGGTTCGATTAAAACGTATTATAGTTTATCACAGTATCATGAGCATGTCTTTGTCAGTGGACACTGGACATGGGTATGGATGGCTCTAGGTGCTGCTGCGTTAAAGTGCACATCTTCAATACCTATCTGTACTATTTAAAAGCACAGTGCAGGACACACTCAAAGGTTATCGCACCTCAGAGATGGCAGTGGACATGTATGACAGGACAAAGGCCATATGTAATGGCCTTGGGATTGAGGAACATACTACCAGCCAAAGGAGGAAGCAGAAAAGGATGGACGAGTATGTAGTTGAGTCATCTTGTGGCACAAGCTCAGACCTCAGCTCAGGAGATCAGCTGAGACAGAGACTGTTCTATCCAGTCCTCGACAGAATGCTGCGAGAGCTTGAGAGCAGGTTCTCATGAGTTGGAGAATAACTTATGAGAGGCATACAGGCATGTTATCCAGCCTCAGACCAGTTTCTCTCAGTGGAATTGCTGCAACCCCTCGCCACACATTACAATATCCAACTACTGCCAGAGGAGATCACAGTTGCAAAGTGTTTCCTGGCCAGAACATAGCAGTCCCTACTATCCAAAGTGTCTTTTCCTTCCTGGATGATAATAATAATAATAATGCATTTTATTTATAAGGACACAAAAAAAGTCCACAAATCGGTGAATGAAAAAATTATAGGATCAAATGAAAACTACTAGAAATGGATGTTTAAAAGTACTAAAAACCAACAGAAAATACCAAACACTAACAAACATTCAGCACAGACAATGGGGATGCTGCCATCTTAGAAAAAAATATTTAAAAAGAATGTAAAGCCCCGGATGTAAAGCCCCGGAAGCCCAGGGCTAACAACGCCACTGAACCTCACATTCCAATAGGCTTCTGTAATGTTACAAAACATGATAAAGGTTATAGTATGCACTAGGGCTGTCCCCGACTAAGGATTTGGATGGTCGACTATGATTGGCCAAAATTTGCCGTTAGTCGACTATTGGTAAAAAAAATAAAAAAAAATTAGAATATTTGTAATTTATATATATATATATTTTTTTTAACATTTTTTATCATTCCATTTGTTAGCTGTGGGGGGTGCTTAATGTCTGAAGGAGTCGACTGAAGGCTTCTTGTCCTCTGCAAAAGCATGCAATTGGTCCACTGAAGAATAGCTGCTGATGATCTTACAAACAAACAAACACACACACACACACACACACACACACACACACACACACACACACACACACACACACACACACACACACACACACACACACACACACACACACACACACACACACACACACACACACACACACACACACACACACACACACACACACACTCACACACACACATAGGAACACACGCACACATAGAAACACACACACATAGAAACACACACACATAGACACACAAACACACCTCACTGTCATGACTATATCACGCACACACACATAGAAACACAAACACACCTCACTGTCATGACTATCACACACACACACACACATACACATACACACACACACACACACACACACCTCACTGTCATGACTATATCACACACACATATAGACACACAGACACACATATATAGACACACAGACACACACACATAAACATAGACACACATATACACACCTCACTGTCATGACTACATCACGGTGAGATACACCTCTGATTGGCAGATGTTTATATCAGGGTGTTTGGCATCACCAGCCAGTCCTATATCGAGGTATGGGTAGAGTTTCTCAGTGAAGGTGTGTTTATGAGTGTAGATGTGAGTCATGTCTTCAGGGTTGTAGAAGGACAGCTTTCCCCCGTCATAGTCCAGCTGTACTCTGACCCTCTGGAGGCTCCTCCTCACTGTGAGGAACACCAGACCATCCCTGTACTTACCACTCCTATAACTTATAGCCCAGATACCATGTTGTGGTGATGCCTTTAGCCCCTTACTCTTGTTGTCAAATGACTCTTTAACTACACCTATAATCCAGTTAGGATGGTCTCCCACCTCCACCTCCCAGCTGTGTTGTCCTGAGCTGAAGCTCTCAGAACCCAGAACAATGGGATACATCATGTTCCTCTCTGGGTTGTCAGGGAGCTGCTGCTGTGTGCCTCTGCGTCTCACACTGGTCAGATCATCAGATATAGAGAGCCGGGGTCCTGCAGTGTTTGGGTCCAGAGTGACAGGAGTGAACTTGACCCTCTCCTTCATCTTCTCCACGACAGAGAAGGTCAGGTTGCCCAGGTGTTTGGCCTCGTCTATCAGCGCTCCTGAGACCAGCTGTGGACGAGGCAGGTTGCACTGAGCTCTGGAAGAACATTCAAGACTCAAGAGTCAGTCCATCTTTTCTCCATCATGTTTATAATATTTCCACCCAATCAACAAATACACATACATACATACACACACACACACACACACACACACACACACACACACACACACACACACACACACACACACACACACACACACACACACACACACACACACACACACACACACACACACACACACACACACACACACACACACACACACACACACACACACACACACACACACACACACACACACACACACACACACACACACACACACACACACACACACACACACACACACACACACACACACACATACATACATACATACATACATACATACATACATACATACATACATACATACATACATACATACATACATACTATTGTACATTCCACTACCCTCTCAACTTCAGTCACATCATCCAGATCATCCAATTACAACAGTACCTTTAATCTGAGATGCGGATTTAAAAGAGAGAGAGAGAGAGAGAGAGAGAGAGAGAGAGAGAGAGAGAGAGAGAGAGAGAGAGAGAGAGAGAGAGAGAGAGAGAGAGAGAGAGAGAGAGAGAGAGAGAGAGAGAGAGAGAGAGAGAGAGAGAGAGAGAGAAGAGAGAAAGAGAGAAAGAGAGAGACACACACGCCGGGAACACACCAGGGGTGCACGTGGGTTTCGTGAGAGAACAGCTCGCATGGCCGTCCACACCAAGTCCGACTTCAGAGCCGGCGGTAACGCGCGGATTTACATTGGAACAGCTGTAAATGCCTATTCTATATGCAAAGTCAGTCCCCGTTTGAAGATTTTGTTCTATTCTGTAATTGTCCATTTTGCATGTATAACCCGTTATTATCTCATTAATTAGGATGTTAGAATGAATTTTAGAATGATGAAATCAGTGTGATGTCCTCCTGAAAAAGTATAGTATGGTTTATTTGTATTGGGAAAGATACAGACACATTAGCTGGTTGAATGAGTGTATTTCTGTGAAAATGCGTGTGGCCCACGCCTCAGATTCCAACCAAAGCGGATAAGAACTTCGCTTCCCGCCCGCGAGTCGCCCGCCCACCCGCGGCCGGTGTGAACAGCGACGCCCGTTAACGTGGGAGCGAAAGTGAAGTGCTGATCGCTCGCCCGCCTCACGCCTGAGTCAGAGAGAGAGAGAGAGATAGAGCAAAAGAGTCAGGGAGAGAGAGAGAGCTAGAGCAAAAGAGAGTTAGAGAGAGAGAAAGAGAGAGAGGGAGCAAAAGAGAGTCAGAGAGATAGAGAGAGAGAGAGAGCTAGAGCAAAAGAGAGTCAGAGAGAGAGAGAGAGAGGGAGCAAAAGAGAGTCAGAGAGATAGAGAGAGAGAGAGAGAGAGAGAGAGAGAGAGAGAGAGAGAGAGAGAGCTAGAGCAAAAGAGAGTCAGAGAGAGAGAAAGAGAGAGAGAGAGCAAACGAGAGAGTCAGAGAGAGAGAAAGAGAGAGAGAGCAAAAGAGTCAGAGTGAGAGAAAGTGGGAGACAGAGAGGGAGAGACAGAGCAAAATAGAGTCTGAGAGAGAGAGCAAAAGACAGTCAGAGAAAAGAGCAAAAGTGAGAGTCAGAGAGAAAAGAGAAATAGAGCAAAAGAGAGTCAGAGAAAGAGAGCAAAATACAGTCTTGGAAAGAGAGTCAGAGAGAAAAGAGAGAGAGAAAGGAGAGAATGATAGAAAGAGAGAGAGAAATTGAGAAAAAGTGAGATAGAAAGAGATAGAGATGAGAGAGAGAAAGAGAGCAACAAGAAGAGAGATAAATCACTTACCTTTTCAGTGTGGTCTTGTAGTTCTATGGAGGTAAAGACAGATCAAGTTAAACACTACTAAACATCCTCAGCATCATTCCCTATGAACGGAAGAGAGACCAGTCCTGACCTGCAGGAAGGAGACGTGTTCAGCGTTCAGCTCCTGCTCTATGGCTCTGATTGTGTCTGAAAGGGTTGACATCTCTCTGTCCAGCACCGCAATCTTCTCCTTTATCGTCTGGCTCTTCTGCTCCTCTTCCTCCTTCAGTGCAGCTACCCTGGCCCCCTCTTCCTCGTGGAGAAACTGGTGAAGCTTCTTAAACTCCTTCTCAATCTGCTTCTCTGTGTGCCGGAACTGGACCTAGAGATTATGGGGTTAAAAATCATGTCTCTCCCACAATGGACTACAAATGTACAATAGGTCACTTATTTTTACTGTGTGCAGGTTGAGTGCAGCTACAACCTTACAGTAAATCATTTATCATTAATACAGAATATTTGTACCTTTACATGTTCTGCTGTGTGGTCGCATGTTTGTTTGATTTCTTTAAAGACCTGTAGCTTGTCATGTAAGATCTTCAGTGGAGCCTGGAGCTGCTTCTGCAATGGAATTCATTCATTCATTATGCATTTCACTTGAAAGATGCAAGTCTCCCCCTGAGGACTGAGCTGCAGCACTGATTTCAACACACGGACTGGAGTACGTTTGCCACCCATGCTGACATTGACTCCCACACTGACATTGACTCCCATGCTGACATTGACTCCCACACTGACATTGACTCCCATGCTGACATTGACTCCCACACTGACATTGACTCCCACACTGACATTGACTCCCACACAGACATTGACTCCCACACTGACATTGACTCCCATACTGACATTGACTCCCACACTGACATTGACTCCCACGCTGACATTGACTCCCACACTGACATTGACTCCCACGCTGACATTGACTCCCACACTGACATTGACTCCCATGCTGACATTGACTCCCACACTGACATTGACTCCCACACTGACATTGACTCCCACACTGACATTGACTCCCACACTGACATTGACTCCCACACTGACATTGACTCCCACACTGACGTTGACTCCCATGCTGACATTGACTCCCATACTGACATTGACTCCCACGCTGACATTGACTCCCATACTGACATTGGGCCTCATTCACCAATACTCTCTTATTATTTTGTCTGTTAGGAGAAAAATAAGAAAAGCCACCGCCATTCATCAACTCGTTCTTAACGTCCAAATCTGTTCTTACCCAGGTGTGTTGAATGATGAATCCCACTCCTTCTTAAACTCAAATGCGCGTTCACGCTCAAATACAGACACGCCCTGCGAGCACATTATAATACAAAAACATGGGTCTACTCTGCATGAGCGGATCCCTGTATTTAACAGGTAGTGCTGGAGCGCTTTGCGACGGATCAAAATTAGATCAGATTAAAATGTATTGTCATCATATAGCACCTATAGCTCTATAGGCTATAGTGGAATAGACTATTAATATTACATATTTATACCGTCTAGTTGCACGCTCCTGGCCACCTGCCACAGCGCGCGCGCACACACACACACACACACACACACACACACACACACACACACACACACACACACACACACCACACACACACACACACACACACACACACACACACACACACACACACACACACACACACACACACACACACACACACACACACACACACACACACACACACACACACACACACACACACACACACACACACACACACACACACACACACACACACACACACACACACACACACACACACACACACACACACACACACACACACACACACACACACACACACACACACACACACACACACACACACACACACACACACACACACACACACACACACACACACACACACACACACACACACACACACACACACACACACACACACACACACACACACACACACACACACACACACACACACACACACACACACACACACACACACACACACACACACACACACACACACACACACACACACACACACACACACACACACACACACACACACACACACACACACACACACACACACACACACACACACACACACACACACACACACACACACACACACACACACACACACACACACACACACACACACACACACACACACACACACACACACACACACACACACACACACACACACACACACACACACACACACACACACACACACACACACACACACACACACACACACACACACACACACACACACACACACACACACACACACACACACACACACACACACACACACACACACACACACACACACACACACACACACACACACACACACACACACACACACACACACACACACACACACACACACACACACACACACACACACACACACACACACACACACACACACACACACACACACACACACACACACACACACACACACACACACACACACACACACACACACACACACACACACACACACACACACACACACACACACACACACACACACACACACACACACACACACACACACACACACACACACACACACACACACACACACACACACACACACACACACACACACACACACACACACACACACACACACACACACACACACACACACACACACACACACACACACACACACACACACACACACACACACACACACACACACACACACACACACACACACACACACACACACACACACACACACACACACACACACACACACACACACACACACACACACACACACACACACACACACACACACACACACACACACACACACACACACACACACACACACACACACACACACACACACACACACACACACACACACACACACACACACACACACACACACACACACACACACACACACACACACACACACACACACACACACACACACACACACACACACACACACACACACACACACACACACACACACACACACACACACACACACACACACACACACACACACACACACACACACACACACACACACACACACACACACACACACACACACACACACACACACACACATGGCCGCCTAGTTATAGTTGAAAGTGGGGGTGCAATTTTTTTTTTTTTTTTTTTTTTCTTGCAAGGGGTGGTTTGGAGGGGGTCCGGCACGACCCCCTCCACGGCAGATTTTTTTACATTTAATGAACACCTGTATGTGCAATTTCCTGCAATATAGAGCCTTCAATCTTGACCAAAATAAAGCTGCTCTTTTCACTATAAAACTCAGTTTATATTGCAGTATGATAGCTATAATAATAATAACTTCACTGCGAGGGCTCTTTTAGCTAACGCTAGCTAGGCACGTATGATAGCCAATTACTATTATAATAATAATAACTTTCCCATCCTCCCAAAGCCCCTCCAGCCCCGTTCACATCCGCAGCACCAACAACAACAACAACAACTAATTGACGCTATCAATAGCCCCAGTGAGCGCGGCGGCTGAATGAATGAAAACTTTATTTAACAGATTGCAGAATGGGTACAATACAGTACGGCTCAATACACACAATTGTTAAGGGGATGCAGACCAGAGAAAGACGTTTGTCTTGTTTACATCAGGGTCCCCTTTCGTGACTGTGCTGCACCGAGTGAATCCACAGTCACTTGCTCCTCAATGGGAAACCAACCTAGATTTACCATGAAGGACTGGTTCTGGCCGAACCGTTCGTTATACAAGTATCACAGAGACATTACAAAGGTGCTCACAGTTGCACGAGGGGTTCGCACAGAGATACGGGATGGTTTGAAAGTTCGGCGTTGCTAATAAATATTTTTAATGTTTTTTTTATAAACTGCTCAAAGCGGCATTATTTCCGCCGTTGGGTGATCACAGCGCCTGCGCACCATCCTGTATCTCTGGATTCACTCGGTGCAGCAGCGCCGAGGCTCACCATACGAGAAATATTCAGTTTCAATCTGTTTGCGCATTTAGTATACAGTCACAGTGTTCGACTTACGTGATGATTTGCTCCATTTTGATGTAAACGCCGAAGAATAATCCTCACGAGTCACAATGTTATCCAATATCCAGCCTGAATTTTTCAAACGCTTTCGAAAAAGCCGCCTCCCCCAACATGTCGTATACGTCATGCCGACGAACCGTGGCCCGTGGGCACTGGATCAAACCATTAAAGTGGGGGGGTCACACAATCTTTGGAAACTTAAAAACTTGCTATTAAGTGTCATTGCGTATTATTAATTTGATTGAAATTACGTAGTTATGGTTCGATAAGATTTATATATTGGGGGGGATATTTATATCATATGATATGATCAAAAAGTGAGGGAGCAAAGAGACAAGCTTGCTCCCCCAAGTTCAATAGTCCTGGAGCCCGTGCATCGTCTGCTCCGTTAAGTGGGCGCCTATGCACACACACACACACACACACCTTCGTGGGACCTGTCAAAGTGCGGACCTGTGTGTAAAAGCCTCACAGAAAATACGACAACAGTTGTCACTTGCAAGAAGATGCAAGGAAAATGAAAATACTGAAGCAGAAGATGAAATGCCTTCACAAAGTGCATCGCTGCGTAAGCTGTCACTTGGAAAGCAGGGGCTTCATTTATCAACAATGCTTAGAACGTGTTCTATTTTCGTTCTTAAGCACAGAATTTAGAATGTGTGTACGTACAGAAAAAACGGGATTTATCACATGTGCGTACACGCACACTCCGTGTTGATAAATACCATTTGTTCTACGCTCCGCGCTCGTGCACGGTTTTAAGTATTTCCATATAGAACCGCCCGTAATTAACCATATACGGTCATGAAACACCCCCATGAAATGTGGAAAAGTGGACTAAGCCGAGCGAAGCGTGACATGGGAGAAATACGTGACAGGCTGACAGACATGTATACGTACGGTGATGTCGGATATGATATCTATTAGCTTCCTAAAGACCATTGCTGCCTGGGCAGCGCAAACACTAATAAAGACCGTTAACCACTGTTTGCCATGGTGTCATTAATAACCATGCTGGAATATGATCCGCAACGGATTTCCCATCAATTTTCGACCTGCATATGATTTGTAGAGGCATACAATCTATTTTGATGTCGGTATTAGGTAGCCTATATAAACAATAATACGAGAGCATATACATGAACAATGAATCTCACTGCCATAGCCTATGCCATGTGTAGCCTGCCTATATGTGATCAATACAAACTTGAACTTGAATTCCATCATGTCTGTGTGCGGGAGCTCACAAGGCTGTTGTCACAATGTAAATAAAAACGTGCACTGAAAGGTTACAGTATGTAGTTAGTTGATTATTTGTATGACAGTCAGTAAACCCATGCAAAAAGTATCCGTTTTATTTAATGAATTGAAAACATGCAGCATTGCTTCCTCCCGGCATGCAGCAATGACATGTATCAGGCAAATGTGCATCACTGAATGGAATCCCTTTCTATTCACATAACTGCATTTGTGATGGAGCTTTGACAGCTACATGGGTGGTACAGTAACAGTCTATTGCTCGATCCATCTCCAATATCACGATGGACCGTGCCGGTGGCCAAAGCCCCTTGAATGGAGACTGACTTGAATGTGCATGGGGATGGCATTTGTGCGTTTTGTTCCACGCTCCAATTTCGGTCTCAAATTGCGGTACAAATGAAGGAGGTTTCTCGGGTATAGCGGACTCTAGTTAATATTATGTTCTCTCTGCAATTAGACTGCCCCTCATTCATTCATTCATTCATTCCTATCTGCTATCTCTGAAAACAGTTCCCCGCGGAGCTCAGTCAGTGCACCCCATAGTATTCCGATAACCCTATATATAAACCATGCTGCATTCATTCGGAAAGAAAGACCTATTCCAAATGCTATATTTATAGGGTTTGACAATAATTACACTACTGTCGCTATTTTACAATGAACTATAATGAATTACGGGTCATACAACAGAACACGGCAGTGTTGAAACTAATGCACGGAAGCTTATTTCCGCGTTGCAGTATTCATATTCTACCACCGGCCGCCAGGTGCGCACGGTCGGAGCTGTGCGTAAATATACGCACAAAGTCAAGCACACGTTCAAATTGATAAGTCCCACACTTTGCTTAGAAATGATCGTACGCATGGGTTACGCACATATCTGTGCGTACGCACCATTGATAAATGAGGGCCCAGGAGTGTTTGGACAGCAGGGCAGTGGCTGCTAGTGGCTGATAGTTCATGTAGCGAGTTTTGAATGAACTGATTGGTGGGTTGATATGTCCTAATTGTGCAGGGACAGGGCTTCAAATTACAATTGATCCGCAGAGGGGCGGTCAGGTGGCGTAGCGGAGATTGCATTTGTCACCAACCCCGGAGACGCTCGATTCGCCTGTTCGAGTCCAGCTCACAGCTCCGGGGTTGTCACCAGCTTGGCTGGCCGTTCACACTAATACAATTGGCAGTATTAGAGGGTGGGAGAAGCTGGTGGGGTGGGTCCGGGTCGTTGTAAACAGCGACTCCTACAGTTCGGTGGGGGCGCCTGCTAAGCGTGGATAGGATCTAAGGGCGGTAGTGTGATCCTTCCACACGTTACACGCTCTCAGTGAGAGTCTACGCTCCCAGGTGAAAAGAAGCGGTTGATTGGCTAGACGTGTGTCGGAGGAAGCACGTGATAGCCTCCACTCTCCCAGACCGACTGTGGGGGGTAAGTGCGCAGCGACCAGGAAGGGGATTGGGAATTGGCATAACGACTAACATTGGGATGGGAGAAAATCTGAGGAAAAAGGAGGGGGAAAAAGATCAATAAAAAAAAATAAAAAGATTGATCCGCAGAATTAGGGGTTTTATGTAGAGATGTTCCGATACCATTTTTTCCTTCCCGATCCGATTCCGATACCTAAGCTTTGGGTATCAGGCCATGTGAGCGGCACGGCGCGTGAGCGGCGCGGGGCGCGGAGCGGGCGGTTTTGACGTGAGCGAGGAGTGGGTTTTAAAATGAGTCGGCGCGATGTCCGGAGCGAGAGTTCTCCTCCGCTCCAATCCACTCCAGGCCGCTCACAGTGGTTTAACATGTACAAACATGAAGGCCATTTTCAACCAATGAGAAGTGTTGTGAAGGGCCAGATTAAACCGAATATATATATTTATTTATATATATATATTTAATTGTATTTGTATATTCTCTAATATTCCCTGATATCCCTTGTATATTCCTTGTACAATATGCATTGAATATCCATTCTAGCCTACTGAACATCCCATAATAGTCTCCATTCTACTATTGGTCGAGACCTTGGTGCCAGGCTGCCATACCCCCAGACCCAGTTCAAACGTACCGCTCAACATGTACGAACAAGTCCTAGTTCCGCGTAGGAATCTGGCTACCGCACCACTAATGGGACTATTTGTTCATAGTGCGTATATATACTGCGCTACTAAAGTAGGACTTCCTTTTCAGTCCAGTTTCTTACCCTCCAATAGAGTCACAGACGTAAAGCCTCCCCGCGACGCCACGTGTGGGAGTAAGGCCAAGTTCGCCTACCATCGGTATTGAGACATCGTGTATATTAATATTTGAATAGTCATATTTGGCACTATATCGTCGAGTTGGACGTAGTCTATTAAGCTAATAATAGTCTGTTAATATATAGTGCTTCGTGCGGTGAGAATACTACCGTAGTCAGTACCCCATCGTTTCGGGCAGAGAACTGGCTGCTTATCCAGGGTGGTTGACCCCACGTGAAGCTGCACCCGAGGAGCCCCAGAGCCGACTAGCGAGTGGACCTGTATACCGGATTATTCTACCGACGACAGCCCGCCTTCCCAGGCACGGATTATGCTTTGTATACGTTGATTATTCCATGGATAAAGACCCCCGACACTGCCGTGTGTCGGAACCCCCCCCCCCTGGAGAGGACGCAAGGTGAGGAGACGCTCTGCAAGACGAGGTCGCTTCACGTCTCTCCTCCGTGGACCGGAGGACGCCGGCCCACAAAGAGTCCGCCTGCTTTCATCTGTGGTCCAAGGATCGCCGGCGCATTGAACGGCACTACAGTGGGTTCACCTGGGATACCCTTGGCCGGATGAGGCAGCCGGATTCTACCCCCCCCCCCTTCCTACTCCTGTCGGCTTACAAGCGACCGGATTAACCCCCCCTAGTGTATCCAGTATATAATCATTGGAGTATCATTGCTGTTATTCCTTAAACTATTCCAGGTCGTATGTGTACCACCTGCGCCTTCAGAGATTGGACATTCTCTATTGATATACCGACGAATACTCTTGCCATAAAAGTGCATACTAATTCCCATTCATAAATGTGATTGATTTGATTAAGTGCTTGCTCTACACACCATCGCTGTGTAGAAATAAAGACCTATTTCTAATTCGTACATTTGTGTTGGATCCGTTTCATCTACGTGACAGTGTTCATCATAATATATGTATGCCGAGTACTGGGTGGCCGAATATTAAGTACAAAGGTAGTGGTAGTAAGTATCATATCTAGTAATACAGTCAGGGAATTGTACCCCTCAGTTACAAGAAGGGTGAACCTGTGATATCCTGTTCAGGCTTTGTCACTCACATCCTGTCAAAAAAAGTATCGACGCCATTGTTGTTGTCGTTAGCTTACATGCTAACGTTAATGGCAGCAACCATAGCATTGTGGCTAGGCTAGCTATCATCGCTTAATAGAGCTAGTGAATGGATAAACAACGTTATTTAACATTGCAGAATGGGTACAATTACAATGCGGCTCAATACAAACAATTGTTAAGGGGCCCAGGGGTTGTAGACTGTTGTAGTTTGAGCTAATTTACACCATGCTCCAAAAGAAAAAATCTGCCGAGCGATGTGGCGCGGGGAGCGGGGAGCGCTCGGTTCAAGGTGAGCGGTGAACGAGCGGAGAGCGACTTGGGGGCGGGGTCAACATGAGCGATTAGCGGAGCGGACCAAGCTTTAAAGAGCGAAGAGTGGATTTCTCGCCCGCGCCAATCCGCTCACGTGGCCTGACCGATACTGATCCGATACCAGTGCATACATAAAAAATATATATATATATATATTATATAAATGATTTTTTATTTTTTTTTTACAGATACTGTTTTATATATACTGTTTTTTAGTAATAACTAGAAAGTAATGGTATTTATTCAACAACAGGTGATTGTATAGATTAGTATTAGTATCATTAATCAATGAGTATGGGGCTGCGGCACTGCAGATATACCCTACTCCAATGATCCACACGGACGTTAGACGGTGTTGCACTCGCTACCCAGTTAGTAGCAGTATTAACGTTTATGTTGTGATTTTCGATGCAAAATAAATATTCAACATTCTCTTTTGACACTCCGCCTCAGACTCTTATCCTTTGGCACTTGGAACTTGCTGTGCTTTGCTTGCAGGTCTGCAGCCATTATTGCTGGACTATGAATAGCACCAACTTTAGCCATGGTAACGTTATCAAGCTAAGCTAGCTGACCTAACTTAGCTCGTCTTCCCCGCATTGACATTTGATAACGTTAGTCAGCTAACGCTAGTCAGTAGCTACTTGACTTAAATGCGATTTACTGTTGATAGACGGACAGTGTCAGGTCCCTGAGAAAGGACAGGCGATCATCTGATTTGATGTAACGTTAAAGCGGATGTTGTTCCAACTAGCTAGCTTTTCAGCTAATGCTATCATAACACCAGCAAGCAAAACACATCCTGTCCGAGCTCCCCGTCACACGCTCTGTCGGGGACAATGGAATTTAAGAAAGTGTATCTGCTGTTAAAATGACAAACAGCATCACACTTTAAAACACGTTCATTTTATAATCCTCCGCAGGAGGTAAATGGCGTCATGGTATCGGAGGCTAGAATTTATGTGTACTCGCCGATACCGATACCAGCATTTTAGGCAGTATCGGCGGCATTTCCGATACTGGTATCGGTATCGTGTTACGATTCTGGTTCTTGACTACTGTCGGGAACCTCCCACCTTCTCTGTCATCTGTCACTTGATTACTGTCACTTGTTTTCCCTGTCATTTAGTGCTGTCAATTAGGGGTTGGCTTCTGATTGGCTGTCACGGTGGTGTGTGTGGAATGTTGGTATTTGGTGGCTATATAACATTCCTTTCCTCTGCTTGTCATTTGTCAGGTCTTCACTATAGGCGTTCTGAGATAACGCGGGCGGTTCCAGTTCTGGACCACCACTAAGCTCCATTACCTAATTCTCTCGTTCCCTTGCCTTGGCATAGTATCCTAGTATTACTCTTTGTGTTCTTTACTATTAAAGTCGAACCTGTTCAAGAGTATACCTTCTCCGTCTCTGTGATTGCCTACAACAATTGGAACTCACCTGCCTCCATCCTGACAGAAGACCTGACCATCAGAGTTCCATGGAGGCAATCATGGAGATGCTCCGGGCACAGAAGAGTACACAGGAGCGCATGGAGGAACACCAACATCTGGTCAGCGCCGAGTTGGTTCGGCTGGGCGGGATCGTCAGCGCGTCGCAGGAGACGTCGCAGGAGACGGCGCAGTCGGCGCTCATCACAGCCCAGCAGGCACAAGTCGAGGTGGCGGGGGTAAGGACGACGGTGGGTGAGACGACGGCAGGAGAGGCGGCGTTCAACACCACGTTCAACACCGAGGAGAGTCGGGGAGCTCTTGGGCACCAGGATCGGAACCAGGAGCCACGGCTACCCGCACCAGGCCGCTACGCGGGAGCACCGGAGGGATGCAGGGAGTTCATCACCCAGTGCTCACTCGTGTTCCAGCTGCAGCCACGCTCATTCCCCTCTTCCAGAGCACAAGTCGCATATATTATCACCCTCCTCACAGGTCAAGCACTCTCCTGGGCTACGGCCGAATTAGAGAGCGGTTCGCCTCTCTGTGACTGTGTGGACGACTTCACCAGGGAGTTGAGAAGGGTATTCGACACTTCCCGAGTACTCTCGGTCTTCGAGGCCGGTGGGCGGCTTCTCGCTTGCCGGCAGGGCTCCCGCACGGTCTCAGAATACGCCATCGAATTTCGGATCGTGGCTCGGGAGGCGGCTTGGCCGGAAATTCCTTGTGTGGTCCTATTTCTCAAGGGACTCTCCGCACGGATGCGAGACGAGTTCTCTGTGCGTGAGATCCCTGAGCAGCTGGAAACGCTCATCAACACCGCCATACGGATGGACAACCGACATCGGGAGAGAGAGAGGGAGCGTGAAGATACTACCCAGGTACGTGTCCTCAGGGTTCGAATTATCACCTGAGAGCTATGGGGGCCCCCTGAATTTTTTTTTTTACTATTTTTTTCCTGAAATTGTGGCTGTTTTTGAAGTCATATTTAGAGGAATATCTCATTAGGATTAGTCTACTAAGTAATAATGACATCACACAACAGTCTAATCATTAGACTATTGTGTGATGTCATTATTCAGTCTCATTCTTAACCATCAATATTTGTTCATTTTCTTACTCACCTCTGATATATAATGCCATATTTACTTATTTGCATTTTGCATCTGATAAAATACAACAATTTAATTTGAAAAATTAGACAACATTTATTAACTTGAATTAACATTTATTTGTCTCTGCACTTATAAATCAAAAACTAACAAAATAATCGAATGAAAAATAAATAGTTGTATGGCACAACAGCAGCATTTATCAGGATACAGTGTAACATTATCATCTGATAATAAAATTAACATAAAATAAATACTTGTATAAATCTAAATAAATTATGTTTTTTTTTCATCTCTGTGGCAATGTGCTCTATGATCTGTGCACAAGAATGATGGGATCGGTGAGCTGGCCCGACTGTCGCACCGTTCAACTCATTAAGTGTCATAAGGGGGTTCAGTTTGGTGAACGGCAACCTTTATTTAGCGACAGTATATGCTGCCCTGAATGAACTGGCTGTCTCCTTGAGCAAAGCAGATGTGATTTTGCTAACTTTTTTTGGAAGCACTTCCTTCTGGTTTTGACTTTCTATTTCTATAGCTTGCTTATGAGCAATGCTATCACTGCAAGTATATTTTCTTCCTCAACTTCTTGCTCTGAGAGCTAGTCACAGTCCCATTCATCCACTGCTCTGCCAAATGGGCTCCAAATGATTTATTTAACAATGTCTTGGCGTTTTTACATGGAAGGCAGCCAATGCATCCCTCCTTGGCAAATAACCAGCTATATTTATTTTTCCAAAAGTTCCACTGACTCGGACCCCAGCATTGTGGTGGTTGAGTAGCAGCACAGTCCAGGTCTAGTGGTGGAGACTCGGGTCTGGCAGTGGCAACCGGCGCGGTAACAATAACAGGTGCACTGCGCACAGGAGCAGCAGAGCTAACACTAGTACTAGCACTAGCAGTGTCAACTTCAGTGACAGTATAGCGCTGCTAGCTGCTGCACTAACAGCGTCAGTCTTTGGCCTTTTTATAAAACCAAAGCTGTACAGCCTTGCGGCGGGTTGAGCCTTTTTTTTGGCGGTATGTGGCGTACTGTTTAGTGTTTATGTTTTCAGTTGCAGGACACGGACCGGCAGCTTTCTGTTTACAGCAGCTGCTTGCTGCTTCTTCTTCACTAGGTTGGAGTAGCGTTAAACTTATGGGCGACACTCATGGGCGACGCATAGCGGCTTGGAGGTGAAATGCAGCCTATTCCACAACATTAATTACTCGGTTATTTTAAAAACTGAAAAGAAAAATATGATCTATTAACAATTTATTTAGGTAACATAAATAATACTAATTTGTGCATTAAAAAAAAAAGATTATATAATTTTTTTGAGAGACCCCCACAGGGGGTCTTGACTATGGGGGCTCAGACTCTAGCTATGGGGGCTGAGCCCCCATTGGCCCCCTCATAATTCGAACACTGCGTGTCCTTTCTCCTCCCGTTGTTGACATCTTCCCGCATTACACGAGTGGGCCACTGGGTGATGAATCCATGCAGCTTGGGGCGCTGTCGCTCTCAGACGACGAGCGGCGGCGCTTCATCGAGGAGCGACGCTGCTTCCGGTGCGGCCGCACCGGTCATCGTTTCGGCAGCTGTCGGGAACAGGCTGGCTCAACTCGGCGCCAGTTGGGAAGGGGAGGTGCTCCGCCGGGCCTCGAGAGGGCGCCAGCAGGTGGGCTCACCCCAGCACTACCATCTGACTCACGTACATTTCTGGAGGTGGCGGTTAACTGTGGGGGTAACGTTAGGGGAACGAAGGCTCTCATTGACTCAGGGGCGGCGGGCAATTTCATTCACTTGGGGTTGGTGAGAGAATGGGGAATCCCGGTAGAAGAGTTGGGGGTTCCCATTCCTGTCTACGCCCTGGACGGTCAGCCCCTGGGCAGTGGGAGCGTCACACAACGTACTGTTCCTATGCACATCCGGGTGGCGGGTGGGGGGTGGGAGTGGGTTCAATTATTTGTTATTGTCTCCCCCTATTCTGTTATGGTGTTGGGTCATCCCTGGTTGTCTTCATGTGTACGGAATATTAATTGGAGCACGGGCAAGCTCTCAACGGAGGTCGACGTGAAGTCGGTCGTCGGCGAGAGTTTGTCCACTCCCTTGTCTCCCTTCCCCTCTTCTCTTTTTTCTCCTTCTTCTCTCTCCAGGGTGGTGGGGAGCGTCGCAGATTCTGTTCCACCCTCTAATCCCGATTTGATAGGGGTTCCTGAGATCTATTGGGACCTGGCGGACGTTTTTAGCAAGACGCATGCTAAAGCACTACCGCCTCATAGATCATACAACTGTCCCATTAATCTTCTACCCGGTACCTCCCCGCCTCGCGGGCGAATGTTCTCTCTCTCACGCCCCGAGACCTTGGCCATGAACACCTACATTGAGGAAGCATTGCTTGCGGGGCACATACGTCCTTCCACATCCCCGGCCGGCGCTGGTTTCTTCTTTGTTGACAAAAAAGATGGGGATCAGCGCCTGTGCATTGATTATAGGGGATTGAATGACGTTTCCATCAAGAACCGATATCCTTTACCTCTCATGGACACGGCCTTTGAGTGCTTACAGGGTGCACAGGTCTTTTCTAAACTTGACTTACGTAATGCATACAATCTGGTCAGGATTAGAGAAGGAGACGAGTGAAAGACTGCATTTAATACACCCAATGGTCACTATGAGTATTTGGTCATGCCCTTTGGTTTGGCTAATGCTCCGGCAGTCTTCCAAGCCCTGGTTAACGACGTGCTGCGAGACTTGATTGGGGTGTCTGTGTTTGTTTACCTAGATGATATCATAATTTTTTCTCGCGATATTGTGCAACACCAACTGCATGTTCGGGAGGTGCTAGACCGTCTCCTCAAGCATCAACTATTCGTTAAGGCTGAGAAGTGTGTGTTTCACACTGATACCGTTTCCTTCCTGGGCTTTGTGTTGACGAAGGGTGATCTACGCATGGATTCGGCCAAGGTGAGTGCAGTCTTGGACTGGCCACGGCCTTCGTCGCTCAAGGGGTTACAACGGTTTTTGGGCTTTGCAAATTTTTACAGGCGCTTTATTCGCAACTTTAGCGCCTTAGCCAATCCGTTAACAGCTCTCACTAAGGCCTCTCTCCCTGGCTTTGAATGGTCGCCTAGGGCAGAGTCGGCCTTCTGCGATCTCAAGCGTCGGTTTACATCCGCTCCTGTATTGATCCGCCACGATGCAGAGGTTCCGTTCATTGTGGAGGTGGATGCCTCTGACATCGCTGTGGGGGGGGTGCTCTCTCAGAGGTGCTTAAAGGATGGGAAAGTGCACCGTGTGCTTTTTTTTCTCGCCGTCTGTCATCAGCCGAGCGCAACTACGACGTGGGTAATCGGGAGTTGTTGGCTATCAAATTGGCACTGGAGGAATGGAGACATTGGTTGGAGGGGGCGGCACATCCTTTCATTGTTTGGACCGATCATAAGAACTTGGCTTACATCCAAGGGGCTAAAAGCCTTAACGCTCGCCAGGCCAGGTGGGCGTTATTCTTCACACGATTTCGATTTACCATCTCCTATAGACCCGGGTCCAAGAATATCAAACCCGACGCGTTATCGCGCCAGTTTGATCCTCCTGGCCGGGAGGAGCAGCCCCATCCCATTATTCCACCGACCTTGATTTTGGCACCCGTGTCTTGGGGCATAGATAAGGTGGTAAGGTCGGCGCTGACGCGGGAGCCCGATCCTGGCGGGGGCCCTCCGGGGCGGTCGTATGTGCCCAAGGCGGCACGCTCACGTTTGCTGCAGTGGGCACATGCCTCATCCCTCACCAGACACCCTGGGGCCACCAGGACCCTGGAATTTATCCGTAGGAGGTTCTGGTGGCCGACAGTGGAGGGGGATACGCGTTCCTTTGTGGCGGCCTGCCCGATGTGCGCGCGCAGTAAGATCTCTCGCCGTGCACCGGCAGGTCTCCTCCGGCCACTTCCTATTCCTAAACGGCCCTGGTCGCACATATCCCTGGACTTTATTTCTGGCCTCCCCCTTTCGGACGGGTTCACTGCCATTTTGGTGGTGGTGGACTGGTTCTCGAAGGCGGCTCATTTTGTTCCTCTCCCCAAGCTTCCATCGGCCCGAGAGACTGCTGATCTGGTGATACAGCATGTCTTTCGGGTCCACGGGCTTCCGGTGGATATCGTGTCGGACCGGGGTCCTCAGTTCGCTTCCAGGTTCTGGAAGGCGTTTGCCGCCGGTCTATGCGCCTCCGTCAGCCTTTCGTCTGGGTTTCATCCGCAGTCGAACGGGCAGACGGAGCGCGTCAACCAGGACCTGGAGGGGGTCTTGAGATGTTACGTTGCCGGTTGCCCGGCAACGTGGAGTAGGAGGTTGGCATGGGCTGAGTACGCGCATAATACCCTCCTCTCCTCCTCTACCGGTATGTCTCCCTTTCAGTGTCAGTATGGTTTTCAACTTCCTTTGTTTCTCGAGCAGGAGCAGGAGGCGGAGGTGCCCTCGGCCCAGGCACATGTGGCTCACTGCCGCAGGACGTGGAAGCGGGTCCGGGCGGCGCTGCAGAAGGTTTCGGTTAGTACCCAGCGGCAGGCTAACCGCAAGCGTCGTCCGGTTCCGGTTTACCGTCCTGGGCAGCGGGTTTGGCTTTCCAGCCAGGATCTCCCTCTCCGGGTGGAATCTAGGAAGCTGGCTCCTCGCTTTATAGGACCCTTTAAGGTGGTACGTCGGGTGAATCCTGTGGCTTACAGGCTACGGCTTCTGAGTTCTATGAGGGTTCATCCGACGTTTCATGTGTCCCTGTTGAAGCCGTTCCTCTCATCGCCCTTGGCCCCGCCACTGCCTACGGTTCCTCCGCCTCAGTTTATGGGTGGTCAGCCCATTTACACGGTGCAGAGGATACTGGGTTGTAGGCGGAGGGGTAGGGGGTTTCAGTTCTTGGTGGATTGGCAGGGGTACGGGATAGAAGAGCGTTCTTGGGTGCCTCAAAGGGATATTTTAGATCCCAGCCTGATCGATGATTTCCGGCGGCTGAATCCCGAGGCCCCCAGGTGAACGTCTGGTGCCGTTCGTCGGGGGAGGGTACTGTTACGATTCTGGTTCTTGACTACGGTCGGGAACCTCCCACCTTCTCTGTCATCTGTCACTTGATTACTGTCACTTGTTTTCCCTGTCATTTAGTGCTGTCAATTAGGGGTTGGCTTCTGATTGGCTGTCATGGGGGTGTGTGGGGAATGTTGGTATTTGGTGGCTATATAACATTCCTTTCCTCTGCTTGTCATTTGTCAGGTCTTCACTATAGGCGTTCGGAGATAACGCAGGCGGTTCCAGTTCTGGACCACCACTAAGCTCCATTACCTAATTATCTCGTTCCCTTGCCTTGGCATAGTATCCTAGTATTACTCTTTGTGTTATTTACTATTAAAGTCGAACCTGTTCAAGAGTATACCTTCTCCCTCTCTGTGATTGCCTACAACAATTGGAACTCACCTACCTCCATCCTGACAGTATCGGAACAACTCTAGTTTTATGCCTCGTTCACTTCAGATTAGGGCACACAATAGCATCTGCAAATGATTTATAGATGTTTTATGAATGTCTTAACAAATCATTTGTTAAACATGAAAAGACAAGTCTGGTAATGGCTTTGTGTGTATTCATAAAAGTCCACAAATAAACAAACTATTAGACATTTGTTAATGATGAATAGGCTTCACTTTAGATTAGTGCACACAATAGCATCTGCAAATGATTTATAGATGTTTTATGAATGTCTTAGTTGAACATGAACAAATAAATGGAGGTACAGTATAGTCGTTTTTTCATATCCATTTTTCAAAGCATCTACAAATGTGTTACTACACATTAAACAACATTATTTAATGATGAACAAATCAAGTACAAACAATGTTGATAATGAGTTATAAATAATGTAGGACTAATTTGTAAATGTTATACAAATATAGTTATAAATGATTTAATAATCATTTACGAATGTATATAAATGGTTTGTTCATGATTAGTTCATTATCTACAAATACCTTATAAAGGTCTTATAACTGAGTGTTATTATACAGTGTTACCGATTATTCTTTTTGCAGTACATCATAGACAAGGTAAGGGCTATATGTTATCAATCTTGCGTTGATCCAATAATTCTTTCCCCGCGATCGGAGCGTGTGTCTGCGGTGTGTGTGTGTGGCGTGTCCTGTTGGTTGCGATCAAAGCACGGAGGGGTGGCTTCCCCCCCCCTTTCATGCATCCATGATGAAACATAATACCGATAATCAACCGCGTTGATCTCAGATTGATTATTGATCCAGGCGAGGAATGGCACGATTTATAGTGAAATGCAGTAAAACGCTGTTTGGCGACATTTCCTGGGATTACACTCACTCTAAAACTATACTCATATTCACCACGGTATAAAACGGAAATGTATGGATGAAAAAATTATTTGTTTTTTTAATCGACCGGAAGAAACTCAATGACAATCTTCTATGTTATTAGATCCATAGCTATAATATTTAATATAGTTTTAGCACTGCAAACACCGGCATTTATCCCCATTGAACAAAGCGCTGGCACACACGGCCCACAGCGACCTCTGGTGACTGGCACTGGATGTGTTAATAGCTGTGGGAATACATTGAATAAATGTCAAAAAATTTACTGAAAACTTTGAAGGCTTTTTTCTCCACAATATGTTTTGGTGACATCCAATATGTAGTAGGGTATAACTCGCTTGATATTTGGAGGAGAAAGATGATATTTTTATCATTGAAAGCTAACATTCTCCTCTTTCAATTGGTGTATACATCTCAAAATGTCTTTCCGGGTCGAAGTGACTGTAAGAGCAAGTCACATCTGTTCTTATATCGCTTTGTGAATGAGGCCCATTGACTCCTACACCTACATTGTGGGGGGGGGAAATCAACTCTAACATCAGTGTCTAATGTTTCTGTATTCATTAACAACGTGACAACACTGTAAATTAGTATAATTACTCTGTGTATTTATTGAGTATAATTAAAGATTGAATACATTTATATAATAATGATTTTGCCATACCTTGTGATCCTCCGAAGCTTCCTCTATGGGGCAGAAGTTGTGGCTCTTGTGTTTTCTAGAGGACTGACACACCAAACAGATGGGCTGGAGGTCATCCAGACAGAAGAGCTTGAGTTTCTCACTGTGCAGATTGCAGAGCACCTCAGGACCTGCTGGAGCTTCCTGATTTCTCTCCCTGAAGGCGTCACACAGGTTCTTCAAAACCAAGTTACGAGGAGGATTTAACATTGAAGAGATTTCCCTACAAATTGGACAGTCCTTGTCTTCTCTGTCTCTCCAGTATTGTTGCAGACAGGCTTTACAGAAGCTGTGGCTACACGACAAGAAGACAGGATCTGTGTAGATGTCACGGCACACGATACAAGACAGATCCTCTTCACAATGAGACGAAGCCATTTTGTCACTCAGTACCACTCCCTCATCTGGAATGCTCCCTGGAGTTTACTTTAACTTTGGTTATAAACTTACTTAGATTCAGTCAGCAGCTGGTTGAAGTCACTGTTTGATCACGATTCCTTCCTGTGTTTGTCTGAAGCTAGTCCTACTCCTTCAGTACGAACTGTGGGTATTATCTGGAGTCTATTACAGCAGGTGTGTGAATCTCAGTCGGTCGATGAGGAGTGTAGAACTCGGATGTTTATTACCTGTATATCGAGTCAGACAAGAGGCGGAGCTTTGACAGAACAAGAAACTGTAGTGGGATTAGGAAAGATTAAAGGTGCTTGTGTGGTCTTTTTTTGTTTGTTAAAATAATAGCTCTACCTGTTCAAATAAGATGTCTACATGTTAAAAATAATAGCTCTATCACCATCACTGATATAGAGTGTTTGGTCAGTAACATGGGTCTCTCTCCCTCTGCTCTGCAGTAAACAGAAAATAAATTTCCTGGTATCCTGTTCCCTTTTCTTTATCCAATCAGGAGAGAAAACGCCACACTGCAGAAATGGTCTGATAAAAATAAGAAATAAAAACTAGTTTTAAGTAAATAATGCTTGAAACAATTAAAATAATTACCAGTGCAGTGAGCAAATTTGGCTTGGTAAGATTTCTTGAAATAAGTAAAAATATCTGATTGATTGATTGATTGATTGATTGATTGATTGAAAAGTTTATTAACAGATTGCAGAATGGGTACAGTACAGTACAGCTCAATACATACAATTGTTAAGAGGATGCAGACCTGAGAAAGACTTTCGTCTTGTTTCCATCAGGGTCCCCCATTTTCAATTCATCATATGACACACATGACATACAGATAGACAGTACTGCTACATCTATACATTTATGACATACCAGATTTTCAAATACAGTACTGTTTGTGATACTAAAAAAATCCAGAAGAAGAGTATATACATTTGACATAGAAACTGTGCATTGGGGGAGGTTGGGGAGGTGGGGTGGGGCTGTACATTGGAGGTGGGGGGGGGGGGGGGGGGGGGGTTGGGTAGGGGGGACACTGTACATTGGAATACTGACATACATTTGACATGGAAACTGTACATTGGAGGAGGTTGGGTAGGTGGGGTGGGGTTGGGTGGGGCTGTACATTGGAATACTGACAAAGCCATGCTTGGTCTTTATTGTACAACTGGGTTAGGACATTTGTTCTCTCTCCTGGTTGGAAAAATTGGGAACGAAGGTTATGCTATAACACTGGCAAAGCGTCTTGCTTCGCATATTGGACTATGGTCGCGCCTATGGCGCATGTTGAAAGATCTTTTTTTCATGCACCTTAAATCTACCTAGCCACCCCCACTTCCGTTAACCCGGTGAAGTGGCCATTTTCACCCTTTCGAGTTTCACACGAAATGTTGTTTTATTTGATGACGATACAAATGTCTTCAGTTCAGGAAAGGACCTTAAAAAATGTGCAGATGACATTGCGTGCTATTCTATCATTATATTTCTACACATAGTGAGAACATTATGAACAGGTACATGGTCCTATCACAATCTAGACGGGAGTTTTCAAAACAAGCCTATCAGAGTTGAGTATCTGAGTCGAGTATTAGAGTGACGGGGCGTATCGAGGCAGATTAAAAAGTGACGTTGACCATGAAAGAGGCGCGGATAAACCATCTCTTCATGAAGATTACAAGAAGTTGACTTTAAGCTAACGCAAACTCTGAAAAGAGGAAACGGACATCAAACGAACGGCTTACCGAAGTGTGTGTTCACATTGTTATCTTAACGTGCGTTTGCATCGTGGCTGTGTGAATATCATGCTAGCAGTAGTAATGGCGGAGTTCGTTTTTGATGCTGTGAGTTTCAAGAAGCCGAATGACATTGCTGAAGAAAGAAGCAGACGTATGTTCTGTGAGCGTTTTGATAAAGTTTTAATAAGCTAAAAGTTAGTAGCTACCACCGGGACATGCGGTCAATACGTGTAATGTTTCACGTCAAGTGAAAGGCACACGCGGTAAATCTCAGTGAAGAGTACAGAAGATGAAAGACAATCACAGCAAAGACGGAATTGTGCATTTGTTCTGGATTGAAGAAGAAGTTGATGCCTGTTGTCCGGACAGACACAGGAGTTGAAGAAGATAGGCTGTGCCGTGCCAATAGCCTAACACACACACACATACTGTACACACACACAAAAATAGACTGGAACACGCACACACAAACAGACTGGAACACACGCACACACACATACAGACTGGAACACACACACATACAGACTAGAACACACACACACACACACACACACACACATACAGACTGGAACACACACACACATACAGACTGGAACACAGGCACACACACACGCACACACATACAGACTGGAACACAGGCACACACACACGCACACACATACAGACTGGAACACAGGCACACACACACGCACACACATACAGACTGGAACACACACACACATACAGACTGGAACACACACACACACACACATACAGACTGGAACACACACACACACACATACAGACTGGAACACACACACACATACAGACTGGAACACACACACACATACAGACTAGAACACACACACACACACACACACACACACATACAGACTGGAACACACACATACAGACTGGAACACACACACACACACACATACAGACTGGAACACACACACACGCTCAGTGATTGAAGAAGTTGGCGCACTGTTGGACCTCTATAGAGGAAGAAGCGTTTCCCTGCCATCTGAAGACATCTCCCAGTGACTCACCGCATCTCGTTCTAATTCTACAGGAGTGGTAATTGTATCAAACCCTTTGTCAGTTGTAAGAGACTGAGGTAATGTGTTAACCCTTAAAGTGTGACTGATATCACATTTTATATTCAAAGTGAATATCCCCATGCACTGCGGAGTTATAAGAGAGCTTTATCTCAAAGTATATGGAGTGTTATAAGTGAACTGCCATATTGTGTGATATATTGAAGTATATTATGCATATTGTGAACCCATGTTAAACAGTAGAGTAACCGTTGAGTGTCAACTACTGTATATTGAGAATTGAAAGGAATATTATTACTGTGAAAGTGATACGTGCATTATTGTTGGTTGAGATTATTGATATCTTCAAAGGAAAGAGTTTCAACAGAAAATATACCGAAGAGAAAGACAATTTCTCTCAATGAAAATAAATATTTAATTTGATTGACAAACTGAATTAACTTCTCAGGTGTTTTTGAGTAATGGTTTACCTTGGAGTAGGGGCGTCTCACCTATCCTGTTAGACCTGGGGAGGGAGGGTTTATGCTTCATCTAATACTGTTATTGAGCATAATTGTACACTTCAGGTTGCACTGTGTCAGAGTTATTCATACTAACTGTAGAATTGAGCAGGATAGTCACAAACATACTTACACACGTATGGTACTGGGGCTAATTGTATTGGGGACGGGGACTCAGATCCTTTCGTTGCCTCAGTTGTCCAAGGTAAGAGAACACCATATTAACCCCTACAGGGCGGGCATACTCACAAACACCGCTACAATTGTAAATAAAATGTGTAAACTCAAGATATGGTTTGATAACAATAGGTTATCCATAAATTTGAAAGAAAACTAAATGTATGATATTTACTAATCGAAAGAAGGAGGACAATGTGGCATTATGTATAGACAGAGTTAATATTGAAAGAGTATCTGAATTAAAATGTTTGGGTGTTATGTTGGATGAGAAATGGACATGGAAGCCTCACATAATGTACATAAGAAAGAAGGTAGCCAAGAGTGTTTTTGTTTTGAACAAGGCAAAGAATGTGCTTGATTACAATTCTATGTGAATATTATATTGTTCACTCATCCTACCATATTTGAGTTACTGTGTGGAAGTGTGGGGTAACATGTATGAAAGTAACATAAAGCCATTATTTATATTACAGAAGAGAGCAGTAAGAATAGTTCACAAAGTAGATTCAAGAGAACATACCAATGAATTATTCATTAAATCCAGACTATTGAAACTTAAAGAGTTAGCAGACTTTATTAGTTTTGTTTAGAGCAAAATGCAGTATTACCAGCAAATATACAGAGGTTGTTCGTTCCCTGTCCAGATGACAGCAGAAGGAAATTCAATTTTAAGCACCAATTTGCACGAACTACCTTAAAACAAAGGTGCAGTTATAGGCATCAAACTATGGAACTCTTTGCAGAATGATGAAAAGAGTTTTACTAATATATTTCACTTCAAAAGGTTGTAAAAAGAAAAGATAAATAGACAGTATAGCACAGTTTAGTATAATATTGCAGTTTAGCATAACAGGATAATATAGCTTAGCATTACAGTATAGGCTAGTAGGAGTATAGTAATATAGTATATAGCAGCTTAACATAGAATAATAATATATTATTTATAATATTGTATAATACTGTATATCAAATTACCAATATAATATAGTGTAAGAGAACACCATATTAACCCCTACAGGGCGGGCATACTCACCCCGCTACAATTGAAAATGAAATGTGTAAACTCAAGATATGTGTGTCATGGAGAGGGACCCTGTCGGCCACACGCCCCCTGCGGACGGGTGTCCCCCAGGGCTCGGTCCTAGGACCCCTTCTCTTCTCCCTCTACACTAAGGGGCCTTTCTCACTCACCAATTGGGGTCGAATCAGCGTCCTCCGGGACGGGGGGGGAGTGTTCTCACTCAGACGGACACACCCCTTTTGGGAGCGAAGCGGCGCTGATTCGTTTTACCCCCCGCTGAACCTGGGACGGTTGGAATAGGTGGTTTCGGATGCGGGCCAGTGGGAGCGGGGGGCGTGACACACACAACGCTGTTACTGTAATGCTTTTCATGCTTGCTTGAATTTTGGGCAGATAAAACCACACAGCAACAACTGGACAATACCCACAAAAACGATTTATTTCTATTAGACCAGTGGTGCCCAACCAGTCGGCCGTGGTCGACCAGTAGATCAATGACATTCAATATAATCGATGCGAGCAATGTTACTAGTAAAAAGCTAAGCTAACTAGCGTTAGCCATTAGCTTAGCATTATCGTTAACCCTGCAAAACGCTCAAAAGCGGACTCTACAACAGAGTTCCATTCGTGAGAAAAGGGGGGTGGGTTATATTGACAAGGCTTGACAACAGAGGTTCAAATATAACTTCATATTTATTGGTTATTTGTTTTTTTTATATCAACATCCAGTCTCCAGTCTCCGTGTTAACACACTTCCTGTTTACATTTTTGAGCGTGACATCATCGCCTACGGCAAGCGTAAATGCTCAAAACGCAAACCGTAAACAGAACCCGGAGCGAACCAAGACTGAAGTGTGTACACAAACTAGAGGGGGGAGAGGGAGGGGGGAAGTTCGCATCCGATCCGGAATGAAGACGGTACGGAATGGAACGGAATCGAATGGGTGAGTGAGAAAGGCCCCTAAATCACTGGGTAACATTATCACGTCTCATGGCTTCTCGTATCATTGTTATGCCGATGATACTCAACTCTTCCTCTCCTTCCCTCCCTCAGATATCCACGTCTCTTACCGGATCTCGGCCTGTCTGTCCGACATCTCCGCCTGGATGACGACCAACCACCTCAAACTGAACCTAAGCAAAACAGAATTGCTCCACCTGCCAGCCAAATCCTCCCCCCTGACCGACCTTTCCATCACAGTCGAGAATGCAGCTGTGACCGCGTCCCCGACCGCCAAGAACATTGGTGTTGTCCTCGACGACCAGTTGAACTTCTCTGCTCACATCGCAGCGACAACCAGAACCTGCAGAATCCTCCTGAGCAACGTCAGAAGGATCCGCCCCTTCCTGACAAAAGAAGCCACCCAACTCCTCATCCAATCAACAGTCATCTCCCGCCTCGACTACTGCAACTCACTGCTCGCTGGCCTCCCGGCCACTGCCACCAAGCCTCTTCAACTCATTCAGAACGCAGTGGCCCGCCTGATCTCAAACCTACCGCAGTCGGCCCATGTCACCCCACTTCTTAGGGACCTGCACTGGCTCCCCATTGCTGCACAAATCCGCTTCAAGGCCCTCGACCTAGCATACCTTGCGGCAAAGGGAACCGCTCCCGCCTACCTCTGGTCAATGGTCTCTAACTACACACCCTCAAGACCCCTACGCTCTGCATCTTCTGGCCACCTCATACCTATTCCTATCCAAGCTCCGGGAGGGTCATCAAAGAGAAGTCGCCTATTCTCAGTCCTTGCCCCACAATGGTGGAATGAACTACCCATCCCAGTTAGGACAGCCGAAACCTGTCCAATCTTTCGCCGTCGACTAAAGACGCACTTCTTCAACCATTATCTGAAAAAAAGAAATATATAATAATAATAATAATAATAATAATAATAATAATAATAATAATAATAATAATAATAATAATAATAATAATAATAATAATAATAATAATAATAATAATAATAATAATAATAATAATAATAATAATAATAATAATAATAATAATAATAATAATAATAATAATAATCATAAAAAAACATCTAACCCTAACTAACCTTACTGTCGTGCACTAACCTACACTGTAGCACGCAACACTTTGATGAACATTGTTACTCAGCTGATAGAGTTGTACCCTTCCTGATGACTTGTTGTTCAGAACTTGTAAGTCGCTTTGGATAAAAGCGTCAGCTAAATGACTAAATGTAAATGTAAATGTATATGGTTTGATATGGTATAAATAGTATGATTTAGTTATATTATAATAATAAAAAAAAAATTATATAGTATAGTATATAGAAGTATAATATAGAATAGTACATTATATAAATATATAGATAAATGTATCACGGTTGTGTTTGGAACCCAATAGGCAGACAAAGAGAAACGGCAGACAGGTCTGGATAAAACCCAGGGTGCCAGAGTGGCGCACCACGTAACGCACTGCAGTGCTACGTGGCCGTCCAGCGTTCGACTCCCCGACCCGGCGACGTTTCCTGCATGTCTTCCCCCCACATCTTCTCCCATTCTTCCTCTCTGCCTGTAAAAATGCTAAAAAATTTATCTAAAAGAAAAAAAGGTCTGGATAAAACCCAATGTGGGTATATTTAATAGAAAGGTCAGTGTCCAGGCAGGGGTCGGTACACGGGGGTAATACTCATAATGTCCAGGGTGTGCACAGGGGCAAGAGAGTCAGACAGACGGGGTCAGAGCAGGGACAGGGATAGTCAGCCAGGCAGGTGTCAGAGCAGTTCCTTCTGAGAACAGGCCAGTGTCTCCAGGTCTTCACCGGGCAGGCTGAGGAGAGAGGACGAGAGCACAAGTTAGACAAGGTCAAAGAACAGGAGATCCAGGCGAACAACAAGAAGTGTCAGAATAGCAAATATGAGCAGAGTAACACGACTGACTGGTAACGAGAGTTTACGATCTGACAGCTTCTCCATGTCTGCAGTGGGGTTATATACCATGATGTACTCTGCCCACAGACCTCAGATCAGCTGCCTCGTTGACACCACACCTGCACCTACTTGACCATAATGAGAGCGGGAGAAGGGGGAAGAGAGACAGAGAGAGACAGAGAGAGAGGAAGAAGCACTGACAGGCGGGAACCATAACAGAGAGAGCAAAAGAGAGAGTCAGAGAGATGTCAACTCTGCTACCAAACTGAACCACAGAAGTCAGCACACTAATAAACAAATAAAGATAGAGATGGAAAAAACGAAGTTAGTTGGACTGTTGGACCCACTCACTTCATGCTTGCTCAACACTCACACATGAATAGAGTCAGAGAGAGAGAGAGAGAGAGAGAGAGAGAGAGAGACAAGATAGAGAGAGAGAGAAAGAAAGAGAACAAGAGAAAAATAGAGAGAGGAGAGATAGAAAGAGAGAATGATAAAGAGAGAGAAAGAGAGAGAGAAATTGAGAGAAAGAAAGAAAGATGGAGAGATAGAAAGAGATATAGATGAGAGCGTGAGAAATGGATAGAAAGAAAGAGATAAAGATAGAGACTAGAGAGATAAAGAGAGAGCGAGAAAGAGAGGCCTTGTGCCTTCTGATGCCTGAAAGAACCTCTTGAGGATACAAACGTACACGTTACATTACAGTGAAATGCAGAGAGAAATATTCAGGTTTCATTTGTATAGATGTAGATTTACAATGCACACAGTAAAAAGTGGGAAGAACTCTATAATGGTTTGTTTCTTTCAACTATAGTTTGGTGCGTTTTTCATTTCTACTGTACAATTTACTTGTCTGCGGAGTAGAAGTACAACAACACAGTGTACAGTAAGTAGTATGTTACTGAAGAAGAGCATACATGCTGCTCACTGAATACAGTGAATATCATTTAAAAACTCATGTTTACCTGGTGTCTAATGTTAGTCCTTGTATCAAGAGTTCGGCCGATCAACTACTATAGAATGAAAACACGTCTCCATTCCTATGTCTAGTGGTGGGGCTACCCATTTGTTTAAGCTTGGATCACTGATTTCATTTGGCCTTTAATACATTGAGGCTATATTCAGTAGGTTTGTGTTGGACTGGATGAGGCGTAGAAGTGAGCTGCTCAGTGGGAGGCTTCTCCTGAGGAATGAAGAATTACAGGCTACACTACAGAAACTCCCCGGCACCCCTCCCCCTCCCCCACGTCACCCTTTCTTCTCTCACTTCCTCACAGGGAAAATCCACCTTAAAACAGAATCTACAGTGTGCTATTATTGGGACAGTTAATTTGATGTCTATAAAATATAGACGACTGTCTGCGTAAGTTGGGAGATCAGAGCGTCAAGATTTGTGGCTTTTTTTGGAGTTGGTCCATTGACAGTGAATTGGTGATGGACGTTGCTGCGGGCCTCGTAAAGTTTGTGATTGCGTCCATTCTCAGACATCGGAATAAAATAATTATAATGATAATAAATACGACAATTACGTTTTTGCATTTATAGTCATGATTCAATGCGGAATCAGCATTACACACACACACACGCCCAGTATCTTCACTAATTCGCCTGCCTCACCAAATTGGGTGAAAGCCAGACTGGATTATTTCACAATTTATAAGTGAGGATTATTTCACAATTTGGATGGAATACCTTACAAAAACCACCATGCCGTGCTGACAGAGACACAGGGCTACAGTAGTGTCTCTCTGTGTGTGTGCATGTGTGTGTGTGTGTGTGTTTGTGTGTGTGTGTGTGTGTGTGTGTGTATTGATACTGTACGTGTATGTGCTTGTGTATGTGTGTGCATGTGTGTGTGTGTGAGAGAGAGACAGAGACAGAGAGGGAGAGACAGACAGAGAGAGACAGACAGAGGAGAGAGAGAGAGAGATAGACAGAGAGAGAGAGAGAGAGAGAGAGAGAGAGAGGGTGAGTCAGAGACAGACAGAGAGGGAGAGACAGACAGAGGAGAGAGAGAGAGAGAGAGAGAGAGAGAGAGAGAGAGAGAGAGAGAGAGAGAGAGAGAGAGAGAGAGAGAGAGAGAGAGAGAGAGAGAGAGAGAGAGAGAGAGAGAGAGAGAGAGAGGGAGAGACAGACAGAGAGAGACAGACATACAGAGGAGAGAGAGAGACAGAGAGAGAGAGATACAGAGAGAGAGAGAGAGAGAGAGAGACAGAGAGGGAGAGACAGACATAGAGAGACAGACAGAGGAGAGAGAGACAGAGAGAGAGAGAGAGTGAGAGAGACAGAGAGAGAGAGACAGAGAGACAGAGACAGAGAGAGACAGAGAGAGACAGACAGACAGAGAGAGAGAGAGAGAGAGAGACAGAGAGGGAGAGACAGACAGAGCGAGACAGACAGAGGAGAGAGAGACAGAGACAGAGAGAGAGATAGACAGAGAGAGAGGGAGAGACAGACAGACAGATAGAGAGAGAATGAGCTAGCTAAGCAGTTTCGTCCATATAGATATCCACGCTTATATCCACACTAATCGCTAGCATCTTTGTCATGAAGTTGAGCAACCAAAATAAAATGGTGAAAGTGGTCGGGACAGAACAAGGTGACTAGGCTGATTGTATCTCTGAGCGTGCCCTTTCACAAGCGGAGGGAAGGAAGGAACTCTTAAAATGATCACCAAATAGTTTACCTTCTGCAGTGTTGTTATATATAATATAATTATATGTTATATATATATAATTATATATTATATAATATCATAACATTAAATTCAATTCGAGAGAGTGTTTTTTAGCATGCACACAACGTTTTTTTCTACACGACAAATGTGAAATTTGCAGTTGAGCGTTCTCTCTTCCAAATAATCCAGCCACGTCTCTATCCATTCATGAAATTAAGTCACACACTTTAGGATCCTCCTTACCCCGGTAATATGATTTTTAAGAGTGACATTTAACAATGTAATGGGAAGCGCAACAAATAGGTCTAGTATCCTGGCCAGTTCAGCCACGGAACAGCACCTCGCCCATTGTAAATAGAACATATTCCAAAAATGTAATCCACTAAATCTAAGTTTCCAGATCTTGTTTCTTGCTATCAGGCAGAGGGCTACTGCTGGCTTTTCAACTCAAATTAAAGACACACATCACACACAGTCTTGCACATCTCTAAAGTTACCCTATTTTTACTAACGTTACAAAGCCAGAGTTGCTCATCACCACCGACTTGAGAGCCGAGGCGGGAGGGACTAGCAGGGGAAACAGAGACGGAGAGAGAGAACAGTTGAAACAACTGCACCACCATTCCCCCATATTAAAGTGCAACTTAAAGCATTCATGTTGATTTTAATAGATATTGAATACACACAAGTTCTTAATTTTCTTTTTATTGGCAGATTAATCATATTTGTCCTGCCCTAAACTATCGTTATTATATCGGCCCTTAAAAATCCAGCATTGACCTTGTTTAATATAAATGCATTTTTTATTCCAATCCCGATTTGTATTTGAGATTCCCAAATCCCATCGGACTTGACTTCTTCGTGTCCCTCAATGAGTGTAATACCAGCATTCAACTGTATGCGCCACAGCGGTTTCTATCATCATCATCATCACCACCCACGCTATGCATAAAATATATACGTCCGCGGAGAGGCACGCTGAGGAGGCCGTGCAAACTGCAATGGAATATGGGGCATCTCTCTCTCCTTACCTAATATTTTGATTCTATCCTGACATTTTTCAGTTGGAAAAAAATGCGTAACGATTTTATAATTTTTTTTTCAAAAAGGGCACTTTTTTGATGAGGCTCAAAAAGGCAGGTGCTCAACCACCCCTTGGCCTCTATGTGTGCACGTGCCTGACACACACACACACAGACTCTTGTCGTAAATTAATTGAATCAAAAAAGGATGGTACAAGTAAGGGTTTTAAGGAAACACAGGGTCATAGCTAAAAGAGGAAGGACCTCGAGTCAAAAGTAAACAGTAAGGAATGCATTTTTGTTAATGGTTGAGCTAACTGTCCCCACATCCCCCCTAGCGAGGTTAGTAACGCCATAAAAACCTACCCCTCCGACACCAGGAGGAGGGGTTGGTGTATTTTAGGGTAGGAACAGACCAAACCACGGTACTATTCTCCTCTAGGTGACAGTTTAAGTCTTCTGCCAGGAAGACAGATAGATGGTTACAGGGTCGCATTCCTTAGAACAGTTGGTGGTAGATGTGAGTAGGAGATATTAGAGCCGTAGCAGGAAATAGCGTGCAGCTGGTAAAAACACAGGTTAATGACTTACAAATGTAGAAAGTTAAAACTCTAAAAAAGCAAGTTATTAATCAACTGATAAGAATAAGGGGCAAATTAAGGAAAAGCAAGCACAAGGAGACTAAGAAATGGACTGATTGTCCACTGAGAAGTGGAATAATTTGACTCAGGCGTAAAAGGAAAAACAGCCATAATTAATACATATCACTGTCAAAAGAAAATAAGATTCTAGTTAAAGATAGTTAAAAAGCCATCACTAGAGAGAAACTAAATTAAATAAAACAGGATTTAGAACTTAAAATAAAGTAAAAACAACAGTAAGGGCCTGTTCTCATAAAAACACATTACATATGAAAAAAAGGGATTTGCATCAAACAGTATACAAGACTGTTATAAGAAACTGGCCGCAATGATCTATAAATCTGAATTATAAAGGAGTAGATAGTCGAGCACAATCTGGAAATATAACAGTAAAAAGCAATAAGTAAAACTAGAATAAAACTATGTTTCTCATCTGTTGAAAAGTAGTGTGTGTGCCCTGATGTAAACTTTGAAAAAGGGATTTTACAAATCTAAATCCCGTTGGCAAAGTGGGGTGCTTGTGCTGTGTTGTACCCATTCTGCAATCTGTTAAACAAAGTATTCACTCATATATTTTGATCAAACAATAACTGTTTAGTCCTTGAAAACGGCCCGAAATAAGTCACTTCACCTCCTTATTTGGAGAGGAAGACAGTCTCCTAGAGTGGTAAAGCCAATCACATTGGAGTCCTTGGCATGTGACAGCACATCTCAGGGACTCGACCACTGGGGGAGGGGTTTTGAGTCCTATATTTACCACAGATCTGAGACCTGAAAAAACACACAACCACGGAGACCAGGAGACCACGTCAAGGCACGGAGAAACATCATCTTGAGACGACCCCCAAACCTATGCTGAAAACCTATCCAATCGAGACGTGCTGCAGACGCTGATTATACATAGAAAAGTTGACAAGAACTTTAAGCTGTTTGGATCTTCCAATAAACGACGGCGAGACTGTCTTTGTACCCTAAGCGCCTGGCTCCGACTCCAAATCATTTATAAGACAAATTGAACAGAACGTGTGAGTACAACTGCAAAGATACTATACAGAGATCCACTATACGATCCTGAGACTTTAGCAAATAGAATCATTGAAAAGACACGTTACTCTCTCACACACACTCGCACAGACTCTCTCACACAGACTCTCTCTCTCTCTCACACACACACACACACACACACACACACACACACACACACACACACACACACACACACACACACACACACACACACACACACACACACACACACACACACACACACACACACACACACACACACACTCTCTCACACACACACACCTACACACACACACCTACACACACACAGACTCGCAGACACAACCCACGTTTGGTCTGGTGGAGATAGATAATTGGCTCTAAAGAGGAGGCTTGTGTGGTTTCTGTTGAGCCCCTTCTCATTAAAATATCTTGAGGTGAGAAGTAAAGGGCCCCACCCCCCCTTTGAAGAAGCCCTGCCCATGACATTTTCCTCCTATCAAATTTAAACGATCTTAAAATGGCATCATTTTGGAGCAAAATCTAGCAATTGGTCATCTACTCTAGCATTACATGTTTGGTACTTTTGGATTCCTCAAGATCTCTTAGTTTCACATGATACCAGTATCCTCGCACTAGATTAAACTCTAAGCCCACTAGAGCTCTTTAAAGACTGCTAATCAAACAGCGGGATATCTGTGACTGTTAGGATGGGGTTTGGCGGAGCCCAATAGCCAGCATTTTCAATCTCTGAATATAAAGATTTCCCCATGGATTCATTCCTGACTGTATTCCTGAAAAGCTGGTTTTGAATGTAGTTAAAGAATGTATAAAAACGTTTGTGAAAATGATTTTCTTTCTGATGTGGAGAGTATTGAGTGGGATATTGTACTTACGACGGTGAATGCAGAAGTTGCACTAGACTCCTTTATGAATTGATCTTCTGCAGTGTGTGATAAACATGCTCCAATCAAGAAGCGCTCTGTTAGGTCAATCAAAGCCCCTTGGCTTGATGACCAATAGAGAAACTATATGAAAGAAGGGACCTATTAAAGAAATATGCTATTACATCTGGTAGCTCAGCTGATTGGCAAGCTTACCGCTCACTAAGGAATAAGATAACTAAATTCAAGACAAAAGAAAAAACATTATCATTCTAAGTTTGAGGAGTGTTATGGAGACAGTAAGAAACTTTGGAAAGTAATAAATGAGGCAATGTGTCGAAGTAAAAATGAGCAAAAAACTTTGAAATCATGAAATATCGGAAAAACTGTCCAAAAAGGCTGGCATTCAAGCGATTCAAGCGCCCCCTGCTGGCACTCAATGTGTTAAACAGTACTGTATATTTGTATATCTTGTATGTCATAAATGTCTGGATGTAACAGTACTGTATATCTGTATGTCATAAATGTTATGATGAATTGAAAATGGGGGAACCTGATGTAAACAAGACGAAAGTCTCTGGTCTGCATCCCCTTAACAATTGTGTGTATTGAGCCGTACTGTATTGTACCCATTCTGCAATCTGTTAATAAAGTTTTCATTCAATCAATCAATCAATCAATCAATCAATCAATCAATCAATCAATTCACTCAATCAATCAAGTAGTTGAATCTCATAACAGCACGAAAAAGCCACAGGCTAAACTGTATAGGTGTGAAGCAACCAAGAGGTGAATGAATGAATGAATGAATAGCGGTAATAGCGGCAACTGGCAGGTAAAATAGGCTGAGAATGGTAATCACAGGTAGGTGTGGGCAATCATTCAATATGATATGATATTTGAGGATATGTTATTTAAAAATAACAAAAGTTTGTTTGATATCACACTTTACGTTATCATGCAGCTCAATGCCACGAACATCAATGGGATTCTTTCATGTTGTCATTTTGCATACCGTTCATATGTTGTGAAACATTACAGATTAATTTAATCCATATGGCCCTACTTGCAGGATATAGCTAGCTGCCTGCACTTACTGTAGAGTAGGGATGCACCGATCGGGTATCGGAGACAATAAAAAACTAAAATATTTATTATTATTTAATATATATATATATATATATATATATATATATATATATATATATATATATATATATATATATTTATTTATTTAATTATAATAATAAATAACAATTCAGTACATTTATATATATGTGTTAATTTGTTACATTTTGTTTCACCAAGTTAGGAAAGTAATGTTTTAAGTCAAGCCTGATGTTGCACAAAAGAATGATCCCAGTCTCTTCCACACAGTGAGGCATACAGTTTATTAATTGAACAATGGGGATCAGATCGGTACTCAGTATCGGCAGATACACAAAGTCCAGGTATCGGTATCGGGAGTGAAAAAATCGGATCGGTGCGTCCCTACTTGTAACGTTCGGGAGCCTATCCTCCTTAGGATAGTATCCTACTGTCTACCTGGGTCACTTCCTGTTGTTGTGGGTTCACCTTGTATGTCACCACTGATTTGCTGTCATCACTAATTGTCTGTCACACCTGGGTGCTGTCATTGGTTGTCAGACTGCTGTCACTTATTGACAGCGTGGAATGTTTGGTATGTGCCTATTTAACGTTTGCTCTATCTTTGTCATTTGCTAGAGCTTCACCTAAAACTACGGACAAGATTACAGCTGGAACAAGCACTGACCTAAAGTCTTTCTCACTGTACTTGTATACTCTTATCCTGGTAATAAACAGTACACCTGTTTTGGAAGAGTAAACCTATTCTCTGTCTCGTTCTTCTCGACAACTTGGAACTCACTTACCCCGTTCGTAACACTACTGTAGACCACTGAACATCCAATGACACAGCACTGGTTTATGCTACAATATATACCCTACTTTTTGTGTGGCTGACAATTCTCAGTTAGATATAGGTGAGCTCATTTGATCTGATATAGGCTTGAATTATCCATGAAATCTGTACTGGACATGTTTTTTCACAATAAAGGTCTCTCATTTCAACATGCTACATGACATTTTCTCACCGCGTTTTGTGTGGCTCATCACAGCGGGATGCGGTGGTACCGCCCTTTTTTGTAAATTGTTATTATTTTAAAAAAAAATATATTTTTTTTTATTAACACATTGAGTGCCACGGACGTCATAACTCGTTTTATCAGCCAATGCCTGAATGCCCACGACGTGTATTATCGTTTTTTTTTATTAGCGATCTGAATTCATATTTCATCAACCGAGTCTCCCGTTGGTAAACCAGCCCCATCAGCAGCTCAGATTTGGAAAAAGCGCCCCCTATCGTCTATCCTTGTGTAACTGCACGTCAGTCGCTTAGACTGACCTGGGATCTGTAGATATGTAGAGGTGGAGCCTTGAGCTGGCAAGCCGTCTGATGAACATGGAAGTGATCGCGGGAGGAATATATTTTACCAGTCTTAGGATAATCAGACCTGTTTTCACAGAGATATAAGCTTTTTCCCTATGTGTGATGTGGCTGTTTGGCTGTGATCGCTTTGAGGAAATAAGAGAATCGATTTTTCAGATCGCCTATATAGCGTGCATAAGTACACATACTATCGATAATCTAGCAAATACTTTAATCTATTGAACAAAATGGAGAATTGATCACTAAACCATCTGACATTGCAAATTACTTTAATAGTTAGTTCCTAAGCAAAGTAAATACAAAGATTGTTGTTTTGAATTCAAGCCTATCAAGGTTGTGGAAATGGAAAACCTTCTCCACACAATGAAGTGTGATAAACCTATGGATTTGATCATCTTGGTGGCAGACTGCTTCAGCTAACAGCAAAGTTCATTGCTAAATCATTGTGTCATATTTTAAATCTATGTTTTGAGGAATGTGTTTACCCTAATTTGTGGAAGATTTCAAAGGTTACTCCCTTGTCAAAACAAAATATCAGAGAATCATTTACAGGGTGAACAGCAGGTCTATCAGCATATTACCTGTCTTGAGTAAACTTGTTAAATATACTGTCTATTTTACGGATACAGTGCGTCTCCCAGTGGACTGATTAGGAATAGCAGTTACTTTATTATAAAGCAAAGTTTTATAGAAATGCAACGTATGTCTTCCACACTTAGCAAAGTCATCCGGCGGGCCGAGCTGGACCCCCTAGCGGGCCGTATGTTTGACACCCCTGCTTTAGGTAAATGTATTTTCTGAAAACACTTCTCTTCTTGCTTTTTTATGTTTTAATATGTTTTATTTGTATATGTTTGGGATAAATAATCAAATCAACTGTATGTACAGAGTTGTAGTATTAACATGTACAGTGATACAGGTAAGTCATACTGGCCAGCAGTGTGTAAGAGTAGGTAAGAGTTATACAGATATAGAATCTACAGATATGTAAAAATGATTATATGCAGGTATGTACAGACAGTTGTGGATATATATATATATATATATATATATATATATATATATATATATATATATATATATATATATATATATATATATATATATATATATATATATATATATATATATATATATATATATATATATAGTGAAAATACATATATAAGGTATATATAGAATTATTGTACATGCTATCATACAGAGCCATGGGTTGTATGCAGGTGTATACGTAAGTAGAGGGATTATATAGCAGGTATATTCCGACAAATATGGATATAAATATGCGGTAAACATACAAATATAAATGTAAATATGCAGTATATACAGCGCTGTGGTACAAGCTATCATACAGAGTATATGGGTAGACTATAGTATGAGGTGGGTATTGTATTATGATTACCATTACAGTGTAGGGCAGTTGTAGACAGTGAAAGCAGTAGTCTGGTAAGAATGAGGAGGTAAACTCAACACCACTTTGTAAAGATCCACTCTTATAGCTCCATCTGTAGTGGAAACCATCACTTCTGCCCATAAATTGCCATCAAATGCGTTACCATGGAAACAACCGTCTGATTCTCTACAGCAGCTTCATCAAATAAAACCAGATGGAGATCCTTTTAAATAAAAATGGAGCTATGACTGGATTTCTGTTGTTTGTCGTTCTGACCAGACTAGATATATAACACTATACAATATAACATGTGTTTTTCCTCCGTTTGTGTTTTGGCTTGTTTGTCTTGTCCTGCTCGTCTCATTATGAATGAATACTTGCTTGTACACAACCCTTAGCTCTGTATGATAGCATGTACTATAATTCTGTATATACCATATATATATATTTATTCCCACTGTATATATACCTATCCTCACCTGTACCTGCACATAGTCCTTTACTATATCTATATCTGTATACATCGTACTAGTTATGCTGCTGGTCAGTAGTAGTCATACTGTCTATTTATATAATACAACTCTGTACATACATCTGATTAGCACTACACTCAGTCAGTAGTACTAATTTATATATTTTATACCCAGTTTAATCACCTGTACATTGTATATTACTGATACATTTGCACTCTGGTTGGATGACAAACTTATTTCCGTTGTACCATTCAAACATCGACGGCAGAGACAAGCATGCAAGTTGCCAACCTGCTCATCGGGAGCAGTTAGGGGCTAAGTGTCTTGCTCAAGGACACTTCAACACGCTGCCCAGGACGAGCGGGAATCGAACCGGGAACCTCCGGATTACCAGATGACTGCACTACCTGCCGGGCCAATGTCGCCCCTAATTATCATGTTGGGTTTCCCCCAGAAGTAAACAACCCAAGATATTAACATTATAACTCGGCTCACTATAAACTCCCAGTATAGTCGAGAACAGAGAGAATCTTACATTATGATCTATAACATCAGAACATTGACACTCATGAATAAAAAAAATTAAGTGATAATACTATTGTAGCAGGGTGGATTATCCCTGCTTCGTGGGAACGGTTGCTGGCAGTCAGGAGGTAGCTGGACACATCAGAACTCTGTCCGGCTGCACCCTCGTCTTTGGGCCTGGGGCGTCGACTGGAGGCTGGTAGTGTGAGTGGATGGGGCCCGGGATTTACCAACCTGGTCTGGTACTCTGGTCTTCCTTCCCTGTCGCAGGGCGGTCAGCAGTACTCCCCAACACGCTCCCACTCCTCCCAGTCGCTCCTTAGACCCTCCCACACCTCGTGACTGAATTGTAATCAAATACTCTGAGTTCCCCCCGCAAGCAGTACCCTCCCTCAATGACCCTAGAAACCTTACAATGAAAAGGGGAGAGTTGGGTAGGAAGGGGTTAACCATATATATACGTTACCCACACCAAAAGAGTTAATGCAGGGCACAGGAATGGACACGCACACAGAACCCCATTCAAGTCTTTATGTTAATTGTACTGTTCAGTTACAATTATTTAATACTAGTGGCCAATTGGGCTGAAGTCCTACTATAGCCCCTGCTGTTCAACTCAATACCTCATAAACATGTATATTATGCACCCACCTCTGGGTTACTATCAGGGATAATATACTTCACTGTGTTTGACTCATCACCCACGTCTGGGTCTTCACCCTGTATAATACCTCAACAGGCTTTAATTATACGGCCAGAATAATACCTCAAAAGGCTTTAATTATAATGCACCAGATCTGTAACTTCCCCCCCAGGGAAGGGTTAATTGAATGGGAAAATATTAATACACACACATTGTATCACGCTCAAAGAAAAGGAAATAAAACCAAAAGTGTGGGCCCACAATTACCAAAACAAAAGCCCTATGCTAATGCCGGCATGTAATGTAATGTTTGGGGTCTGCAGTTAGCAACGTTAACTTCACCCGCAGGCCGCTCCACACTGTGTAAGGTGCAATAGATCCTGGGCGCCGAAGCCCTAATGTTTACTCTACCAAAATGGCGGCCGCGCCGCTCCACCACCGTCCTGGTGGCAAGATGGCGTCGAACACTCGCGTCGCAGGTGCTAGCAGGCGGAGCTATAGCAGAGAGGCAGTGCTGGCTGAGCTGGTGCTGGGCGACCTCTGCTGGACGGGACGGCTCCCGTGTTGGCTGCTCTCCAGACGGCGCAGAGTGGTGGTAGAACTGCCGGTGAAGACGGCTGCTGACGGCCAGAGCAGAGTGTTCGCAGGTCCACACCCGTAGCTGCACGCAGTCTATACCGGCACTGTAACTAAGTATAACACGAGCAATACTACTGTGATCCTTAGCCGCACGCTACCTATACCGCTCACTGTAACTAGGTATAACTCGACTGTTAGTGCCTGGCTCTGCACTTATTGTTCATATCATACCACTGGTACTGCTAGGATATCGTATCCACTAGCCAGTACTTCCTATCACCCGTCACTGTTCCACGGGGCACTCCGGCATAAAGTCAGCAACGGGGCTATCCAGAGCCCCCCCGTTAGACGTGACTTCTCGTTGTCAAGTTCACTGCCGAAGAGAGCGACTTCCGCTGGCCTCCTCCCTTTATCATCTCTCAGCTCTCTCCGCCACTCTCTGCCTGCTACTGCCCCCTGCTGGTCCCGCCCGCCAGTCACAAGGGGAGGCGCACTGTAGAACATGAATCAATACTGTCATTTATAATCCGTATTCCAACGCTCTTTGGACGGGGACGTTTGTGTCATTGTTCGTGTGAATCAATGACACTAGTTAGAATGTCTTTGTGTACAAAAAGGGATATAAACACAGTCAGCAGTTCTGAATAATATACCATATTTTCCAGACTGCTACATTTCCCCCCACTTTGAACTTGCTAAGTCCTCTGCAAGTTAACAACAAAACCATGCATGTATGACAACGGTCCTGAGACCAACAGTTTCACACATCGGTTGACAATTACACATTATGCCAACAGTTTTACACACTCCCTCCGGAGTTGGACACACTCTTGAGCACGTAGTCCTGGCGATACCGAGCGGGTAGCCGACCTCTGGTGCTCCTCTGGGGCCGGGTTCGTTCAACCCCCCCTGCGTCTGATTCTGTGCCATATTCCCTTAGACATACAGGTGCACCACTCGTCTCGTTCCCACACACCTTCGCACATGGTCTTGGAAACACAGAGCGAGTGGCTCACCTCTGTCATTCAGCTGGGCCCGGGTTTGCTCAACCCCCCACCAGTCTAACTCCGTGTCAGATTCCTCCGTCTCTGTTGGCAGGTCCTTGGCCACGGCTTCGCCCTCCGAGGCCTCTGAGGGGCCGCTCACAGCGCCCTCCTCGCCCCCGTCTCTGTCGTCTTCGCCGCCCTCGCCTGAGGGGACCAACTCTACCTCTCCTCCCTCGTTCGGCGCTGCTTCAGCTGCTGCTGTAGCGGCGCTGCTGCTACACGCCCTAGGGTGCGGTTCACGAGGGTAAACGAAGGCACCCCCCACGTCTGCTTCGGATGAGCTCCGCGCTCTCATCGGGCTCCTTCGGGAAGCTCTCGTCCGCTCTTCCGGGTCGGAGGCCGGGAAGGGGCAGATCTTGCTCCGATCTCTCTGCACGGTCCTTTCGGGGCCCCCTCTTTCGGGACGAACCGTGAACACTGACGTCCTCTTGACGTTTCCATCGCCGCTCTCTGGGCCCGGCTGGTTGCCGGCCGGCGAGCGTCTGCGGCGGTAGTTGAAGTTGCGGCGGTAGCGGCGCCGACGAGGCCCCTGGTCCGGGCCGTCCTCGCCCCCTTCCGACCTGTTCTGTCTCTTGGGTACAGACTCCGGTTCTGACCGCATCGGGATGCGCAGCCGGGCGCCAGCGCTTTCGTCTGGCCGGCCGCAGTGGTATCGAATTCTACGGCACACCACCACACCTCCCCCTCCAGACCATGGTCTGGCGGTCGCCAGGTCGGGCGACCCGCCTGCTGCTGTGTGGGTGGCGTCCTGTACTGGTGGGAGAGGGGCCTCACCGCCCGGTACTTCCGCCAGGCGTGATTCTTCCATCGCGCGGGGGCACTCGCGGCCGATATGGCCGGGCTGTTGACAGTTGTAGCAGATCAGTCTCCCATCCTCACTCCGGCGGGGTAGTCTGCGCGGGGTAGAGGGCACGTCTCTCCTCCGTCGGCTTCCGGCGAAGCCTCTCTGGGGTGTGTCTCGCTCCTGTTGAAACGCCTGGAAGAGCTGTTCCATGCGCGCGCCCAACCGCTCTTGGCCGGCGAAGAGCTGTCGGATGGACTCCTGTAGCACGGCTATGTCCAGAGGTGGCTCGTGTCTTTTCACGACGACGCCGCGTATCATGCCCCTGTCGGCACCCCTTGTGGGGGGCAGGACCATCTCCTCTTCAGACCAGTCTATCGCCGCCTGCAGTACCTGAGGAAACGGCAGCGTACCGTCCTCCCTCATGTACTTCCGCATTTCTCTCCTCAGGGCCTCGTCTCTGAGGCCCACCACAAACCGCTCCGGCAGCAGGGCGGTGGCATCGCCGACCAGCGTAGGCACCCGACGTCGTAGGCGACGGACCCTCTCCTGCAGGTCATAGGCGAACTGGCGTATGGTCTCGCCGGCGGCCTGTCTTCGATCGAAGAACTCCCCCAGCCGAATGCTGACCAGGACCTTGTCCCCATAGGTTTCTTTGAGTATCTTGAACAAGGCTTCCGTGTCGGGGGCGGTTTCCTCCGTCAGGAAGCGTACCGTCTGCTTCGCCTCGCCTTTGAGGTGTAGCTGTACGACCTCCGCTTGTTCCTCCGCGGGCACTCGACTGGCCCGGAGGTGGGTCCTCATCGCCTGGATCCAGTCCTCCACAGGCAGTTCCCCCATCTCTTGTTCACCTCCAAATTTGCTGCACTTCCGCTCTCGTTGGACGTACACCACCGGGAGGGGCGCTGGAGGGAGCTGTTGGATCCCGGCCGGTGCCAAGGCAAGCGGAGCTCGGCGTCCGGCCTGCTCCCGCTGTTCGTGCTGGGTCTGTTCCAGCACCAGCGCCTGTCGGTCCAGGAGGCCCGCGTGTATGTGGGTTCTGTTCGCCAACAGCTCCACCTGTGCGGTCAGTCCCTCCATGCGTTCGGCCTCCTCTTTCTTTACCTCGGCGGCGGCGTCCTCACCGTCTCGTTGCACCTTTAGGGCCGCCTCAGTGTAGCGCTTCTCTAGGAGTGCCTTGTTGATCAACTCCTTGATCGCTTCGGCTTGCTGTGTCAGTAGTGTCGCCTGAGTCTCACACTGCTCCTGCAGCTGCTCTAACTCCGCCTCCCTCTCCTGTGCGACGTGGGTCTCCCCTTTCTGTATCAAGGTGGCGGCGGCCTGGCCCTCTCGTAGCTCCTGTAAGGCCACCTGAGTGTGGAGGGCCTGGTCAGTCAACTCCTTCATCGCTGCGGCTTGCTGCTTTAGCAGTGCCGCCTGAGTCTGACACTGCTCCTGCAGTTGCTCAAACTTCGCCGCCATCTCTTGCGCGGCGGCGGTCTCCTTCTTTGACATCATGGGTCTCTCTACGGGTCTCGGTCAAGGGAGTAAGTTAGGATGTTGATCCTGTTCGTGACGCCAAATGTAGCAGGGTGGATTATCCCTGCTTCGTGGGAACGGTTGCTGGCAGTCAGGAGGTAGCTGGACACAGCAGAACTCTGTCTGGCTGCACCCTCGTCTTTGGGCCTGGGGCGTCGACTGGAGGCTGGTAGTGTGAGTGGATGGGGCCCGGGATTTACCAACCTGGTCTGGTACTCTGGTCTTCCTTCCCTGTCGCAGGGCGGTCAGCAGTACTCCCCAACACGCTCCCACTCCTCCCAGTCGCTCCTTAGACCCTCCCACACCTCGTGACTGAATTGTAATCAAATACTCTGAGTTCCCCCCGCAAGCAGTACCCTCCCTCAATGACCCTAGAAACCTTACAATGAAAAGGGGAGAGTTGGGTAGGAAGGGGTTAACCATATATATACGTTACCCACACCAAAAGAGTTAATGCAGGGCACAGGAATGGACACGCACACAGAACCCCATTCAAGTCTTTATGTTAATTGTACTGTTCAGTTACAATTATTTAATACTAGTGGCCAATTGGGCTGAAGTCCTACTATAGCCCCTGCTGTTCAACTCAATACCTCATAAACACGTATATTATGCACCCACCTCTGGGTTACTATCAGGGATAATATACTTCACTGTGTTTGACTCATCACCCACGTCTGGGTCTTCACCCTGTATAATACCTCAACAGGCTTTAATTATACGGCCAGAATAATACCTCAAAAGGCTTTAATTATAATGCACCAGATCTGTAACTTCCCCCCCAGGGAAGGGTTAATTGAATGGGAAAATATTAATACACACATTGTATCACGCTCAAAGAAAAGGAAATAAAACCAAAAGTGTGGGCCCACAATTACCAAAACAAAAGCCCTATGCTAATGCCGGCATGTAATGTAATGTTTGGGGTCTGCAGTTAGCAACGTTAACTTCACCCGCAGGCCGCTCCACACTGTGTAAGGTGCAATAGATCCTGGGCGCCGAAGCCCTAATGTTTACTCTACCAAAATGGTGGCCGCGCCGCTCCACCACCGTCCTGGTGGCAAGATGGCGTCGAACACTCGCGTCGCAGGTGCTAGCAGGCGGAGCTATAGCAGAGAGGCAGTGCTGGCTGAGCTGGTGCTGGGCGACCTCTGCTGGACGGGACGGCTCCCGTGTTGGCTGCTCTCCAGCCGGCGCAGAGTGGTGGTAGAACCGCCGGTGAAGACGGCTGCTGACGGCCAGATCAGAGTGTTCGCAGGTCCACACCCGTAGCTGCACGCAGTCTATACCGGCACTGTAACTAAGTATAACACGAGCAATACTACTGTGATCCTTAGCCGCACGCTACCTATACCGCTCACTGTAACTAGGTATAACTCGACTGTTAGTGCCTGGCTCTGCACTTATTGTTCATATCATACCACTGGTACTGCTAGGATATCGTATCCACTAGCCAGTACTTCCTATCACCCGTCACTGTTCCACGGGGCACTCCGGCATAAAGTCAGCAACGGGGCTATCCAGAGCCCCCCCCGTTAGACGTGACTTCTCGTTGTCAAGTTCACTGCCGAAGAGAGCGACTTCCGCTGGCCTCCTCCCTTTATCATCTCTCAGCTCTCTCCGCCACTCTCTGCCTGCTACTGCCCCCTGCTGGTCCCGCCCGCCAGTCACAAGGGGAGGCGCACTGTAGAACATGAATCAATACTGTCATTTATAATCCGTATTCCAACGCTCTTTGGACGGGGACGTTTGTGTCATTGTTCGTGTGAATCAATGACACTAGTTAGAATGTCTTTGTGTACAAAAAGGGATATAAACACAGTCAGCAGTTCTGAATAATATACCATATTTTCCAGACTACTACACTATGATATAATAATAATGTTCATTAGGGATGTCCGATATTATCGGCCTACCGATATTGGCATTAAAATGTGATATCGGAAAATATCGGTATCAGTTTAAAAACATTTCTATAACCTTTATTTACCCAGGCAAGCAAGTAAGAACAAATTCAGATTTTATTTATTGTCAAAAGTATGCATAATGTTGTGTTAATTCCACAACAAGAGATATGTAATGTTAATTACCTGAAATTATTCCGTTTTTTGGGGGGATATATACTGCATATATCGGTATCGGAAATTAAGAGTTGGACAATATCGGTAAAAAAGCCAATATCGAGCATCCCTAATGTTTATGCATCAAACCCCTTTCTAAAAGTGACAGCCTTTTTTTTGTCATATTGTGAACATTACCCCATTGGCAATAATTGCATAATAATAATTTAAAAAATAATTCTCCTGTTTGTCTTCTCACTCTTACAGCAGCATAAGTGGGTCTGGTGAGGTTAGCCTGATCACCACACAACTCCAATACAGTTAATACATGTTTTATTAAACTGGAACATTCATATTGTCCAGATTGTTGAAGACACCGGCGAAAGTCCAAAACAAACGGCCGGGAGTCAAATTAACTGGACGTCCCGCGATGATGTCGGGGAGGTTGCGACCTATCTCCTGCTGTCTCGGAGCGTTGACCGGAGTGTTGAATGTCCCGTGATTAAGACGGGGAGGTGCGACCCTCTTTGCGCCGCCCCTGTGCCTCAAATAGATTCGCTATCAGCTCTATCTTTAATCTTTCAAAATGTTCAGTTGCTATCAGCTCTATCTTTAATTTTTCAAAATGTTCAGTTGCTATTGCATGCACTCATCTGTGTTTCACTACACACATGAGTGCATGCTTACCAACTGTCCGTCTGCAACACTACTATCACCGACATGATCTAAGAAGGGAGATCCCCCCTTGAATGGCCCTTCTAAGGTTTCTCTCCTCCACATTGCCTGTGGTGCATTTTTCCCTATTGTTAGGTTTTAGTGAGTTTTTCCTTACCTTCGCGTGGGGTATGTCTGGGAGTGCTTGCATTTATTCATTTATTTGCATTTATTTTAAATTTGTTGGACCTTATGATGTTCTTGTTTTGTTCTTGACTTATTGTTATGTTTCTTCTTGACTTGTTTAAAGAAGACGTGTCCGGCCCATGGGGACATTAACGTGTGTTGTGATCACAAAATGGATACCACTTCAGATACATCTCTAACATGTCACCTACTAAACCATTATCCTCCTAATATGTCACATTATGGTAATTTCTACTCTTCAGCATTTTGGAGGGTAAGGGAGAATTCTGCTGTAGATCGGATTCCAGGCCTGAAGGGGTATGTGGCTCCAGAGGGTGTGGGCACCACTGGGCATTTCACATCTCTGAATCTACCACCAGTAACTACAGTATAACAAGTCAAAAGAGGTCAACGCTGACATTGTATACTTCTCACCACTAGAGGGCACAATCGCACAGTGAACACACACACTTTTCTTTCTTTTTTATTGTAGACTTAGAATCCTGTGGGAAAAAAACATTACTAGATATACTGTAGAGCAGTGGTCACCAACATTTTTAAGCCCAAGATCACTTTTTTTTTTGGTGAAGGCAGGATCTACCTATTGAAGCGTTGAGAGAAAAAGACAGCCAAGATTGTACTTTAAACTAAATGACTTTTATTTGCCTGTATTCTAATTACATGCAATGCTTTGGTCCAACATTAAACGTCAAAGTAGAACTATTATGTACTTTCTCAGTCAGTGCTAAGTGCAGTCAGTGCTAAGTGCAGCATCACTTTTCACATCAGAACAAAAGTAGAACTGTAATGTGGACTTTCTCATATTATTAACATTGACAAACATATTTACAATTAGCATTTTATAAAGTAGAACTGTAATGTTTACTTTCTCAGTCAGTGCTAAGTGCAGCATCACTTTAATTTTTTTTTTTTTTTGTTCTTAATTTTCATGGAAAGATCTACAGGGACAGTCTCAAAGATCGACCAGTCGATCAAGATCGACGGGTTGGTGACCACTGCGTGTAGAGACACTAAATGTAGCCTCATAGTAAAGTCACATTTAAATCATTAAAAAGGAGTAAATCAAATGTTTCAGCTTCTGATGCAGAGTACAAATCACTGACAGATCTCTTGATGCAGAGGACAAATCACTGACAGATTTCTTGTTTTTGATCACACCCACCGCAAAATACAATGGCCTCAATAATAACCCCACAACAATTCAAGTCTACAAAAGAATGTATATGATTTATGGCTGATCTAATTAATTACATGCTTTGCATCTAAATTAATCACATATTAATCTTGCTGTGAGAAGGGCAAAAAGAAGCAGAATTGTCTTGAATTCAGTTTTATTCTCAAATTCTTTCCAGGTTATTTGACCTATTTAAACCCACCAAGGGTACAATAGACATGAACACACTTGGAGCTTCTGAAGAGGAAGGGGGCCCTGGTTGGGACCATTAGAGAAAATAAGCCTGAGCTTCAACCCAAACTGCTGCAGCTGAGAGGGAGACCTGTCCTTGTTGTCGATGTTTTTATTTACTTGAAAGAGTGCATGTATGACACAGGCCATGTGAGCGGATCGGAGCGTGAGCGGCGCGGGCGGTTTTGACGTGAGCGAGGAGTGGGTTTTAAAATGAGTCGGCGCGACGTCCGGAGCGAGAGTTCTCCTCCGCTCCAATCCACTCCAGGACGCTCACAGTGGTTTAACACTGTTGATGTAATATATACATGCAGTACAATGCCAAAGCAACAGATGGCGATGTACAAACATGAAGGCCATTTTCAACCAATGAGAAGGGCGAACCTGTGATATCCTGTTCAGGCTTCGTCACTGTAGAGACGCCCACCATAGATATCTATGACGCCCACACGCGTGTTGCTTTTTAACAGCGCAGCAGTGCAAGAATGTGACAATTTGACCATGTGACCGCGGCAACGCGGGAGAGCGGCAGTGCGGAAATAGGCTGTCTCTAAGACAAACTCTAACCTTAACCAGCTCCTTAACAGCGCCTAAACTTAACCGTTCTAACCTTAACCAACTCCGAAACAATGCCTAACCTTAACCTTAACCTTGCCTAACCTTAACCATAGAAAGAATATTGCCATTCTCTAAGACAAACTCTAACCTTAACCAGCTCCTTAACAGCGCCTAAACTTAACCGTTCTAACCTTAACCAACTCCGAAACAATGCCTAACCTTAACCTTAACCTTAACCATGCCTAACCTTAACCGGCGAAAGAATACATGTTAAAAAAAAAATCACGTTAAAAAAAAAAAAATGGGATTCGAACTCGTCAACAACGGACCGCAGGACCGCTGCTCTGCCAGGTGAGCTGAAGCGCCGAATGAAAATCATGGCGATTCCGCAAGCTCTGCCGCTCCGCTCGCTCTGCCGCTCCGCTCTGCGGTTGCCGCGCCTGCCGCGGGGCATGGCGCAGCCAATCAGGGAAAACGCGGAAGCAAAAGCAGCACTGCTGCGCTGTTATTAAACAATAGGCCGCCCACACTCACTCCTGTTAGAAAAAGTATCGACGCCATTGTTGTTGACGTTAGCTTACATGCTAACGTTAATGGCAGCGACCATAGCATTGTGGCTCGGCTAGCCTATCATCGCTTAATAGAGCTAGTGAATGGATAAACAACGTTATTTAACATTGCAGAATGGCTACAATTACAATGCGGCTCAATACAAACAATTGTTAAGGGGCCCAGGGGGTGTACACTGTTGTAGTTTGAGCTAATTTACACCATGCTCCAAAAAAAAAAAAAAAAAAAACTGCCGAGCGATCTGGCGCGGGGAGCGCTCGATTCAAGGTGAGCGGGGAGCGAGCGGAGAGCGACTTGGGGGCGGGGTCAACATGAGCGATTAGCGGAGCGGACCAAGCTTTAAAGAGCGAAGAGCGGATTTCTCGGCCGCGCCGATCCGCTCACGTGGCCTATGACAGTATACTAAAGTAACTATATCAGACATTACAAGTTCTACAATAAGGTCAAGCTAAGGTCAATCTGTCTACTTCAAAGACATGAAACAGCAAACACACACTTTCTATAGGCCTATAGGGGAAATGGCTGATTTTAGTAGTGAACAGTAAAAATGACAAACTTTACTATTTTTCTCAAAGATGAAACCCTAACATTACAGAATGCATGATTCTTGTTTGTAATGAGATTAAAACATGTGGTTTTAATTGGAGTAAATGGGACATTTGTCCTCAAATTACTTGTGAATTTAAAATCTGCTACACAAAAACAAACAATGCATCAAAGTCAATATTGTGTCTAATCTTTGACATATGCAAGACTGATCAAATAAATACAAATCAGAGAGCAGTGGTTGCTCTCTAGTGTCCTCGCGGTGAGCGCATGGTTCATGTAGTGCAGTAACCAGCATAGGCACCCGAAGGGGATCCCCCAGGACAGAACTGAAAGGGTCTATAGCTGTCAATACATAGGCCATAAATATAACTGATCAGGGGAATAACCAGACACTTCTGTGATCTATTGTCTATATAAGGGGTCAGCAGATGTGGTCAGGGCTCTTTTCCACGACCACTGACTCTGTGGGAGTGTGAGGAAGAGAACACATGAACACAACGACGAGATTTCTCGTTAGTTCATGCCAACCGTTCAGTGCCATCGACGAGAGATATTGTTTTTTTTTTATTATCGATTTCCATTCATTTTTCATCAATCTAGCCTCACTTTACCAGTGGGGATCTGTCTGACTCAAACAGGGAAAATACCGCCCCCTATCGTCTCTCCGGATGGTACTGCACCCCTTTGGATTGGATTGAATGAAACGCATGGAGAAAAAAAAGTCCTGCTTCCACATTTTACTTGTCAGACATGTAGCCGGAGATCATCAAAGTCATCGCCGACCACCAGAACAGCGGATAATGTGTTTCCAGTACCCAGTGTTGGATCAATAAACGCGATCGATATTTGGAATGGCGATCAGGAATTGGAATAATCTTTTTGGAGAACATCTGATCTGAGGTAAGGAATCTATTTTACCAGTCTTGGGGTAATCAGAGTTTTTTTTCACCTATATCTCAGCGTGTCCCATATGTGTGTGTGTGTGTGCTGATAATCGATTTTTCAGCCCGCTTCTCTAGCGTGCATAAGTACACATATACTATCGATAATCTAGCTTTTATTTGAAAACGATTCATAAATAGGCCGAAAAATTACAACGTGTTTTGTGTATTCCAGTAAAGGTTGTTTATCACAGAATCTTTATTTTCTTCTGGAACTTTCATAAAACGAGCGTTTTTCAAAATGGTATAAAACGGAAATGAACAGATTAAAAAACAATCCGGATTAGATCAGCCCAACCAGTTGCTCATTTTACATGGTTGTTTAACCCATTCTGTTTTAATTTGACTCTTTTTACTGTGCTGCATTAGTCTCTGATTCACCATGGTAATTTGATTGTATTAGCTGCTGCACACAGCAGCATCACACCTGGACAAGAGGAAGGGGAACTATGTGAGAATGCTATTCATCGACTACAGCTCGGCATTCAATACCATAGTCCCCTCCAAACTCATAGCCAAGCTCAGGGACCTGGGCTTGAACTATGACCTCTGCCAGTGGGTCTTGGACTTCCTGACGGGCAGACCCCAGGTGGTGAGAGCAGGCAACTGCACCTCCTCATCCATCACCCTCAACATAGGGGCCCCCCAGGGCTGTGTTCTGAGTCCCCTCCTCTACTCCCTGTACACACACGACTGTGTGGCTCAGCGGAACAACAACACAATCATCAAATTTGCTGACGACACAGCAGTGGTGGGCCTGATCTCTGCAAACGACGAGAGGGCCTACCTGGAAGAGGTCAAGGTCCTGGCGGGATGGTGCCAGGTAAACAGCCTCTCCCTGAACGTCAGCAAAATAAAGGAGATGATTGTGGACTTCAGGAGGTCGGGGGTCAAGGACTACAGCCCCCTCAGCATCGACGGGGCACCGGTTGAGAGAGTGAACAGCTTTAAGTACCTCGGAGCCCACATATCCGAGGACTTGACATGGACCACACACATTGACAGTGTTGTGAAGAAGGCACGACAACGCCTCTACTTCCTCAGGCGCCTAAGGAAGTTCCAAGTCAGTCAGAAGATCCTTAAGAACTTCTACTCATGTACAATAGAGAGCATCCTGACTGGCAACATCACCTCCTGGTTTGGGAATAGCACTGCACAAGACCGAAGCAGACTACAAAGAGTGACACGTTCAGCCGAACGCACAATTGGAGGGGGGCTCCCCACCCTCCAGAACATTTACAACAAGCGGTGCAGGGGCAAGGCTAAGAGAATCATTAAGGACTCCAGCCACCCGAACAACTGCCTCTTTGAACTGCTGCGGTCAGGCAAGCGATACCGGAGTCTCAAGGCGAGCACAGAAAGACTCAGAAGAAGCTTCTATCCCCAGGCCATCAGGCTGCTCAACGAACAATGAACACTACACAACAACCATCAAACGCACATAGCACACACATCCACACGCACACACTCACTTTAAACAAACACACTGTAGCACCCACTCCCCACACTTTATATTTATTGATAAAGGATTTGCACTACAACTCGTACACCTTACTGTAAATTGTACCTAAATTGTACCTCATCCCATTTCTGCTTTGCACTATATAGTATTGTATATTAGTACACTGCATAGTATATTGTATATTATATGGTAACTCAGTTACGTCTATTCTGCATCGAACATTGTACATATGTCTATACCTCATTTTCTACTTCTAATTTACATGCTGTACTATGTTATTTGATACTTATCTTGTCTAGCACAGTCTCTGGAGCGTAACAGTAAGAAGCATTTTGTATAAAAGTATTCTGTACTTCTGTATGACAACTATTAAAGAAACTTGAAACTATTATCCAATTAATTACTTCATTACCACTATTGTCATTTATTGTTGTTTTATTTCTATTTCAATTATTGTGTTGCATTTATTTGATTGACTTTGATTTTAAGTTAAGCACTTTGTATTTCAATCTTGCACAAAAGGCACTAAATAGTTTGATTTAATTTGAAAAACAACCCGGAGGCATTTTCTTAACGTGTAAAATCCAGTTTTTGTTTTGATTTGGGTTTCTTTGTCACTTAAATGTATTGAAAGGTCCTTTATAAATACAGTAATTTTTACTTTAGAGGGCATAATAATCATGATTAAGCACCTATTGAGGAATTTGATGTTAAACTATTGATTATCGTTACTCAAGTCTCAGACCTAATGACCTGAAATCCTTCCAGAATGGCTTCTACTTCCTAATGACACATTCAGTAAAGACCTATCCATCTGTTTACCTCGAATTCAAAAACTATCAGGTGAATAATATTTGTTCTATATACAGTACGTTGTTAACATTTAGTCCCTCATTAGGTCCAAGGTACTTTATTATTTATAAAAGTAAGGCGTTACATGCTCCGCTCGATAGGAGTTCACTCCACCTGGAATATAACCTCTCCTGGATATCTCATTACATCACTGGCATTGGGCCAGATCTTAGATCTCAATATTGATCATTGAAAACAGGAAGAATGGCTTCTCATTTACCTGGGCACACAATTAAATATTAGTACCTGGCTCTACTTTTTCACATGGATATGCGTTAGTATCAGCATATTTAAACAAGGTTTCTGAAACACAAGTTAGTGGTGTTAGTGGCTAGTGGTCTCCACTCCCAGAGCAGACAATATTGATGGTGACTCTTTGTCAACTGCAATACATTTGATTCCTAAAGATTGAAAATGTTCTGCCAAAGTGCTGTATTGTTTTAAATCAAGAAGTTTATTCCATTTAATCACATAATACAAACTTTTCTATGGCAGTTGTGTCCTGCGTGTCTTTCCATCTAAGTGGAACTACAAGATGAGTACCTATATATTCAAGGACTGCTCAATGACGAGAATAAAATCAATAAAAAAATGTATATTCAATGTAAACAGAATGTGAAAAATATATTGTAACCATATGATATTTACTGTATGGTAAGATAGAGCCATTAAAAGAGATATATCTTGAATGCATAAACATGTTACTTCAGAGTTACTTTGAGAGGATTATGTGCTCCAATATATTCCACTCAGCAATATTAATCTATATATGCAGAGACATGTCATCATTGTAAATACATCATATATAAACACAACACATGTAACGAAGATTCTCTGAAAATAAGATAATTTTCATGCATGGATTACTAGATTTCAACCACAATACAATACGTTCTCTTTAGTGGAGCTAAAGCCTGGTCTGGTTCAACAAATGAAATAAATGATGAAATAACATTATTTATTTATAGCTGGTGGTGCAGGGTTGATTGAGTAGGACACCATGACTCAACGAGGCCTTCTGATAGCAGGTGGTCATAAGATTTGAAAGGGCCTTGCACTGAATGTGTGTAGTTCTTTGTCTTCCAACATGGCTGTCTGTAACATAGCAGCAATTGTTTTGAACATGGCAATGGAAGGGACAACGGTTGCTATGTGTAGATATTTGAGAAATATATAAACAGGAAAGCCAGTGGAACAATAATATGCTTTTCCAATGTTTCACATCTCAACCTTGGCGCTCAACCAAAGATAAAGGGCACATCAAAGGCTCTATAAATATTCATATTAACGTCATCATGGCAGGTGAAAAAATAGCCAGGTGTACAGCGAATCAAGTTCCTCTCGTTTCTCTCCCAATCACACACACAGCAAATTGGGAAAATAATCAACAGCATGCCTGTCCGCGTGAATATTTTAGGCAACCAACTTGTGTTTAGCGTTTCTCTGATTGGCCAATACGCCCATGTGACCACGGCAGCGCGGAAATAGGCTGTCTATTGCCTCGCGCTGCAGCGCGGAAATAGGCTGTCTATTGCCATTCTCTAAGTCAAACTCTAACCTTAAGCAGCTCCTTAACAGCGCCTAAACTTAACCCTTCTAACCTTAAGCAACTCCGAAACAATGCCTAACCTTAACCAACTCCGAAACAATGCTTAAAGTTATGCCTAAACTTAACGGCGAAAGAATGCGAATGCATGTTAAAAAAAAAAAAAAAAAAAAATTGAAGGGAATCGAACTAGCCAGCAACGAGCCGTAGGATCCACAGCCATGCAGCGTTGCCAATTGAGCTATTTCTGGATACTGAATAAGGGGCAGTTACTGGCATATAATGCTGCCGCGACGGAGCTCCGCGGCCGAGCTCCGCTCTGCCGCTACGCTCCGCAGCAGAGCGGTAGTCGCCGCGGGGGCGTGGCTAGACACAAGTTGGGCGTGGTTAGACACAAGTTGGTTGCCTTTAATATTTAGGCTGCCTGTCCCCCCAAAACACACTGAAGCCCCGTTCACACCTGCACTGGACTCCTCACAATCTGCACATTAATCGGAGGGGCTCTATGTGCAAACGCAGAGTTTACCCTCCCAGCACCCAAGTAATAAAACCACGTAATGCCAAACTGAGCCCATGTCGGAACACAAGCAGATCATTGTTGGCAGAATTCACACAGCGAGCGAGTGGACGTATTGATTAACTAACCGGCTGGACGGTATGGTCTAAAATGTATATCACGGTATAATTTGAAGCATAGACGGTAACGGTATATATCGCGGTATATAAATTTATCTTAAAATGGCTAACGTTAGCCCGTTGCTGCGCTAAAGCAAGTCTCCTCAGCCTCCTTAGCCAAATTGAAATGCCCAAACTATAAGACAAGGTCCGTGAGCAAGTGGAGAAAAACTCAGTACAATTAAACACTATGCAACGACCACTGCAAACATTGAGTGAATCGTCAAGTAACGTTAACGTCATTGCTACTGCTGTGACTAGCTGCTCTAGTCCAGGGGTTCCCAAACTTCTCAGGCTGCGACCCCCAAATAAGGGTGTCAGAGAGCCGCGACCCCCACTATTATAGGAGGTAAAAAAAGAAATTTTAATAAAAAAAAATATATATATATATATAATAATTTATTTATTTTTATAAATGGAAATGTATGGTTGAAACATGCAAACGTTCAAACGCACACACACTAATAAGTAGAGTTGTTCCGATACCGATACCAGTATCGGAAATGCCGCCGATACTGTCTAAAATGGTGGTATCGGTATCGGCGAGTACAAGTAAATTCTAGCCTCCGATCCCATGGCGTCATTTATCACGCGCAGCTTTTTTTTTTTTTTTCACAGGTAAACAACACGAGCGGCGCTAGCGGTGTGTAACATGAGAAGCTAGAAAAATTTCAGTCATTTGGGAATATTTTACACTGGAAAACCCCACCACTAAAACGGCAACGTGTAAAATATGCAAGACTTTAGTTTCGAGGGGTGGCACAAGTGTTGCCAAATTCAATACGAGCAATTTAATCAAGCATTTGAAGACTCATCACGCGAAAGAGCATGTGGAGTTCATCAAAACAAAGGGGGAAAAAAGTGAAGAGCTGCAGCAACAAACGCTGGTAACCGCATTCCAGCGACGTGAAAAGTACCAAAAAGACAGCCCAAAAGCGACAATGATAACCGACAAACTCATTGAATTTATTGTTCTGGACGACCAACCCCTGTCGGTCGTTGAAAATGTGGGATTTCGCCGCTTAATGGAACATTTGGAGCCACGGTACAATTTGCCAGGTCGCAAATATATCTCTGAAACTGCCCTCCCCAAACTATATGAGACGGTGAGGGAACACATTTCAGCAACGCTAAAAGACGTTCATGCTATTAGTTTCACAACTGACATTTGGAGCTCCGACGTGTGCCCAATGTCTTTGCTCAATTTAACCGCACACTGGGTGGACACGGCTTCGACAAGTTTTGCTCTTAAAAGTGCGGTGCTGCAAGCTAATGAATTCCGTGGGTCACACACTGGCACTGCAATTGCTGAAACAATTGAAGGGATGTTGGCCAAATGGAACATCCCCAAGTCCAACGTTCATGTTGTTTTGCGCGACAACGCAAGCAACATGAAGAAAGCGATGGACGAGCTGGACGTGTCAAGCTTGGGATGCTTTGCCCACTCGATCCAGCTGGTGGTGCATGAAGGGTTACTATCCCAGCGAAGTGTGAGCGATGCGCTGGCAAATAGTAGGAAAATAGTTGGGCATTTTAAACATTCGCCACTGGCTACTACACGCCTGGAGGACATCCAGAAAGACCTCCAAGTGCCCACCAAACGTCTGCACCAAGACGTAGCGACGAGGTGGAACAGCACGTTCTATATGGCCCAGAGTCTACTGGAGCAGAAGCGGTCTATTTCATCGTATGTAGCTGACTACGACCTGCCAGCGACCCTGACAGCCAACCAGTAGGCATTGCTGGAGAAAACCATCGCTGTTCTGGCTCCATTTGAAGAGCTGACGAGACAGGTTTGCTCCTCCACCTCCTCTGCAGCTGAAGTGATCCCCTCTGTCACAGTGCTGAAAAGGCTGCTTGCTCGGGAGAACCCGGAGGACACCGGTATAAAAACAATGAAAACTACCCTTCTAGAGGCTGCCAGCAAAAGATTCCAAACCATAGAGGATGAGCCCTTGTATGCAGTTGCCACTCTCCTGGACCCGCGTTTCAAAGACAGGTATGTCTAATAGTATGCTTATTAAATATAATAGTTCTTGTGTTAGAAATGAATGTGGATGTAAATATGAATATTTAAATAACACAAGTAGTAACAGGGCTATATTTTGGCTAGGCTAGAAAACTTGCTAGCTAAGTATGAAACATGACATTTGTGTAACTGCAGCTGTGTCCTAGTGTAATTCAAGTTAAGCTTCAGTATGATGTCATAGTAGCACCGGTTAGTAACTTAGAACAGGCTAGAACGTTCTGGAACGTTGTGATGTCATAGCAGTGATGTCATAGCAGACCCTTCCAGACTTGCGCTCCACAGTGTTTAAATAAAGACAAGTGTTATTGTTGTTTGAATCACATCTATGTCCATACACTGGCCATGTTTTAGATTCACTGTAGGCTACACAAACAACAACATATAAAAATGTTGCATCATAGTCTACTCTATACAATAACAACAATAATCCTAGTCTACATTTAGAAAACAAACAATTGTAAATATTATAAACAAAAGTAAAACTTAGAAATGGTGTTCTAGGTAATAGACATTGCATTGTTATTATTTTATGCACATGCATCATTCATATACATTACTATTTATTTACTAGTGCATTAACCTGTGTCACCATCAAGAGCTACTGGAGGAGGTTGTTGTTTATTTTTGACATTTATTTAATTATTAATTATGTTTTTTTTTATATTATTTCAGATACTTCACAAGTGCAGGCAGCATCCAGCATGCAAAGGAGGCACTGAACCAAGAGGTTGACAAGATGGAGGCGTCACTGAGGACGAGGAGGACCACAGCTGAGGCAGCAGAGCCAGTGGAAAAGGCCCCACGTATGGAGGCACAGCCAAGCAGCAGCTTCAAGGGCCTGTTCGAGGAGATCCTGCAGGAGCATGATGATGAACGTGGGGGCAGGGCAAGTACTAGCTCAAGCACAAGCACACAGGTTCAAATACAGACATATTTGACAGAGCAAACTATCCCGCGCTCAGACAGCCCATTCCAATACTGGGGAGGCAACCAACTTCGGTTTCCCACCCTGGCTGCAACTGCTGCAAAATTTCTCTGTGCTCCTAGTACCAGTGTGGATAGCGAGAGACTGTTCAGCACAGCCTCCAACATTGTCGATGCAAAGAGGAACAGGCTAGGAGGAGAGAGAGCAGAAATGCTCATCTTCTTGAAGAAGAACCTGCCATTGCTCTTGAAATTAAAATAGTGAGCAACACTGAGCATTGCAATACTCAGTTCAAGTGCAATGTGAACTTATTTTTATTTTACTGTGTAACTGCTGCACATTTGATTTGATTTGATTTAACTGCTGCTCTTTTTTTTTAACCAGACTGTTATTGAGGAGGTGAAGATGACTGATCAGACTGTTATTGAGGAGGTGAGGATGACTGATCAGACTGTTATTGAGGAGGTGAGGATGACTGATCAGACTGTTATTGAGGAGGTGAGGATGACTGATCAGACTGTTATTGAGGAGGTGAGGATGACTGATCAGACTGTTATTGAGGAGGTGAGGATGACTGATCAGACTGTTATTGAGGAGGTGAGGATGACTGATCAGACTGTTATTGAGGAGGTGAGGATAACTGACCCCAACCAGACTGTTATTGACGTGAGGGAAATTTATTTTACACTGTAATTGTAATTCGTTTATTTTGAACGTTTTGTTTTTAAGTTGATGTAGCACTACTGTTTTACTGTACTATTTAAATCTTATTTTACAAAATTGTGGCTGCACTTTAACAGTTTTTTAAAGGAATTGTTATTCCTATTTATTTATGTTCTTTTTAGCTGCGACCGCAGCTCTATAGCTCTGTCAGTCGGTTTGTCCACAAAAGTGTCCCTGGCACATACGGGTACATGGTCGCAACTCGCAACTTATCACGTGCTAAGTGCTAACATGCTTGTTCATTTATGACTGACTGTCAAACTTGATAATAAAAGAAAGTTCTATCATGTCATTCATTCTCTGTATGTATTTGTTCATGTTTTACAAAGGGTTTAACTGAGCCAGGCCATACAACAATGATGGCAATCATATCACAGGGTTAGTAGTATACTGTAAAAAAAACAACAGTATATGTAGTAGTGTCTAGCTGTAAAAAAAAAAAAAAAATTACAAAAAAAAAAAAAAAATAAAAAAGATTTTTGCACTGGTATCGGATTAGTATCGGTATCGGCCGATACCCAAAACTCAGGTATCGGATCGGAAATGAAAAAATGGTATCGGAACATCTCTACTAATAAGCATTGGAGGCTTTTAACCAGGGCCGGACTGGGGAAATCATTCAGGCTAGGAAATATACAGTAGTGCAAAATATAGCCCCAGTCAGGCCACTTTTTAAGCAGGGGGTCTGGGGATCCCCCACCAGGAATTATTTTGTTACAAAGACTTAATTTCCTGCATTCTGGTGCAGGCATTTTTTTATTTGTACCCTTTAAATGCCAGTGTTTGTGATGGCATCACAAATTATTGTTAAAAAACAGGATTAGCAGCAACACTGATTTTGATGGATTTTCTGTTTTTTTTTAATGTCAGATTGAAAAAAATACAATCTTTTATTCAACTTCAGCCCTGATCATAACACCACATATTCATTTTATAATTCTAACCCTTTAAATGCCAGTGTGTGTGATGGCATATATTTGCAATATATCAAATGCAAAGTAGATTTTTCTGGGGGGGATTATTACAGGCTAGCATGTGTCAATGATTAGCAACAACAGTTTTTTGTAAGGGTCCCGCCTGCGTCTATGCCTTCTACAACGCTGTTCGGTTTCCGGGTTCCTCTGATTGGCCATTAAGCCCACGTGACCCTATGCTAGCACACCCCCCTTATCGCCGCCAGTTATCGCGTACGCCCGCGCATGCGCATGAGCCGCGACAAGCCCCTTCAATGACAGAGCTCTCATATTTGCGAATGCATAAACTATATCTTAAATTATGGCTATGTGTCTAATATGGCCGTCGCTTATCAATGACTTGTTTTGTTTACATCAGGGTGAACGCTGTTGCATTCGCAAATATGAGAGCCAGCAATACGCAGCTCCAGTTAACCTAATTTATACCATAATGAATCATTAAAAGAATATACCGTTAACTGGAATATGTTTTTTCTTTACACATATGTTGGATTATGTAATTGGTTTGTCATGACAAACCAATAAAAAATCGCTACTTTACATCAGGGTGAGCGCTGTTACGCTGCCACCACTCACTTCAATGACAGAGCTCTCATATTTGCGAATGCATAAACTATATCTTAAATTACGTTTATCAATGCGACGGCCATATTAGACACAGCCATAATTTAAGATATTTGCGAATGCATAAACTATATCTTAAATTATGGCTATGTGTCTAATATGGCTTTTTTTTTTTTGGGAAATAATCTGGCGACCCCCCCGCGGCGGCTCGCGGCCCCCCTCGACCCCCACTTTGGGAAGCCCTGCTTCTAGTCTACCGGTCACAAGGTATGAAGGTATAATCAAAATCCATACCGTAGCGCAAATTCATACCGTTTATACCGTATACCGTTTATACCGTCCACCCCTAGTTGCAACACAACAATGTTGCGCTGGTGTGTCTTTTAAGTTGCCGGAGGTACTGAAGCTCTTCTCACACTGGTCAGTTATAGGGCTTGTCTCCTGTATGAATGCGCTGGTGTCCCTTTAAGTTTCCAGATTGACTGAAGCTCTTCTCACACTGGTCACAGTAGTAGGGCTTATCTCCTGTATGAATGCGCTGGTGTCTCTTTAAGCCTCCAGAGGTACTGAAGCTCTTCTCACACTGGTCACAGTTATAGGGCTTCTCTCCTGTATGAATGCGCTGGTGTTCCTTTAAGTTTCCAAATTGAATGAAGCGCTTCTCACACTGGTCACAGTTATAGGGCTTCTCTCCTGTATGAATGCGCTGGTGTTCCTTTAAGCCTCCAGAGGTACTGAAGCTCTTCTCACACTGGTCACAGTTATAGGGCTTCTCTCCTGTATGAATGCGCCGATGAATCTTTAAGCCTCCAGAGGTACTGAAGCTCTTCTCACACTGGTCACAGTTATAGGGCTTCTCTCCTGTATGAATGCGCTGGTGTTCCTTTAAGTTTCCAGATTGACTGAAGCTCTTCTCACACTGGTCACAGTAGTAGGGCTTATCTCCTGTATGAATGCGCTGGTGTATCTTCAAGTCTCCAGAGGTACTAAAGCTCTTCTCACACTGGTCACAGTTATAGGGCTTCTCTCCTGTATGAATGCGCTGGTGTTCCTTTAAGCCTCCAGAGGTACTGAAGCTCTTCTCACACTGGTCACAGTTATAGGGCTTCTCTCCTGTATGAATGCGCCGATGAATCTTTAAGCCTCCAGAGGTACTGAAGCTCTTCTCACACTGGTCACAGTTATAAGGCTTCTCTCCTGTATGAATGCGCTGGTGTTCCTTTAAGTGTCCAGACTGACTGAAGCATGTTCCACATTGGTCACAGTTATATGGCTTCTCTCCTGTATGAATGCACTGGTGTGTCTTTAAGTCTCCAGAATTACTGAAGCTCTTTCCACACTGGTCACAGCAGTGAGGCCTTGACTCATTCATATCTCTGCTTGTTGTTGGGGAGCAATACAGCAATTGTACCTGGAGAAGAGAGAAGTACACCAATGAAGAGGTTAGATCTTGTGTATGTTTTGAATTAGTTCAGTTTGTATTTCTCTAGTTCTAAAATAAAATGTATACTCCGTTAGTTGATGTGATTTAAAAGTGAATCTGCTCCAAGGGCGGTTATTGAAAACTGGCCAACATTAATAAAATACTGAGATAAAACCCAAGAGGCAGTTGCTGCAATATTGCATTGTGGTTGTATCTGTCCTTGTAACAATATCAATGTTGTTCCTAGTTTGTGTTGTTCTGGGGAGCAATTAAGAGTACACAGACCACTGGTACAGATAATTCAGTCTGAAATGATATATTCAACGGAATGGACATTATATTAGCAATATAAATTACATGTCAATTAATCCATATATTATTTGGCCAAAGAGTTATTGATTATTTGTTTTTAATATGTTTATCAGATCAAGATCATGAATTAAGATCACATTTTGCCTGTTTCTTTCAAGTCTTATAGTATCCAGCATATTGCCACCCTATAACCTTTCAGTCTGCCCAGCACCAAGACAACTGTTGCAGCCTTGATGCTGCTTGTCAAACCTGTTGTGGCCTATAGCTGAAAGGCAAAGGATGAAAGACCTTTTTCTGTTGATTTGGTCATATCTGTCTGTCATAGTAGTTACATCTGTGCCCATAGATGTGAAATAAGGTGTGAACTAACTAAGTTCCTTATATCTATTATGCTTATGTTGATCTGATAAACATATTACAAACAAATGATCAATAGGCTACTCTTGGGCTAAACAATACATCTGGCATTCACGTGTCAAAAAAGGACAAGAAAAAGAAACTATCAAACAGCAGCTTTCTTTCACTGATGGTTTACTACGTATGTGTATTCCAGCAGCTCTCTTATTTTTGACCAATCCATTGACAATGAATGTCTTTACAGCTACATAGAGCTATCAGAGGTAGCTTCCAGTATCGAGAGAATTGTAATATTTTATTGCGAAGAGAATTACGGCGCTGCAGATGCTAGCAGTTAGTCGACTATGGAGATGTTAAAATACTACAAATGTAAAACATTTAGCTGAGAGGGAATATGTTTTGCAATTTGGTTAAAAGGTATTGCAAAAGTTAGGTATGGTGTTAGGTATGGGCACAAGGTTTTAAAAAATCACAGCATACAACTTGGGGTATTCGCCTAGTGGCCTGTATGCATAAAATCCAATTTGGCCACCGTCGGAAAGAGAACATGTCATATCTCAGCTCCTATTAGAACTAGATCCTTGTATAATATCACCTTTTCTATGTTTGTTGGTGCAACGGATCAATTTATGAAGTAATTATTATGTCTCAAGGTCATTGTAAAGGTCAAATGTCATTTTCAAGGTAATGTTTAGCAAGAACTGATTATAACTATGGAACTAAGCCACGTAGGAAGATTAACTAAGGCATGGTATTTAATTATTTAATTCATTAATCATTAATAAGTACATTTTGTGTTTCAAGAACATGTTCAAGTTAATTTCCTAAATCCACATGCAAAATTTGAGAAATATATAAACAGGAAAGCCAGTGGAACAATAATATGCAGATAATAATATGTTTATCAGATCAAGATCATGAATTAAGATCACATTTTGCCTGTTTCTTTCAAGTCTTATAGTATCCAGCATATTGCCACCCTATAACCTTTCAGTCTGCCCAGCACCAAGACAACTGTTGCAGCCTTGATGCTGCTTGTCAATCCTGTTGTGGCCTATAGCTGAAAGGCAAAGGAGGAAAGACCTTTTTCTGTTGATTTGGTCATATCTGTCTGTCATAGTAGTTACATCTGTGCCCATAGATGTGAAATAAGGTGTGAACTAACTAAGTTCCTTATATCTATTATGCTTATGTTGATCTGATAAACATATTACAAACAAATGATCAATAGGCTACTCTTGGGCTAAACAATACATCTGGCATTCACGTGTCAAAAAAGGACAAGAAAAAGAAACACTATCAAACAGCAGCTTTCTTTCACTGATGGTTTACTACTATGTGTATTCCAGCAGCTCTCTTATTTTTGACCAATCCATTGACAATGAATGTCTTTACAGCTACATAGAGCTATCAGAGGTAGCTTCCAGTATCGAGAGAATTGTAATATTTTATTGCGAAGAGAATTACGGCGCTGCAGATGCTAGCAGTTAGTCGACTATGGAGATGTTAAAATACTACAAATGTAAAACATTTAGCTGAGAGGGAATATGTTTTGCAATTTGGTTAAAAGGTATTGCAAAAGTTAGGTATGGTGTTAGGTATGGGCACAAGGTTTTAAAAAATCACAGCATACAACTTGGGGTATTCGCCTAGTGGCCTGTATGCATAAAATCCAATATGGCCACCGTCGGAAAGAGAACATGTCATATCTCAGCTCCTATTAGAACTAGATCCTTGTATAATATCACCTTTTCTATGTTTGTTGGTGCAACGGATCAATTTATGAAGTAATTATTATGTCTCAAGGTCATTGTAAAGGTCAAATGTCATTTTCAAGGTAATGTTTAGCAAGAACTGATTATAACTATGGAACTAAGCCACGTAGGAAGATTAACTAAGCCATGGCATGGTATTTAATTATTTAATTCATTAATCATTAATAAGTACATTTTGCGTTTCAAGAACATGTTCAAGTTAATTTCCTAAATCTACATGCAAAACCCCAGACATTTTAAACATGGACAACTTGCCCAAACAAATACCAAATTGTAAAAGCCTTCACCGTCTTAACTTGTGGGTAAGTTGACCCGCCCCCTGTAGGCAACTACACATTTTTGTCATGCAGCCATAAATTATAGAAACAGTTTATAAGAACCTAGTGGAGGGAATCTTAACCTTTAACATGGCCATGTGGTAAGGAAATCTGAACATAAGGAAGGAATAAGTTGCAGAGGATAGTGAATTTGGCCTCTAAATCCATAGGGAAGCTGCATAAACAGCCAAGCTACATCTACAACGATGTGCTTAGGAACAAAGCTAGGAAGATTGTGGGTGACCCCTTTCACCCACTCTATGGGGAGTTCGAGCTGTTGCCCTCTGGTCGTTACAGACTACCTAGGGCAAACATTTTAAAAAACATTAAATGAATCCTGCACTCGTTAGACCCGGTCCTTGTTGATGTATTCCTACTAGGGGTGTAAAGGTACACGTATCCGTACCGAACTGAACGTTTCAGTGTGTACCGTACATTTACATTTAGTCATTTAGCTGACGCTTTTATCCAAAGCGACTTACAAGTAGGGCTGGGCGATATGACGATATTATATAAATATCGGGTACAGTTCATTAACAATACACTTTTTCAACGTATCGTGGATATCGTGATGTTTTGCCCAATAGGATTGTGTCGCGTCAATCTGGTCCACACGTTACTCGTTCATATCTCAGCCTGTGTTGAGATATGCCCATTCCGCGGTCTGTTAATAAAGTTTTCAATCAGACAGATGTATGGAAAGGCTTTTATTATAACATTCGTTGAGGTAAAATCATTATGGCTCATTTAGTCATCCTGTGGTGCACTGGTCTCCTACTAGTCGGTTGCGGGGAGCTAATGTAAGTAGCTTTGTTGATGTCAGCACACCGGACATTCAGGAAGTCAAAAACTAATGGCGCTTGCCGATTGGTGCTAAGAACAGCAGGGCGGGTGCAAGCGGTGTGACGTAATTGGCAGACTCGACTGTCAATCAAAATTATTCTGTTGTCCGTCAGAATGAATGAATGAAAACTTTATTAACATATTGCAGAATGGGTACAATACAGTACAGGAGGATGAAGACCAGAAAAAGACTTTCGGCTTTTTTACATAAGGGTCCTCCATTTTCAATTCATCAAAACATTTAGAGACATACAAATATACAGTAGTTTCATAAAAATGCTAAAATGCTATTTATTTATTGATTGATTGATTGATTGATTTAAAACTTTATTAACATATTGCAGAATGGGTACAGTACAGCTCAATACATACAATTGTTAAGGGGATGCAGACCAGAGAAAGACTTTTGTCTTGTTTACATCAGGGTCCCCCATTTTCAATTCATCATATTTCATATCTAAATCATATAATATCTCATTGCTAAATATATGCAATATATTATAATCTAAATCTAATATATAATATAAAAATGCTAAATGCATGGGTATTTTATTTTGTCTTTAATGTTAGCTTGCAAACTCAAATACTGTCTTGGTAAGCCTCATAATGAATCGTTTGGGGTAAAAAAGAAAAACATCGTGATGTGTATCGTGTATCGCCGAAAGGTCAGAAAATATAGTGATATCATATTTAGGCCATATCGCCCAGCCCTACTTACAAGTTCTGTACGACAAGCCATCAGGAAGGGCACAACTCTATCAGCTGAGTAACAATGTTCATCAAAGTGTTGAGTGCTACAGTGTAGGTTAGTTTATTAGGACAAGTGCATGACAGTATGGTTAGTTAGGTACCATACCGAACGGCTGTAGTGTGTACCGAACGAATACAACGGTATGTTAACCGCCCACCGGGGGCTGTTTTTTTCACAATCTAATATAATTATTATTATTTTGTATCTTCTTTACAAGTCGATTATTAATTTCAATACAGAATATTCGTTGACAGCCCTACAAGTACAATTAGTTACTGCACACTACATCACCCCTGAGTGGAACATGGAAAGCCAAACTTTCCCCGACTGTACCGAAAACCCGTACCGAACCGTGACGTCAAAACCGAGGTACGTACCGAACCGTGGTTTTTGTGTACCGTTACACCCCTAATTCCCACGTTCTCTGAACTTCTCCATTACTGATTCATGTATAATGTCTGCTGTCATTGTTGTTGTTTGTTTGTTCAAAGGTGAGACAAAAGACATATTTCCAGATTGTGGACAATGACATTTGTGCGCATGCGTCGCCTGAGACGGCCACTGCTGCAGATCGCTCTACCAGTTTCTGTACTTTTCATCTAATTCTACATTTCTATTGTATTTTTTACCTGGACACAAGTCCTTTTTATTTAAGTTATGCCCTTCTAAACACGCAAGAAGAGTTTTTGTCCTTCTGGCTGATGGTGGAATTTCAAGTTTGCGAGTGGACAACAGCTGATCGGAGCGTCCGGGTTCTTTGTTTCCATGAGGTTAGCTGTTGTCGCTACGCAACCAGCCGGCGTTCCACAGCCAGCTAACCAACCCGGACTTAACTAACAGTCCCGGAGGAGCTGGAAAGGACTAATGGTGGCTTTTGTGGATGTCGAGGACGTGCAAAGGACAGAAGAGGGCTGAAGCACGGAGAGAGAAGGCGATACAAACCCATATCTCCCTTCTGTCGTCATGGGTAACGTGAGGTCTTTGGCAAATAAGATGGATGAGTAAACAATAAACAAGGTGGCATATTGGGATGTTAGATCCTAATGTGAAAAACTGATTTTATATGTCTGCACTTTATGTGCTCATTTTGTGTCCCCGTCTTTTTTCTGTTGTGAAGCACTTTGAGCTGCAATTCTTGTATGAAAGGTGCTATACAAATAAAGATTATATTATTATTATTATTATTATTATTATTATTATTATTATTATTATTATTAATGCTCTCTACCTGATCAACCAAGACCGCAGTGTCAAACAGACTCTCTAATGCTCTCCACCTGGTCAACCAAGACCACAGTGTCAAACAGACTCTCTAATGTTCTCCACCTGATCAACCAAGACCACAGTGTCAAACATACTAATGCTCTCCACCTAATCAACCAAGACCACAGTGTCAAACAGACTGACATTCTCCACCTGGTCAACCAAGACCAAAGTTTCTCTCAAAACTCCAGTTCTGCAAACCCACCTGGCCCCACCAGCTCTCTGACATCAAGGCCACCCTATCATCACTTCCCCTTAATTGGCTGGTATCAATCCCCGTTTCCTGAGCCTTTCAGCCATTGTGTAGTGTGACGTGTGCCTGGTGCCAGTGGCTCGCAGCCATTGAGCCTGTAGCCCAAGGTTGGGTGCTACCCAGTGGTGAAGAAGGCCATCAAACGGGCCAAGCACGACCACAAGCTCAAGGTTGATGGGCATCTAAATGGCTCTGACCCCTGGCGCATGTGGCAGGGCTTGCAGGCCATTAGACTACAAACCCAAACACGCCACCCCCCCTGACCACTGACCCCTCCCTCCTAGACAACCTAAACTACTTTTACGCCCGTTTTGACAGGGACAACAACGAGAGGGCCATCAAGACCCCCACCCCTGCCAACCACCTGACCCTCACACTCTCCCCCATTGACGTGTTTGCGGAACTGTGCAAAACCAACGCATGAAAAGCTGCCGGACCCGATGGGATCCCCGGGCGGGTACTCAGTGTCTGTGCTGGGCAGCTGACGGGGGTCCTGACTGAGATTTTCAATCTGTCCCTGACTCAGGCAAAAGTTCCCACATGCTTCAAAGTCACCTCCATCATTCCTGTCCCTAAACACGCCTCCCCAGAGAGCCTCAATGACTACCGACCCGTAGCACTCACCTCCATCATCATGAAGTGCTTCGAGAGGCTAGTCCTGGCTCACCTTAAATCCTGCCTACCACCCTCACTTGACCCCTACCAGTTTGCCTACCGCCAGAACAGGAGTACGGAGGACGCCATCTCCGCAGCACTACACCCTGCCCTCCTCCATCTGGACCAGAAGGACACGTACGTGCAACTTCTGTTCATTGATTTCAGCTCAGCGTTTAACACCATCATTCCCTCCAAGCTGATCACCAAGCTCCATGACCTTGGCATCGACCCGTCCCTCTACAACTGGATACTGGACTTCCTGACCGACAGACCTCAGCATGTCAGACTGGACAGCCTCAAGTCCTCCACTCTCATCCTGAGCACTGGTGTACCGCAGGGCTGCGTGCTGAGTCCTCTTCTCTACTCCCTCTTCACCCACGACTGCAAACCGGTGCATGGCTCAAACACCATTGTCAAGTTTGCAGACGACACCACCGTGGTGAGACTAGTCAGCAACAATGACGAGTCGGTGTACAGAGAGGAGGTCCAGTACCTAGCTCTGTGGTGTGCTAATAACAACCTGGCCCTCAACACCAAAAAAACTGAGATAGTGGTGGACTTCAGGAAAAATAAAACAGGCGCGTCCACATCAATGGAGGAGGTTGAGCGTGTCTGTAGTTTCAAATTCCTGGGAGTTCACATCTCTGAGGACCTGTCCTGGACCACAAACACCTCGACCCTGGTCAAGAAGGCCCACAAGCGCCTCTTTTTCCTGAGGAAGTTGGCCAAACTCCACCTATCCCCTCCCGTGCTAGTGAACTTTTATCGCTGTACGATTGAGAGCATCCTCACCACCTGCATCTCAGTCTGGTACGGCAACTGCACCATTAAGGACTGGAAATCACTGCAGAGGGTAGTGAAAATAGCCCAACGCATCACCAAGACCCCACTTCCCCCCATCTCATCAATCTATGAGAAGCGGTGCTCACGGAGAGCACAGAACACCATCAAAGATGCTTCTCACCCCAACCGGGGTACTCGCTCTGGGACAGCCTCCCAGGCAGAACCAACAGGACCATGAATAGTTTCTTCCCCTCAGCTGTCAGACTTCTGAATCAAAACTCTACATAGCCCACTGCACCTCACTGTATATATAGCCATAGCTTATTTTAATGATTATTTTTTATTATATTTTGTATTCTCACCATTTCACATTGTGCTAACCATTGCACTTTACTGTACAGTTTTATTTATATGTGTTTTATATGCAACTGACTGTTGATTGTCACATCCTGGTTAGACGTACAAAATCTCATTGCACTGTCTTGTACTGTGTAATGACAATAAAGTGAATCTAATCTAATCTAATTTTATAATTCTCTCTGACACAAAAGTCAAAACACCACTTCAGAACCCTGAATTGTATTGTTAAAAGTAGAAGTGTTTACACTCACTAGAACAGATATTATGGCTAGATGATGCCTCAACCACAATCTACATTTTTTATTGATTTGCTTGATTTATTTGGATGTATCTTAGCTACAACTGACTAATCTTCCAAGAATCAGGAATAATCCAACACCAATCTCTCTGAGCAGCGTTTTACTCACACTAGTCTGAGCAGGGTTTTACTCACACTAGTCTGAGCAGGGTTTTGGTCTGAGATTTGTTAAAAAAGGTACACAACAGGGGTACATTGTACATCCCACTATCAAAGTGTCTACTTTAATCTGAGGCGCAAACTAAACTGAGTGTGTTTGGTTAGAGTGTCTCTCTCTCCACACCTCTCTCTCTCGCTAAGAGACAGTAGGCTACAGACAGACACCCAGTCAAGCCCGACTCAGCCAGGAACAAGACTAGGCATGTCTAGTTAAGCAAGACCCAGCCAAGAACAAGACTATGCAAGTCTAGTTAAGCAAGACCCAGCCAAGAACGAGACTAGGCAAGTCGAATTAAGCAAGACCCAGCCAAGAACAAGACTAGGCAAGCTTAGTTAAGCATTTATTATTATACTTTTATTTTTAATACAGTATATCTATATTTGTATCATGTAAAAGTTTATATAAAATCTGCAAATGGATTTAGCAAAACAACTCCCAATTGTAATATTTTCTTCCCCATCTTACCTCTGACAATCTCTTGAGCGGGATTTCCAAGAGACTTGTCTGTAGTTTATTCTCTGCAGTATGACTTATGCGTCTCTTCAGATGTCCCTTCTTGCTGAAGCCGGGACTACTTCGTATTTTCGGTGTCTTCTTTGGTTTCAAAGTCATCAAACCTGGTCCTCCACTCTCCTTCCATTCATCACTGTCATCAGTCTCATTTTCAGAACTTTTATCATCACTGTCTTCAGTCTCAATTAGAGAACAGTCTGAAGAAAGCCTATCTCTAGTTGGTTCTAAGTCACCAGCTGGATCTAAGTTACTGTCTTGTTCTGATACTCTACAGTCCTCTCCATCAGGTTCTGTTTTCATCTGTTCAGTTGAGGTGCTGGGTAAAGAGTAAGCTTCTCGGTTTCTCTCCCTACGGGTTTGAAGAGGCTGGAAGGGCTGAGTGTTCTCTTGACCATCTTCACATTTCACTGGGTGTCCTGTGAACTCGGAGCCACCAGCTTCTTCCAGCCCTTGGTGTAGTTCATCTTTAATCTGTAGGAGCTCTGGGTGTAAGGTCATCTTGGAGCCATCAGCCTCCTCTAGATCTTGAAATAGTTCCTCTTCTTCCTCTTTAATCTGTAGGGACTCTGGGTCCTGGGTTTGGTTAAACCATGAGGACTGAGGTTTATCATCATCATGCTCAAATTTCACAGAGACAGGATTGAATGTGAACTTCATGATATCAGCCTCCTCCAGACCTTGAAGCTGCTCTCCCTCCTGACTGCTCCAGAGTTCCTCCTGTTCTTCTTTAATCTGTAGGGGCTCCGACTCCTCTTGGCCCAGACTGGGGCTCCTCTCCTGCTGCTCAGGGGGAACCTCCTCTTCACAGATAAACACCTGTAAGGCGAGGGAGTCTAGAAAGAAGGGCATACAATAATTTAAATGTAATTTGTTGTAACCATTTCTTTTGAAAGTAACAAAGGGACAGGTCACCGTTTCACACTATACTTCCCAGTGAAGCCCAAATAAAAAAGACATTAGCAGCTTCAGAGGCCAGAGGGTGGGACCTATAAAAGTGTTTTCTGCACCTCGCTCCCTCATTCTGGGCAAGATACACTCATGTCATGTGATGCGTAGTAGAGCCTCAGGCAGTGTTCATAAGATATACCATACCAGACACTAACTAGCGAGCTAGTCTTGGTGATCAACAGATGCTTTTGAGAACATTTGGGCATCTACAGTCAGAACAACTACTGCGATTGTAAAATATGATACAATACATATGATCAGAACTGTGACAGGTACAACTCTGGCTTGGATTGGTTTTTACTGGCTTTTGGAGTTGAATGGGACAAATTGCTGTCTGGATTTGTGCCTTGTATTAATAATATAACATTACACTTAACATTATCAAGTTTTGATATCACTATCGGAGTTGGACTTTCAGCATTACAGATTAGTTATTTGTTTAGGTGACATGACTGCATGACCGTTACTCATGCTTAAAGTGCCAATCTTGACAATCTCCATTTAAATAAATGTCTGTTAAGTCACTATCTATCGCTGAATGAGGTAACAATGGTGAATGAGCCTATGGCCCACTGATGAAAGCCTTTGCCTATGCAGCATTACCAAGTATTATGAACTGGGTGTCTGTGGCGACATTCCTGGGAAAGATCTTGCTGAAATTATGTAAATAAAGTAGAGCTGGGCCGTTAACGTGCTGCGTTAACGCTATACTAGTATCGCGCGATAATATAATTAACGCATTAATCTAAAAAAAAAAAAAAAAATTAAATTTTTTTTTTTACCTTTATTTACCCAGGGTAGGTTCGCTGAGCACAGATGCTCTTTTTCAGGAACGCCCTGCTTCACATTCACACAGTTCCATTCACACCTGGGAGCTGCCCAGTACAACCACAGTTGACACCATTGGCCACTGAGCAACTCCACTGGAGCAGTTGATTCAAGCTATGTCACATAGTTCAAGTTTGAAATGATTCTTTCTGTTTTGCTCCTGAGAGTGTGCTAGATACTGTACTGTAGGGCTGGGCGATATGGCCTAAATATGATATCACGATATTTTCTGACCTTTCGGCGATACACGATACACATCACGATGTTTTTCTTTTTTACCCCAAACAATTCATTATGAGGCTTACCAAGACAGTATTTGAGTTTGCAAGCTAACATTAAAGACAAAATAAAATACCCATGCATTTAGCATTTTTATATTAGATTTAGATTATTAGATTATATATTGCATATGAGATATTATATGATTTAGATATGAAATATGATGAATTGAAAATGGGGGACCCTGATGTAAACAAGACTAAAGTCTTTCTCTGGTCTGCATCCCCTTAACAATTGTATGTATTGAGCTGTACTGTACCCATTCTGCAATATGTTAAAGTTTTAAATCAATCAATCAATAAATAGCATTTTAGCATTTTTATGAAACTACTGTATATATGTATGTCTCTAAATGTTTTGATGAATTGAAAATGGAGGACCCTTATGTAAAAAAGCCGAAAGTCTTTTTCTGGTCTTCATCCTCCTGTACTGTATTGTACCCATTCTGCAACCTTTTAATACAGTTTTCATTCATTCATTCTGACGGAAACATAATCATTTTGATTGACAGTCGAGTCTGCCAATGACGTCACACCGCTTGCACCCGCCCTGCTGTTCTTAGCACCAATCGGCAAGCGTTATGACTTCCTGAATGTCCCGTGTGCTGAAGTGAACACTGAACATCAACAAAGCTACTAACGTTAGCTCCCCGCGGCCGTCGAGTAGGAGACCAGTGCTTCACAGGATGCTAAATGAGGCATAATGATTTTACTACAACGAATGTTATAATAAAAGCCTTTCCATACATCTGTCTGATTGAAAACTTTATTAACAGACCGCGGAATGGGCATATCTCAGCACAGGCTGAGATATGAACGAGTAACGTGTGGACAGATTGACGCGACACAATCCTCTTGGGCAAAACATCACGATATCCACGATACGTTGAAAATGTGTATCGTTAATGAACTGTACCCGATATTTATATAATATCGTCATATCGCCCAGCCCTACTGTACTGTACTGGTAATATTATTTATTTGTGTTAACTTCTGAATACAACAACTTATTAAACACAAGTACATCTTATTGAACATTATTTTGATATTTCATTACCAATTATCATAGCAAAACAGCTTTTTCAAACAGTCTGTAATGCATTTTGGAAACGGGAGATGGTCTCATGGTGTAATGGGCCACCTGGCCTGAGAAACATAAGGAGGAAAGAAAAAGTAAGGACTTACTTCTGGTCATTATTTGGGTAGAACACGCATATTTTGAATGCCTTCGGCAGGTTTTTTTTTTTTTTGTTTGAGCCATTTTAATCTAGATTAATCTAGATTAAATCCAGGATTGCAGATAGATTAATCTAGATTAAAAAAATTAATCTATGCCCACCTCTAAAATAAAGTAATAATTGACCACTAGGAAAAAGGTACATAATGTACATTCCGTCATATAACGTGTTATACAAGTTACATATAACGTAATATAATTACATATTGTATTGAAAATGTACAATGTGTACGTATTACAAATAAGTACATATTACATAATCATAGTATTGCTGTGTGTGTATCAGGGTGGCTGGGGGGGGGGGTTAGTGTAGTAGTGAGAGCACTCATCCGTGACCGCAGAAGTGTTTCCCCTAGGATTTTTTTTCGCAGTAAGGCAGCTGTTAGTAGCGGTGCATTTCTCTACACTGAGCTGAAATGAAACGATTGCACATAAATTTGGTAAATAAATATTAAAGTACAACTCCAACATTTTGGGAAATTAGCTTATTTAACATCTTCCCTGGAGTTAGATAAGAAGATACATACCTTTTTCGTCTCTCTGCATGCATTGGGCTTAGGGAACGCCTGGACCGTTAGCCTAGCTTAGCTTCATCACTGGAAGTGGGGCAGACATCTAGCCTAGTTCACTACAGTCAGGAAATATACTCCAAATACAATCAAAATACAACTCCCAAACGTTCCTGTAAACATGTTGTGACCTGTGTATTTGCCACATCTCCCAGTCACACAAGTAACACAAGTCTGCCAGTCACACAAGTCTCCCAGACACACAAGTCTCCCAGTCACACAAGTCTCCAAGTCACACGAGTCTCCCAGTCACACGAGTCTCCCAGTCACACAAGTCTCCAAGTCACACAAGTCTCCAAGTCACACAAGTTACACGAGTTTCCCAGTCACACAAGTCTCCAAGTCACACAAGTCTCCCAGTCACACAAGTCTCCCAGTCACACAAGTCTCAAGGTCACACAAGTCTCCCAGTCACACAAGTCACACGAGTCTCCCAGTCACACAAGTATCCAAGTCACACAAGTCACATGAGTCTCCCAGTCACACAAGTCTCCAAGTCACACAAGTCACACGAGTCTCCCAGTCACACAAGTATCCCAGTCACACAAGTCTCCCAGTCACACAAGTCTCCCAGTCACACAAGTCTCCAAGTCACACAAGTCACACGAGTCTCCCAGTCACACAAGTATCCAAGTCACACAAGTATCCAAGTCACACAAGTATCCAAGTCACACAAGTCACACGAGGCTCCCAGTCACACAAGTCACACAAGTCTCCCAGTCACACAAGTCTCCAAGTTACACGAGTCTCCCAGTCACACAAGTCTCCCAGTCACACAAGTCTCCAAGTCACACAAGTCACACAAGTCTCCCAGTCACACGAGTCTCCGAGTCACAAGTCTCCAAGTCACACAAGTGTCCCAGTCACACAAGTATCCTAGTCACACAAGTCTCCCAGTCACACAAGTCTCCCAGTCACACAAGTATCCCAGTCACACAAGTCTCCAAGTCACACAAGTCTCCCAGTCACACAAGTCTCCAAGTCACACAAGTCTCCCAGACACACAAGTCTCCAAATCACATGAGTCTCCCAGTCACACAAGTCACATGAGTCTCCCAGTCACACAAGTGACTTGGAGACTTGTGTGACTGGGAGATTTGTGTGACTGGGAGACTTGTGTGACTGGGAGACTAGTGTCACTGGGAGACTAGTATCACTGGGAGACTTGTGTGTCTGGGAGACTTGTGTGACTGGGAGACTTGTGTGACTTGGAGACTTGTGTGACTGGGAGACTTGTGTGACTGGGAGACTTGTGTCTGGGAGACTTGTGTGACTGGTAGACATGGTAAATACACAGGTCACAACATGTTTACAGGAACGTTTGGGAGTTGTATTTTGATTGTATTTAGAGTATATTTCCTGACTGTAGTGAACTAGGCTAGATGTCTGCCCCACTTCCAGTGATGAAGCTAAGCTAGGCTAACGGTCCAGGCGTTCCCTAAGCCCAATGCATGCAGAGAGATGAAAAAGATATGTATCTTCTTGTCTAACTCCAGGGAAGATGTTAAATTAGCAAATTTCCTAAAATGTTGGAGTTTTCCTTTAACAATATTTACAACACATAAATTTACTTATTTTTTTATTCAGTTCAGTTCAATGCAGTTCAACTGCCAGACCAGTGCAGTGCAATAACAAAATAATAATTAAATACAAAATAATAATTTGTTTAAATTCAGACATTTAAAAATATATATATATTATTTCTTTCAAAGAGATGTCCTTTAAATGTTCATGCTTCTCCCATCTCTGGCTGGCATCACCATGGTGATTAGTAGGGATGTCCCGATCCGATCCCGAAGATCGGGATCGGCAAAAAAAATTAATAAATAAAATCGGGATATTTTTTTTTATTCAACAAACATGACCATGTCCACGTCTTAAACTCATACTGAGGCCTTAGTTTTGGTTTTAAATTGCATATCATCATTCATTTATTTATTGTCACACAGAGCAGAAGAATTTTGCCAAAACAAACCAATAGTATCCAGCTGCAGAACGGCAGACCAGCCACACATTTCAGACCCAAATTAAAAAAAATAATATATATATTTTTAATCCCAATTTCTCACATTACATTCCCTGAATGTTGACGTCATCCAGGTGAAAAGTTAACTTCATTCAAGCGAGGCATTGCAATCCTTGACATAAATCATTTGATGTATAATTAAATCAAAGGAAATGCGTTTGGGTCTGAGAGTGTGGCTGGTCTGCCGTTCTGCAGCTGGATACTATTGGTTTGTTTTGGCAAAATTCTTCTGCTCTGTGTGACAATAAATAAATGAATGATGATATGCAATTTAAAACCAAAACTAAGGCCTCAGTATGAGTTTAAGACGTGAACATGGTCATGGCTTTCGACACCATGTAGCTTGTTGATTTTATGATCTTATTGTCTTACTGTGTTGTTGTTGTTGTTGTTGTATCGTTTTGTTACTGTGTCCTTTGCTTTTAAATATTTTTTAAGTACTCTGATCTTAAATTTGTATTGCTGCCTATGTTTACCTTCTTTTTTCTTCTCTTTTTTCGTTTTAAATCTTTTTATTTTTCATGAGGTTTCACATTCAATCGACAGATCTACAGAATGTTCAGTGTCACTCTCATGAAATTTTTTTAACAATTTTCCTTGTGCTCCCCACTCAATCCATTCTCCCATCTCTCACTCACACTCACACACACTGGGACATACACACACGTACACGCGCATACAGGCATACACACACACACACACACACACACACTTGCCCACATACAGGCACACATACACAAATAAACAATTAAACAACAAAAAAAATAAAAATAAAAATAAAATAAAGGGACAGTAGGTAAATCATAAGTAATAAGGAATAAAAGTGCAAATGTCGGTATTGTAAACAGTGACATTTTATAGCACCCAGTTGCTCACACCTGCTTATCGATGGCTACTCCGACAGAGAAGGGTCCGTGCCGCTGCACGTTCAGCTCCCTTTCCCAGACCCGACCCCGTGGGGGCAGGGTTTGACAGCCATGCGCAGGCAACCAGGCACTTATACGCAGACAAAGAGCCTCAACAGATCAGCTAATCTAATCTGCTAAAACTCCACGTCTGTTATATTAGATATGACACATTTATAGGACTACATTATGAGTTTCCAGTTGAGTATAGAGTGGGTTCCAAAGTTCTTGAAATAAGTGACCCTGGTTGTGCTTTTCAAGCGTTATCTTTTCTAAGGGAAGAAACTGAGATATTTGTTCTATGAACATATTGAATGTTGGTGAGATTTCATTTTTCCATAGAAGAAGTATACATTTCTTTGCAAAATATGTTATGTATACCAACAGTCTGCATTTCTTTTGGTCTAAGTGGCAGTTTGTTATATTATTTAATAGATAGACACATGGTGATAACTCAAATTCCAACTCCATGACAGATTTAGTAAATAAGTGGATCTTGTTCCAGAAATGCTTCAATTTGCTACATTGCCAGAACATATGCAGAAATGTTCCTTCTTTAATTTTACATCTTGGGCAATTTGGTGAGTTTTCTTTTGAGATTTTGTGCATTTTTACAGGAGTAAGGTATAATTTATGAATACATTTGAAATTACTTTCTTTGATCTTATTGCTTGTAAAGGGAAAGAAAGTTCGATCACAGATATCTTGCCAATTGTTTTCTTCAAATTTCGTTGCCAGGTCCGTCTCCCAGCATCTTAATAGAGCTGGGAAGACTGTTTGGCATTCATTAGTTAGAATTTCATATAGTTCACAGATTTTACCTTTAATTGTGGATGAGGTAGTTAGTTTTTCTTCCAATTCTGTCATTTCAAAGCTTAACTTGTTTTCTTTAGTAAGTGAACTTAACGTGCTTTGAATTTGCATATATTTTAAGAAGTCTGAGTTAGGAATGTTGTATTCTTCTCTTAGCTCCTGAAATGCTTTTAATTTCCAGTTTTTATGAAAAAGGTCTTTAAGTTGAGTTACCCCCAAGTGTCTCCACTTGTTTATATCAGTTGAATGAAAATATTTTTTTAGGTCAGGGTTTTGATGAATAGGTGAATAAACAGAGATGCATTTAGTTATGCCAAACTTTTTCGAGCAATCTTTCCATGCAGATAGGGTATTCACAACCGTGAAATATTGCTTTATATTTTCTATTTTGTCAAAATTCTTTATAAAAAAAAGAGAGTTTAGAGGTAAAAGATCAACCTGTCCCGCTTCTATCTGTATCCAGTGTGAGTCTGGTCCTCCCAATGACCATGATACTATAGTTCGAAGTTGGGCTGACCAGTAGTAGTGTTGGAGATTGGGAAGACCTAGACCACCCATGGACTCAGGTTTCATAAGAGTCAGTAATTTAATCCTTGGTTTTTTATTGGACCAAATACATTTTGAGATACGTTTATTCAATATGTTAAAATATGTTATAGAAAGAAAGTATCGATATTTAATTATTCATAAAAAAATATTATTTTTTTTGTATAAGGAAGTTGCATTGTTCATTTCAATACCTGTAATAGTACAGTAGTCCACACACACACATGTGCATTCAGTTAAGTTGGAATATGACTAATACAAACTAATACAAAGTTCAGTTTGTCAGGTACATGCAACACAGACTACAGTGTTTACATCTGTCTGCTTGAGAAAATACCATGTTCTGCAATAAAAATGATTTAAGTGAGATGAACAGACTGAACTTTATTTTATTAGATAAAACATGTTGACAAAGTTTTACTTTGCAGTTGAAAAAAGGTAATAAATTAAATTTGATAAAAAAAAATATATAATTATTTTTCCGCAATACTCAGCGTATCACAATATATTTAGTATTGCGATACTATTGTATCGTGACGCAAGTATCGCGATAGTATCGTATCGTGAGGTCTCTGGTGATTCCCACCCCTAATAAATACCATTACTTTCTAGTTATTAGGCTGAGCCCGAACGTTCGAACGTTATGCTGGCGTTCGGATTTTAATTAATGGCTTCGAATGTTCGAAGAAAAAAAAAAAAAAGGGCGCGTGGGGTTGAGTCGAGGTGAGGAGGCGCGTCCCCGCGGCGCTCGGCTCAATTATTCAATCATGGCAGCTGCAAGAAGTGGGAAGACGTCACCTGTGTGAAAACACTTTAAATTAACGGAGGATAAGGCAAAGGCTGTGTGTCAAATGTGCGAAAAGCAGGCGCCTTTGTGGGATATGACGTTCTGCTGTTTTTGTTTTGCTTTCAGAGCAGCTGTAGCTTTTGCGCTCTTTCTAAAATGCGCTACCAGATTCCTGCCCGCTGCAACAGTGCGATGCACGGTGCTCTGTTTGAGAGAGGAGTTTATGCACAGCTGTAATGTGAGTCCCGAGCAGCAGACCCCCTGGACCTTGCCCCAATTTTCTGGGTCCTGTTTAAGTGTCTCGGTACACAGCTTCATGTTTCTAACAAAATGGTAGGGATGCACCGAATGGGAAATTCTTGGCCGAAACCGATACCGAAAATAGAAAACAGTTGGCCGAAAACCGAATGCCGAAAGGCCAAAAATGATTGATAGAATAGATTTTTTTTACCAATGTTGTGGAACATTATGATTATGGAAAAATATATGATTATGGCAAAACTTAACTTAAATAATAAATAATCACTATTATGGGTCCATAAAACATTTATTCAGCACTTCTGAATGCATACAGTACATTAATTCCATCTTTTCTCTGGCTGCCGCGGCGGACATCTGTGCTCTACTGAGCGCACCTTTCTAGTCCCCAGATGAATGTGCTCTCTTGACTTTGGCACAGTAGACGCGCGACGTGTATGCTCGAGAAAGATTATATTATCAACGACAGACAGAGATTCGCTCTGAAGAATATGCATATTAGATCACTCAGTGATTAACCGCGACGGGCATATAGTAAATAAGCATGTTAAAGACGCATTTATTGGACGCGTTGCGCGCAGAATTTACATAGAAACAGCGCAACTCCCGACAGCGCGACATCATCACAACAACACGCGTTAGGTTACAGGTTGTTTCTGTTTCGGTGATATATTTTCGGTGAAAAAACTCTTTCGGCCAAAAGCCGAAAGGCCATTTTTTGCCATTTTTGGCCGACATTTCGGTGCATCCCTACAAAATGGATTTATGGATTGGATACACATTTATAGAAATGTCAAGCCCATAGAAAGCTTCAGTTATTCCAATTCATACGGCGATGTTCTACCGGGCCGGGGACAAAAGGTGAGTGCGTTATTATATGATATTATGTTTGACTGCTGTCTTTTCCCTTTATTTTCTTCTGAGTGCTTTGTTTAATTACATGTTTACATGAACAGCCACCACTGTAAACAAAATTGTTTTCACCGATAGACTATACAATGCCGCCCTCTGTAGGATCTATAATAATTTCGCCGCCGACTAAAGACGCACTTCTTCAACCATTATCTGAATAAAAAATTTAAATAAAAAGAAATATCTAACCCTAACTAACCGTACTGTCATGCACTTGTCCTAATAAACTAACCTACACTGTAGCACTCAACACTTTGATAAACATTGTTGCTCAGCTGATAGAGTTGTGCCCTTCCTGATGGCTTGTCGTACAGAACTTGTAAGTCGCTTTGGATAAAAGCGTCAGCTAAATGACTAAATGTAAATGTAATACAATGTTTAATAAAAGTTCCCGCAGTACTGGCCATCAGTCAAGGGAGCACTTGCAAACAGATAGCGTTAAACACAGCAGAAGATGGAAAACAGACAGACTGACCAACGGGGAACTGCATCCAACCCTAGTACAACCCTCGAGTATAAGTTACTAAGGACACATTTAAATCACAGAGGTGTAATGTTAGTCTATTGGAACTGTATACAGTGGTTAGCTTCTAGTTAGCGTTTTAGCTATAGCTGCTTGCTAGCTAACGTTAGCCCTGTGTGCGCGTGTGCTCAAAGCAGCCAGCCCCATGTTAGTTAGGTGTATCTGTTGACTATAATGTTTCCAAAAATGCACCGGACTACGACGTAAGGTTAGACATTTTATTGCATGCTCAACCAGTGCACAACAGCACACCAACCCAACTGACGTTACCACAACACTTGATGGTACTTCACAGCCCTGTCGTAAGACCACCGTGCTGTCTTAAAGACACAGTGAACACTGTTGTGATGCCTACCCAGATGCATTGACGCGGCTTGACAACCGAGGTTCAAAGTTAACTTCACAATCACAACACACACATCGTTTTTTTTGTTTCACTGCCCAACCCAGTCCAACCCAGCATCTTTCACTGCCCAGTTCAGCCCAACCCAGTCCAGAATAGTTCCCTCTTTCATGTTAATATGTTTTATGCTAATATTGTGAAGAGTAGAGACACTTATTAATGTTTTATGCTAATAAATATTTTAAAGAGTAGAGACACGGTGTGATTATTACTATGATTGAAAATGTATTTAGACGAAGACATACAAAGAAGTCATTATCACAATTAGCGATTTATTTTTGGCTGGTAAAAAAAATCGGCTACTCGCCAGTTGGCTGATAAGCCAAAACGTTTGTTTCCTCCCCTGGTGTTGGCCAAGGTACTGGGGCATATGCCAGGGCTGTACAGTGCGACATATATCGTAGCACGTGCTATGAAAAAAAACGGTCTGTGCGATGAATGAATTTACTGCAGTAGCACCCGTGCTATAGCCTGTGTGTGAGAAAATAAAATTGCGTGTGAAATGAATCGATGGGCCACGCTATTCTACTTGGTAGTCGTAGTCTATCGTGCGATTAAAAACCATGCCCCGTCTGCGTAGAGTCCATACATCCAACACCAAATCGCATAATTCCTAGCGAACAATCCCATTTTCCTCAGCGAGTCAAGAGCTAATTAGCCTACGACAAATTGAAGCTGTATTTTCAATTGCATCTCCGTGAAGTGAAGATGAAAATGAATGTGGCCTATTGCATCACCAAAGAAGAACTTCCTTTCAATATGTTTAAGCCGCTAATTTTGCTCTGCAATAAGTACAGAGCGGATATCAGTCCATCTTATGACAACCATGTCCGATGTAGAGAGATGATAGAGACCATAGCCGATGAAATTAAGTCGGACCTGGCGGAGGAAATTGGAGGAAGCCGCTACCTTTCAGTGATGATTGACGGGGACACGGACGCTTCCAACAAAGAATGCGAGATGGTCTACGTTCTAATCATTATAAATGGAAAGCCAACGAACAAGCTGATCGGACAACAGGAACTAGAGCAAAGCCATGCATTAGGTGAGTTGCCCACTATTAGGACATTTTTCAATACTTAAATACTGGCTACTTAAATTTCCATCCGGGGATCAATAAAGTATCAATCTATATCTAATAACGAGACAATATGCAAATAAGGTAATAATAATAATTGCCACAGATCCCCATATATGAAAGTGGCTGGCAACTTACTGCTGGTAAAATCAGTTTATTTCTCGTTTTGCATAGTATTACAACAATTAAAGTCCCACCGTAAGATCTACGGCCTCATAGGGGTCCATTAAACCTTTTTGATAGCGTCTTTCCTTCAAGTTGAACAGAACATCTCACTGTCAAAAGCACAAACGTAAACACTAGGCTTGGGCGGTATCATTTTTTTCATACCTTCATACCTTTCTGACATCACACCCCGCCAGGGACCGAAACTAGAGAGCGCCACCCGCCATTTGCGCTCAGTTTTTACGTTTGGCGCCTCCCACTGAGACGTCTGAGCGCCGTGTGACGGGCAATCAAATAGTCATGTGAAAACCGAAAATCATGATCCAATTCTTTAGCGGAGTTCTCACTCGCTGTCTCAGCACAGACATGAAGCGCGCACCGCGCACTGCTGCTGCTACCCCCTCCCCACCTGTTTCTGTATGCCTGCATGTAAACAGAGGCTATTGCCTCACCGTGACGTTAGTCTAGTCAGTGTGGGACCTTCGTGAGATAACGTTAGCTACCGTTACAAAATGACCCAGTCAACTATTCACTTAGTTTAATACATGAGGCATTGTGTAACGTTATCCAGCCGGCTAGCTACAGATAGCTCCCGACATCAACAAATCCTCCAGCAATAGTCCAGTGCATAATACCTCCGTTGGCTAGGTAACTAGTCACTACGAAATGTTGCAGTAAACTAAATAGTTCACTGAGGCGTTGTCCCAACGCCATCCAGCAGTAGCTACAGAAAGCTCCTGACATCAATGTCCTACAACAACAACATTCGTATTCGAGTCCCTGGCTTACATCGCATGAGTGAGGGCTGCTGACTAGGGTCCAGGTGCAGCGCCGGAGAATTCTTTTGCATGCTGAATGTAGCGTTTAGGGTCCAGCTGCACCCCCGGAGAATCCTTGCTGGAGCTGGAGGCCACTCGAGTATACACACAGACAGTGGAGCTGTTTGCAGACAGCGAGGTGGCGATGTCTCGCAGATAACACAATCACAAGTATTATTATATAATATATATATTTTATTAAAAAAAAATTATATAAAATAATAATAAAAAAAAAAAAGTATCAAAAAAAAGTTGGCAGGTAAGAAATATGCTTGGCGGGTAGATTCTTCCCATCTACCCGCCACTGGCCGGTGAGTCAAAAAGTTAATTTCGCTCCCTGCACCCCGCTATACGGTATATGACGGTATGACTTCCATCAGCGGGGGGGAGCTAGCTAAGTTAACAATATACTCATTAGCACCATACATAAAGATTTTCCGGGAGTAAATACTTGATATCATAACCATAGTTGCAAGACGTTATAGTGAAAAGGTCTCGTTATCTTGCATTGTTTCTACATAAGCAAGCACACGTTAATTTACATCCTCCCCAACATAACTGTGGTATCTTAAGAATGATACAAGACGCTTATATTGAAACGCTTTGACATTAGGGACGTTCTTTCAACCTAAACGTGCACTTTCAACCTCAAACCTAAATTCCTTAAAATCACCGAAGCCAATAAACAAACTGCACAGCGTGCACATGCGAGACACACAGATCGGTGCCATCCCTACTTTTCAAGGTATTGTATCGAAGTTAGAAATTCCAGTATTGTGACTAACACACACAACTGTAGAATTAGTGATGCACCGATGTGAAAATTGTGGCCGATACCGATAACCGATATTAATATTGCTGTTCTGGCCGATACCGATATTTACCGATGTCGATATCTCTGTATAGAATTTTTTTTTATGATAATCAAATAAAGAGCTATTTTCCAAAACGCATTTTTTTTTAAACTTTTGTAACTTATTTTCAGAAATGACTGATATTTTGAAACTATTTAAGGCCAAAACATGTACAAAAATAATTAAAAAATAATAATAATAATTTTTTTTAATATCGGCCCATATCGGCCCCATCTTGATATCGGACCGATACCGATGTGTAAAAAAACTGCCATATCGGCGGATATTATATGGGCGGCCGATATATCGTGCATCACTATGTAGAATGCATGTTTGTGCATGTACACAAACACAGACACACACAGAGGGACCATGGCTCCAGGGTGCGCCCGTTTTGGTCGCATTAAATTAATCCAGTCCACAACCCAGCTCCTCCAGTTCACAGCAGTTGGCCCGTCCTGGCCCTGCTTGGTTGTGGAGCCTGATTGCCACCGGCAGAAAGGACTGCCCGAAGTGCTTTGTGGTATGTCAGGGGGCCCGGGGGATAAGTCTGTGGCTAAACGTGGACCGCATTGCGGTCAGCTCATCATAGAGGGGGTGGCAGAGGTTCTCAAGGATAGCATGCAGCTTCCTCCTCGTCCTCCCTTCTGCCACCACCTCCAGACTGTGTCCAGGTCCACTCCCACCACTATTTGGGCAGGTGGGTCACGGAATTTCCTCTGCCATAGAATACGTCACTGGGCGCGTTTCTATTGGTCATGAGGCTTCCGTGAGTTTTTTTTCAGGCTCCATGTTGTCATTGTCAAGATTGAGTTATGCAGTGCGTGGAAACTTTGTTTTCTGCTCTGCTCTCTATTGCATATATGTTGAGCTTTTGGTCACGTAGCTCAATGTTTACATATATCTTTTCAATTATTACTCACGTGGGAGGTCTCTCTGGGGGTTCCCCGTCTCCTCTCTTTATACAGAGCAGTGTTGGCAGGGTTTCTTTCCCTCAGACGCGTCATATGGGGCCCGTATCTGTGTCTTTTGGCCAGCTTCCTACCGCTCGTCCCAGGGGGAACGTTGTCTGGGTTCTTGTTAGAATTACCATTGATGTGTTTTGGGTCTCGACGTGTACATAGAGCTGGCCCTGGGTGCTTCAGTGTGGAACCATGCATGGGCTGGCGCGCCTTGGTTGCTCATTATAGAAACTGCGTTTTTTGTAGAGCAACTGGGATGGAGGTTTTATCTCTTCCGAGCACCAGTGTACTAGGTTAGTCTCAACGAATTCTCGCTCATCTCTGGGGGGAGATGACGGAGTAGATCAAAACATTGGCGGAGGCCATAGAGCCATATGGAATCCGCGATCACGGAATCGTGGAATTGAGCAATAAAAATGGAATCAACTATACATTATTTTTTTTTTGTGTTGTGGGACTTGTACAGCACTTTGTTCAACTTTGTCAGTGCTGTAAAGTTTAAACCTTTTTAAATCTTAGACAAACAAAACACTTTGCTTTCATGAAATATTGTAAGCCGTCATTTGAGGCTTTATAAAAGCAGCACAATGTACACAAATCTGTCAGTGCCGAGTCCGACCTCATCTTAAATAACAAACAGGATTGCTTGTTGTAGTTAACAAAGAGAGGCAGAGTTGATTTTGCAAAAATATATATAATTTTCTTTAATTTTTTATTTTTTTTAATAATCGAAATTTATTTTCATATTCGAATCCCATGCCCATCGAACGAAGCTTCGAAGTATTTAAGACAGCCCTATTAAATGGACTGTTATATCTTATTAAATTGTGGACATTTATTCATTCCCACTTATTAGACACTATTTCTGATGGTAAAATGAGCGTACAAAGCAAAATACAGAATTCTGAAATATTAAAACGGAAAAAACGGAATTTGGAAAAAAATAAAATGGAATTTGGAAAATAATAAAACTGATTTCATATGGCTCTAGCGGAGGGGTCTCACGCCCATGGGGTGGGCCACCGGGCACGGTGCGTTCATGTTCTGACCGCCTTGGTGGCGCCCTCTGTGATGTTTTAGATCGACACGCGTACCTACCCCCCTCTTATGACTAGGGATGGTGGCGTGATTAGGACACAGGGCTGGTTCTGGTCGTGCCGGAACAGGTCAGTTATATTACGTCATAGCTTACGCTCTGCGCTGCTTAGTGGAACACGTCCTATATTAGTCTAACTACTGAATACATTTCTCCACATGTACATACACACCCATCCGCATGGCCACACCCCCAGGGCACGAAATTAACTTTTTGACTCACCGGCCAGTGGCGGGTAAATGGGAAAATTCCGCCAAGCATATTTCTTACCGGCCAAAAAAAATACGCATTTTTGTGTCACATATAGGGCTGCAACTAATGACTAATTTGGTAGTCGACTAATCTGCCGATTATTTTTTCGATTAGTCGACTAATCGAAAACCAATGTAAACAACAACAATTTTTTTTTTTTTTTTTTTTATTATTACCTATCTTTGTGAAAGTGGCTTCTCAGCTCTGGTCCAGCTGAAGACAGAGCAGAGGAACAGATTGGACATTGAGCATGACCTCAGAGTTGCTTGTCTACCATCACCCCAGACTTTGAGACTCTTGTCAGGACCAAACAACAACATCATAACATGATGATCCCATAGCAAATTAAAATAATGACTCATGAAACATTTGAATTTGGATCTTTAAGCCACTTTAAATGAAAATGTATTTGAAGAACAATACAGCAATCACTCATAACAAGATAAATAAATTAAATAGCGTATCGATATGAACTACACGCCAGGTGGCGGGCAGACCTCTCAGTGTCACTCGGCCAAACCTAAAATATGCCCGCCATTGGCGGGTGGCAGGCTCTAATTTCGTGCCCTGCACACCCACATCCGCTCCTCTACATAAGCAGGGGTGTGGCCATACTAAAAGCTCCTTCCTTATTTTCACCACCGGCAAGTGTCTGTATACACCACTTGAGTTTAGTGCCAAAATAGTTGGAAAGGAGCTACGTTGAAGAGAAAGAGCTGCGTTGACATTATATATTTGTTTTCTCTCACTATTTTTCGAGGAAATACAGCGATAATGTCTTCGCCACCGGAGTGTCTAGGAGATGATGATCATTCTGACCTCCACCGGAGCTTCGTATTAGGGGCTTGCGTCGCTGAGCAATCCCCGCCGGCATTACCTCCGGCTCTGCAGTTGGACACTTTGCTTGGGAGGCACTCTGCCGTGTGAGGGCTGGCGGCGTGAATATTTTCGGCAACCAACTTGTGTTTAGCGTTTCTCTGATTGGCCACTACGCCCATGTGACCGCGGCAGCGCGAGAGAGCTGCAGCGCGGAAATAGGCTGTCTATTGCCTCGCGCTGCAGCGCGGAAATAGGCTGTCTATTGCCATTCTCTAAGACAAACTCTAACCTTAACCAGCTCCTTAACAGCGCCTAAACTTAACCCTTCTAACCTTAACCAACTCCGAAACAATGCCTAACCTTAACCAACTCCGAAACAATGCTTAAAGTTAACATGCCTAAACTTAACCGGCGAAAGAATGCATGTTAAAAAAAAATAAAAAAGATTTAAGGGAATCGAACTTGTCACCAACGGACCGCAGGATCCACAGCAAGGCAGCGCTACCAATTGAGCTAGTTGTCGATGGTAAAAAAGGGGGGATTATTGCTACATAATGCTGCCGTGACGGAGCTCCGAGCTACGCTCTGCTGCTGCCGCGTCGCCGCGGGGGCGTGGCTAGACGCAAGTTGGGCGTGGCTAGACACAAGTTGGTTGCCTTTAATATTTAGGCGGGCTGGCGGCCTCTCTGGGGCGGGTGATGTTTTTGCAATGCAGGCGGCAGGTGTGTTGGTTGTGGGGGGAACTACACAGCTTACGAAGGTCCGGCTCCAGGCTGGTATCATTTTTCGCTGCCACTTAGCGGCGTGGAGGGGGTTCTGGTTTGATGCCCACGTTAACATGAGCTCCTCATCAAGAGCTTTGTTTCCCTGGGACCGTGATTCCGAATCTGCGGTTCAATTCCCCGGGTCTCTGGACAAACGGATACCCACTGTCGCCGCGCTGGCCCCGTTTTTTCAAAAGAATGAAAAGCACCCGGTGCAAGGGAGGTGAGCTTGGTGTTTCATTATGAGAATATCTCCATGCTCAAGTCGGCTATAGTCCGCGAGTGACTTGTTGCCGGCACCGCTATGGTAAACAGCGTTCTGTAGTGGGACGTGTATTGCCTTCTTTTTCCCTTCTCTCTTCGGATGAGAAGAAGGAAAGACAGCGGCTGTCTGAAGTGTTGGCCTGTATTGCTTTTCTCACGTTGTACAATTTTTCATTGGTAGCCGCTTAGCTTGCTTCTTAGCCGGGTTGAGCTAACTGTTAGCCAGTTAGCTGTTTAGCTACGATGTTAGCTGCCCGTTTTCGCTCGGCTGGGAACGTTAGCTTGATGCTATCAGTTAGCCTAGAGTTAGCTGTTAGCTTGTGCTACAACCATTGACATTAGCCGTGAGAATAGCAGGCCCTGGCACTCTGACTACGACATCATCTTTGACAGAAGATGTAGTCGGGCCTGCACCATGACCGGCTGCAGGAGGGGGGCGTCTCGCCGGAGTGAGGCTCCGGCCATAGCTTATTTTTGCCCCGCCAGCGAGAGGCCTTTCGTCAACGTGGAGACCAGCCTGTGTTGCGGCCTTTCACCCTGCGTTCCTTGGTGCAGTTAAGATGTCCATTGGACATTACCCCACTCTTCCTTCCTTCCTTCCCCTCCTGAATGTTTTGTTAATAACAATGTTTTTTTCCAGGCAAAACATTATGTTACTTCACTACATTTGGAGATACGACATGTGCTGTGTGTGAATTGTCTTGGTCGCTTGTATAGCTTGGGTAGTGTTGGCCAAAGCTTGTGCTTTTCTCTCTACCTAGAAACAGCGTTGTTTTTTACGTGAGTAAAAATGAACTGGGTTTTGGTTGTATGGAGAAGTTGTGTGTTCATGTAACGTTAGACAACGTGGCTGAGCCCACAACTGGCTGGGTTACCCTACAATGCTGTGCATTGTAGGCAGGGCTGTACGCTAAGCTTTTTCACTAGGGGCACACTTGCCCCTAAATGAGAAATTTAGGGGCAACACATATTTTTTAGGGGCAAATTTTTTAATAACAATTTTACCATTATTTATATCGATTGTTTTTTATTTAAAAAAAAAAGAAAAAAAAGATTTATATTTTTTTTTAATAAAATATACATATTATATAATCATACTTGTAGTTGTATTATCTGCGAGACATCGCCACCACGCAACAAGTCAAAATGCTTGCTATATGCAACCAGCTCCACTGTCTGTGTGTACTCGAGTAGCCTCCAGCTACGGCCAGGATTCTCCGGAGCTGCAGCTGGACCCTATACTGTAGCCTCCAGCTACGGCCAGGATTCTCCGGCGCTGCAGCTGGACCCTATTGACTATATTCAGCATGCCCTCAGCTCGAATACGCATCGACTCAGTGTTATAACTTATAAGACATTGATATCAGGAGCTATCTGAACTATTTAGTTTAATGGGACGTTTAGTTTTAAACAGTGAGCTAACGCGAGCTATCATGCACTACTAGACTTGCTGGAGCATTTGTTGATATCAGTAGCTAGCCGGCTGGCAGGCTCACCGAGGTCCCAGTGTCCCACTAGAGACTAGTGTTTACAACAGCCACGGGTGCGGGAGGGAGGAGGAGCAGACGCCGCAGCTCTCTCCGTGTGTCTGAGTTCAGTTCAGTTCGGCTCACTATAGGAGGTCGAACGCGTCGAAAATATGAAGCAATACTAACTTTACTTTTCTTCATAGCTAAATCAGACAGTCAGCCAGTCTATCAGAGTGAGTGCTCAGTCGATTGTTCCCGCTGATCATACCTGCTGAGTGCTCACTGCTCAGCTCGCGTGAGTGGCGTCATCATCACACGCCTTGGATAATTTAGGAGTGAAATGCGAATGCAAGGCTTGAAAGCACTGCTCGCAAGCCCGCCCCCAGATAATATTTACCAATCGCAACGGCCAATTAAAGGGGCAATTCGCGACCATCTCGTCGCACTGTACAGCCCTGGTAGGGCTGTCTTAAATACTTCGAAGCTTCGTTCGATGGCACAAGCTTATTTTTTAATAATTTTTTATTTTTTTTTGTCTCAAATCTTGCGGCTCCATTCCAATGAAACGAAAGTAAGCGGCGCCTTCCCGCCTCCATTCCAATGAAACGAAAGTAAGCGGCGCCTCGACTCCACATCTTTACAACAAGCACGTGGAGACAGGGCCGCTTCAGGGGGTGTGCGAGCAGTGCGGTCGCACAGGGCCTCACGGGAAGGGGGGCCTCGCAAAAATATATATATATTATTATTATTATTATTATTATTATTTTTTAGCAAGGCCCTCCGTCCCGCGAGGCCCTTTTTCATCACAGACCTGAAATCTAGTTTTGCTTACATGCTTATATATTTCACATTAGACGTTTGTAGAATAGTGTTCCGGGCTCTGCTGCTCTGCAGATATACTATTGGTTTTTCTTCTGTGCAAAGCATCGTTGGAGGACTAACACTAGGGGGAGCCGAGCTGGTTGGCGTCGGTCTGGTAGTCGGTAGAGAGATGTGAAGAAGACCGGAGCCACGAGGGGGTACAGCCAGGTATAGGGTCTATTCAGCGCTATCCAGAGGAGCGAGTGGATGTCTTTTGAAAAGCAGCATGGAGCAGAAGAAACAACACCGTGTGCCATAAGCTTGTTATCAATACCAAGTATGATTAGGTTATGCCAAGACGAAGAGGACGTTCGGCAGATGGACTGAAGATGAAAGTTGTTGCGTGTTAGAACCTTCAGTCAGGCTATAGCTATGTCGGCTAGTAGCAATTAGCTAAAGGCAGGGACAGGTAACTAGTGTTAGCTAACGCTAGCTAGCTAGCGTTAGCTAATGCTAGCTAACTAGCGTTAGCTAGCTACGTTATCGAGTGCTAACATGTGGCAGATAAACTAGGAGTCCCAAGTTCATCCCAACGGGGGGACAATATCATGGATTGGACTGGTACTTTTCATCTCCACGGTAGGAAAATGCATCGACGTCGTCTCCTTCCAACTTTGCCATTGAATCTGCGTTAGGGTGATCCGTCTCTGTCTCTCTCGTGCTGCACCCACCCGCTGTGGTGTGTCTCTCTCTCTCTCTCTCTCTCTCTCTCTCTCTCTCTCTCTCTATTCAATTCAAAAAGCTTTATTGGCATGAAAATTCACAAATGTTGCCAAGCACAATTATGACATAAACAGCAAACAACATAACAATATAAGATCAAAAGAAATAAAGGAGATGGTGCGGTGAGTAAAACATGGTACATTGTATATACAGTATATGTGTCCTACTGGTTGTCCCTTTTCTTGTGACATGAATTGACATATTTTGCAGCTAAAACTGCACATTCTTTCTATTCCCCCAGGAGGAATGGCAATTTCTGCACTTCTGTGTCATACTTTGGAATTCTGGGGAAATTATAAAAAAAATTGGAAATAATTCCTCCCTAATATTTCTGTAATTTTCACATTGTGTTAGGAAGTGTAGTTCTGTCTCTACGGCTCCCTCATCACAAAGACAGCACATCCTCTCTGGGCAGCCAGGTCTGTGTCTGCCCTTCTCTATCGCCAAACCATGGTCACTCAGTCTGTACCATGTCAGATTCTTTCTTAGATTCTTATCAGTTACTGTGCTGAGGTAGTCTGCCACAGTATACTGTCTGTTTAGGGCCAAATATGTTTCTAATTTGTGTTGTGATTGTGAGTTGATTACAATACGTAATGTATTTATCTTTTTCTTTGGTTATAATTTGGTTAGGTCTAATCTTCTGAGGCTGGCTAGGGTTTGTGATGTCAGAGTGTGAGATGTCAGCCAGTTTCATTATGAGTTGACAAAAGGGGCTCTTTGTAGGTCTCTTTCTCTCTATATATATGTTGACAGTTGACTGTATCATGCCCAGCCTCGGGCAGCGCTATTATTTAAGAATATGTTGACTGTATGCCCAGCCTCGGGCAGCGCTATTATTTAAGAATATGTTGACTGTATAAAATAAAAATAATAAAAAAATATTATATTAACAATTTGATCGCCATGGGTTAAATTCATAATTTACCATCCCTTGCCAGCTCTATTTGTCTATGGAGAAGTTCCCCTTCTTTGCAGGGCTATAACTTTTTAAATTCTATTGCTAAATTGCCATTATTATGGCCCATTCAATGTCCTATATGTATTGTTCAGGGTGTAGCAACGTTAAACTTTTTCATTCACATATTCATACTAAAATATGGTCTACTCTAAAGTATAAGTATGATTTATCGTTTTCTGCAGCTTTCTCCAGAACTTGATTTATAGCTCCAAATGCATTATATTGATGATGAAATACAGTTTGATAGCAATCGGCGCGAGATAAATTTCAACTGGACGTACTTCTAGAATGATCTACGTATGATCTGATGATGACCGGATGGGCGGGGGATCGTTTATAATTCCGTGGGCAGCGTTAGATGATTCATCCAGAGTGGGTCATATGTTCATCATAGCAGTTTATATGGAATAAGTTAGAAAATAACGCTGGATCTTACCGTATGTTCCTCGCGCCGTTGGACGATCAGCGTGGAGTAGACCGTTTTTGATTATGGGATGTTGATCCTGATGAACCATTTCCAGGTTGTATAATACTATATACGTACAAATAACGTTGTTTATTGAGTTAGGGCGAGCGATTGATCACCCAGTGTGTTGAGATGGAGTCCGGCTACCGATCGCGAGTGCCCGGACCACATATGGATGAGCACTTCCTGTTTGGCGCGCCCCTCCCTCTTGGCCGATCTGCCGATCGGCCACCAGATGGCGCTCTCGAACCGTTAGACAGTTGAGTGGAGCTCACCAGTACATCTCATGGCTCCGGAGGAGAAATATGATTTCGATCACAGATTTTTGAATTATTGACATCAAAGACGAGTTACGGCGTCTTCGGCAGAATGAGCATGGCTAGGAATGACGTGTAAACTCGTCATCGGCGATCATAGTGTTAATATTTTTTTTCTTCTTTTTTTACCTTTAGGGGGGGGGGGGGCCTCGTGTTTAAATCTCGCACAGGGCTTCGCATTTCTCCCAGGCTGCCCTGCGTGGAGATTATCTGTGTTGAAAACAACAAGGACATGTGCAGCAGACATGTCGACGAAGAAGCGAAGCAATGCTGTTTGTTATTTAAGATTATGTCGGACAGATTTGTGTTCATTGTGCTGCTTTTTTAAAGTGTCCCGACCCATATAAAAATATGTCTTAATAAAACGTGCTTAATTAAGTCGAATTCTGCCTTTGTCTCTATCAACTACATATAAATATTTATATAATTGTTTGCTTGATAGACGAAGGTTGCAACATAATTATGTAATCATGTCATGTCGTTGGCTGTGAGAGCAGCCCCACTGCACCCAGGCAGCGCAGCCGAGTGAAACCTTGTTGGCTGCGTCACAGTCACGAAAGAGGGCTACTTAATTACTTAATCCAATCCACTTTATTTATAGAGCACATTTAAAAACAACAAAGTTTACCAAAGTGCTGTACAAGTCCCACAACATAAGATACAAAATTAAAAATTAAAATTAAAAATATTAATTTTTTTTTTCTCGAAGCTTCGAATTAAAATCGAAGCTCGGCCCCGATGCTTTGATTGCCAAAAAAAGCTTCGAAGGTCAGCCCTAGTGCATAGTGGCATGTGATCTTGGTGGCGCCCTCTGTGATGTTTTGGATCGACACGCGTACCTACCCCCCTCTTAGGACTGGGGATGGTGGCGTGATTAGGACACGGGACTGGTTCTGGTCGCGCCGGACCAGGTCAGTTAACCCGTTGTCCGCCGGGGCGCAGATCTGCTGTTCTGGTTCCCTGAAGGACTTGTGCTTTTTCGGGGGGAAAATGCCGGGTTGGCCCGGGCGTTGCAGGGTTTGATGTTATGGAGGTGTTCGTGGTTATGTCACTGCGTGTTATCCTTCACTATTGCTTGGTCCATATTGTGTTGTACCTTGCGCTGTGCTAAAGGAGCCTGGTCCTTCTCCATTCTTTTTTCACCCCTCTCTTTTCCTGCTTGGCGGGGCTGGGAGGGGGCTGTCAAGGTGGTTCTTGTACCCCTCTGGCATCCCTGTGTACGTCCCGGTCCGCCGGGCCCAGGTCCGGACTCGTTCTCGTCAACCTGGGTTAACCCCTTCTTGAAAACTGAAACACTTGTACTGCCTGTATAGCCGGTGTATACGGCTACGCGCAGTTGTGTTTCGGAGTTTTTTTCTTGGGGGGGTTAAGGGGACAACCGCCTTCTGTTAAACTAAACATAGGGGGGTGGTTGGTTCCCCGGTGTGTTGGTAGCGGAGTCGACTCTCGGGTTTAGGCCGGGCTTGACCCCGTCTGCCTGCGAGTGTGCCCCCGCACTTTTCATGACGTCTGCCAATCGTGTCAGCCTTCTCTACCTCGGCCTCTCTAGGGGGTCGGGTTTTGTGGAGGCTGCGACATGGTGCACAGCATACCGAACGCCCCTTCCGCCGGGGTGCTGTTCACAGTAGACCCCTTAGGCGCCTGTCTAGTCCGCAGTGCTCCGGGCACAGGTTGAGTTACGCTCTTGACCTGTTGCCAGGATTGAGGGATCAACCTCTTTGGGGGTTGTCTCCCCGGTGCGCCGACTGGCCCCACAGTGTTGTGGGGGTGTAGCCTCTGTAGAGTGCTTCAGGGCGGCGTGCTGTACGGGGGAAGGGCCTGCTCTTGGATTGGGCCCTGTCCGATACGCTGGCGATGTTGGGGGTGGTGTCACTAGTGACCGTCTGGTGGGGTCTCGATGCTCCGGGGGGTCCTGACCCTCAGGCTGTTCCTGGGGCTGGGTCCTCCTCCGTGCTCCGCTGCTATGGCCTTGCCAAGGGTTGGGTTCTTGACCTTTGACCCCCGGGCTGTAACAGGTTTTTTTTTTCTTCAAAATTCGTTCCCTAGTGGCATGTGGGATGTGCGCCTGAGTAGTAGCGGGTCCTTCTGTGTGAAGGTAAGTCCCATGATCTGCTCACCCTGTGCGTTGAGTTGCTAAACCCTCTTCGCACAGTCTGATCCGATTCCCTCCCGTCCCCCTCTAGGGGGGTCCGTGGGCTCGGGTCCTCCCCGGTTCTGATGGTTATGGGGGGCCTCAGCGGGTACATTTGTCGAGCTTCCGCTCTGCTCAGCTCCTGTGTTCAAATAGAGCAGAGCGTAAGCTATACGATAATATAACATACGGTTATCCTATAACCATAGTTATATGAGTATAGCGAGCGCTCTGCTCTGACTCACTGAGGACCCCGTGGTCTTCGCCTTCAGTGGTGAAAGACTTGGGAAGGAGCTGTTAGTATAGCCACGCCCCTGCTTATGTAGAGGAGCGGATGTGGGTGTGGCCAGGCGGATGGGTGTGTACATGTGAAGAAATGTATTCAGTATTAGATTGATAAGGGATAGGGTTCCAATAGAGCAGAGCGCTCGCTATACTCATAACTATGGTTATAGGATAACCGTATGTTCTATAAGGTAATTTAGAACTGAACTTTGTAAAGAAACTCAAAGTGTTAAGAGTGATGCACTGCTCTGTTATTCTATTAAGTGTTATGAGTTGTACATTTTATTGTATATTTGTATTGAACTATTTTATCATTTTTAGAATTGCCTATTTTTAAACTGAATCAAACCACACTTTTTTACTCTGTCTATTCTATTTTATATTTGTATTACTGAATGAAACCGTAAACAGAGAGGCCTATTGGGATGTTAGATCCTAATGTGAACAACTGATTTACTTTGGAAATTACTCAATAACCAACTAGGCTGCAGTAAAAAACTTAAAACCAGATTCTCAAACATAAACATAAAGAAAGACAACACGCTCATCACAGACAAGCTGGATGTAGCCAATTACTTAAACAGTTTCTTCACAAACATAGCCACAACACTGGTAAACAAACTACCCTCCCACTCAGGGCATTATGGGGTAGAACACATAGTAGCATTACTACAAGAACCTAGGGGTCCACAAAGATGACTTCAAACTGGAAATGGTAACAACAGATGAGGTACTCAAAAAACTGAGCACCCTCCAACCTAACAAGGCCACTGGCCATGACAACATCCCCTCCAAATTCCTCAGAGACTCAGCAGCCGCCATCACCCCAGTCATCACACACATAATAAACCTCTCCATAAAACAGGGACACGTCCCCAAGGACTTCAAAATTGCGAGAGTAACACCCCTGCACAAAAAAGGCAGTAAATTAGACCCAGGCAACTACCGCCCTGTTTCTATCCTTACCTCCATCTCGAAAGTCATGGAAAAAATTGTATACGAACAGGTCGAAAAATACCTCTTCAGAACATCCCACTCCACTGACACATGCCTTCTCTATTTAAACGACCACATCAAACAAGAGGTGGACGCGGGCAAATACTGCGGCATGGTCATGCTGGACCTACAAAAGGCCTTCGACACTGTCAATCACACCATTCTGATTGACAAGCTAAAAGCAATTGGTTTTGATAGTCTATCATAGGGCTGGGCGATAAAACGATAACTATCGTGATAAATTATTTCCTCGAAATAAACATGAAACGTGGTCGCAAAGTTTCGATATATCGATTTTCCAAGCTTGGATATGAGCACTGTAGCACACGCACTAACAACCAATCAGTGAAGGAGATGGCGACAGTGAAGGTTTATAGTTTACGTGCCGAGTGGGTGTGTGGCGTGAATTCTGAGGCCACGGTTAGAGTAGTGTGGGGTATGCGGTGGACGTCGTTGCAATGTATTGGGGCGGAACGGAGCATTTTAGGGTGATTTTAGTACATTGTCGTGGGATACACCGCTTGCTCTGGCTAACTGTGTTCCATTCTTATAATGCATATGATCCAGTGGCGGTAGGTTGCCCCGTGGTGGAATATAATAATCTATGCACTGGGGTAGAAGAACGTGCGCGGACTGATGACGACATCAACTCGAGACATTCGCAGCAGCAAAACAAGTCTATTAATAGCCCGTCCATCGGCGCCGGGCATAAGAAGTTAATTAAACTTGACAGAAATTATATCGACGATAATTATCGATATCGAGTTATATGAAAATAATTTTATAATTTTATCGCGATAAAGTTTTTGGCAATATCGCCCAGCCCTAGTCCATCAGTGAGCTGGATGCAATCCTACCTGGAGGGGAGAGAGCAGATGGTGGAGGTAAACGGTACCCTATCCCCCCCCTCACAGTAAGCTGTGGTGTTCCACAAGGAAGCATACTAGGTCCGCTACTGTTCCTAATTTATGCAAATGACATGTCGTCAGCTTGTGACTGCAACTTGTTCCTGTTTGCGGACAACTCAGCCCTGCTGGTCTCTGACAAGAACAAGTTACAGATTGAAAAAACCCTCAGCTCAGAACTAGGCAAAATCTGCATATGGCTCGCTGATAACTATCATTACACATAGGGCTGGGCGATATGACCAAAAACGTTATCGCGATAAAATTATTAAATTATTTTCATATAACTCGATATCAATAATTATCGTCGATATAATGTCTGTCAAGTTTAAATAACTTATTATGCCCGGCACCGATACGCGGGCTGACTTGTTTTGCTGCTGTGAATGTCTTGAGAGTCGAGTTGATGTCGTCATCAGTCCGCGCACGTTAGCAGTTAGCCAAAGCAAGCTGAGTATTTCATGACAATGTACTAAAAAATAAAATAAAATACTGTTCCGCCCAATTCATTGCAACGACGTCCACCGTATACCCCACACTACTATAACAGTTACCCTCAGAATTCAAAACACACACCAACTCGGCAGGTAACCTGTGAAATAGCGCCGTGTAAGCTAATTAGCCATAGCCAGCCTCGTTTCCGAGCGGAGTATTTCATGACAATGTACTAAAAAATTACCCTAAAATACTCTGTTCCGCCCAATTCATTGCAACGACGTCCACCGTATACCCCACACTTCACTACTATAACAGTTACCCTCAGAATTCAAAACACACACCAACTCGGCAGGTAACCTGTGAAATAGCGCCGTGCAAGCTAATTAGCCATAGCCAGCCTTGTTTACTGAGTCCTATCTCCGCGCCTCCTTCCGGGTCTCTTTGCGACCACGTTTCATGTTTATTTCAAGGAAATAATTTATCGCGATAGTTATCGTTATCGTTTTATCGCCCAGCCCTAATTACACATGGGCAAAACAGAGTCCATTCTCTTCGGTTCAAATAACAAACTCAGCAAGACCGACGGCTTCTCAGTTACAGTGGGTGACAATATTGTCACAAGGAAAGAAGATATTACCTACCTGGGTTCCATCCTAGAGGCAAATCTTTCCTGTGACAAAATGGCATACAATGTAATAAAAAAAAGTCAACCAACGAACTCGATTCTTGTACCGGATCTCCTCACTGGTAAACAAGAATACCCTGAAGACTCTGGCAGGAGCACTCATTCAAGGGTACTACGACTAATCGACTATGCTTGCACCTCATGGTACCAAAGCACCTCAAAGGCGCTAAAAACAAAATTACAAACATCTCAAAACAAACTGGTCAGACTACTGCTTGACCTTACTCCTAGAACCCACCTCACCCCTGCCCACTTTGACAACCTAGGATGGCTTAGAGTAGACGACAGAGTACAGCAACTTGCAATGGGCCTGGTCTACAAGATACACTACACGACCAAGGTACCCATGTACATGTCAAAATACTTCCCAAAGGTCAGTGAATACCACGATCACAACACCAGAGGGAGCTCCACAAATCATGTTAAACCCAGATTCGGCTCAAACAAGGGACTAAATTATGCCACATCAATGTGGAACGCCCTACCCAAAGCTGTAAAGGAATGTGAATCACTACCCACTTTCAAAAACACTCAAAAAACACCTACGGGAGACTGCAATTCGAAACTGGCCCCTGTAAATGTCCTAACACAACCCCCTCCAATGTACAGTAAATTACCAAGTATGGTCTTGTCAATATTCCAATGTAAGTTTTGCTTGTACAGTTGTACAGTGTCCCCCACCCACCCCTCCTACCCCCCCCCCCCCCCCCCACTCCTACCCAACCCCCCCCCCCCCCCCCCCACTCCTACCCAACCCCCCCCCCCCCCCCCAACCACCTCCAATGTACAGTCCCCCCCCCACCTACCCAATGTAGTTTCTACGTCAAATGTATATACTCTTTTTTCTGGACACTTTTCGTATCACAAACAGTACTAATTTGCAAATCTGGTATGTCATAAATGTATAGATGTAGCAGTACTGTCTATCTGTATGTCATATATGTTACGATGAATGGAAAATGGGGGACCCTGATGTAAACAAGACGAAAGTCTTTCTCTGGTCTGCATCCCCTTAACAATTGTATGTATTGAGCTGTACTGTACCCATTCTGCAATCTGTTAATAAAGTTTTCAATCAATCAATCAATCCTTACCTTGCTACCTCTATCTTGTTCTGCTCGTGTAGCCGGACTAATGAATGAATGAATGAATGAATGAATGAATGAATGAAAACTTTATTTAACAGATTACAGAATGGGTACAATACAGTACGGCTCAATACACACAATTGTTAAGGGGATGCAGACTAGAGACAGACGTTTGTCTTGTTTACATCAGGGTCCCCCATTTTCAATTCATATTGACATTTATGGCATAGGGACTTACAGGTATTTAGTACTGATACATTTGTGACATATACGGTATTCAAATATACAGTACTGTTACCCATAGATCCTGACAGAGTATATATATGATGGGGAGGGGACTGTACATTAGGAGGGGGTGGGTGGGAGAGAAATATACATATGGTGGGTAGAGACTGTACATTTGGAATGAATGAAAACTTTATTAACAGATTGCAGAATGGGTACAATACAGTACGGCTCAATACACACAATTGTTAAGGGGATGCAGACCTGAGAAAGACGTTTGTCTTGTTTCCATCAGGGTCCCCCATTTTCAATTCATATAGACATTTATGACATACACAACATACATGACATTTATGGCATAGGGACATATAGGTATTTAGTACTGATACATTTGTGACATAAATGGTATTCAAATATACAGTACTGTTACCCCTAGATCCTGACAGAGTATATACATATGATGGGGAGGGGACTGTACATTTGGAGGGGGTGGGTGGGTGGGAGAGATATATACATACGGCGGGGAGGGAATATATACATGCGGTGGGGAGGAGACTGTCTATTAGGAGGTGGTGGGGGTTTTGGGCATTTACGGTGGCTAGTTTAGAATTGCAGCCTCCCGTAGGTGCTCTTTAAGAGCGGTTTTGAATGTGGGTAGGGATTCACATTCCTTTACAGCTATGGGTAGGGCGTTGTTCCACATTGATGTGGCATAATTGCGAAACGTTTAGTCCCTTGTTTGAGCCGAATCTGGGTTTAACATGATTTGTTGAGCTTCCTCTGGTGTTGTGGTTGTGGTATTCACTGACCTTTGGGAAGTATTTTGACATGTACATGGGTACCTTAGTCGTATAGTGTATCATGTAGACCAGGCCCATTGCAAGTTGCTGTACTCTGTTGTCTACTCTAAGCCATCCTAGGTTGTCAAAAGTGGGCAGGGGTGAGGTGGGTTCTGGGGGTAAGGTCAAGTAGTAGTCTGACCAGTTTGTTTTGTGATGTTTGTCATTTTGTTTTAAGCGCCTTTGAGGTGCTTTGGTACCATGAGGTGCATGCATAGTCGTAGTACCCTTGAATGAGTGCTCCTGCCAGAGTCTTCAGGGTATTCTTGGCCTACTAGGCCTACTATGCCTACTAGGTGTTTTTCCAGACAAAGAGATTCGGGTTCATCTTTAACTGAAACTAGTGGTGTATTTATGTTCAGTCTGTTAGGTAATAAAGACAGAAACAATGCAGCAGCATTAGGGTACAAATAATGATGGCGTCTGCAGCACACAAGGCCCAGCCTGGTTATGAAACGACTGCAAGCGGCTAGTAATGTGCCTAATAAAACATTCAATTGTGCAATGTCGTCATCTCAAATAGGAGCCTATTGATCAAGAGGGTGACATTAAAGTTCAAAGGACCTTATGATTTAACAAACCTGCTTCGTGTTTCTTCATCTCAGTTTCAGCATCAAAACATTCAGTAGTTTCACGGTGAAGAATCTGGCGATCAGTCTCTCCTCTAGTAGTTCATACTCCTCCACGGTGCTCCACCTTACTAGTCCGTTCAAATACTTCAAATATATCTTCTGCAGCTGCAGTTAGTCCATTCATTACACGATATCTGCATTATAGTTCTAGATATTATCAGAGAATTAGATTAGCATTATCTTATTAGCCATAGTTCTAGATATGATCAGAGAATTAGATTAGCATTAGCTTATTAGCCATAGGCAACGAGGTGAAGCTACAGTACACAAAGAGCGCGTGCTGACGTCATTTCCGCTGGCGCGGGGACTGCGACTGCGTCAAAGCTCTATAAACTCTAATGCTGCCAGTAGAGGGCGCTCCAAGCGCAGTCATTGTAATTGCGGGAGGTACACTAAATGGGAGGTTTACACAAAATCACTATTTATAACTAACAAAAATACATTTTGGAGAATATTCTTTCTTTTCTCTAAATGCATTCCATTGAAGTGGGAACTATGATACATCGGTGTGGTCTCGGTAAACACTTTTAAAAAGCAGCTAAAGACTGTGTTGTTCAAACAGTGTGACAAAATGGCATCCAATGTAATAAAAAAAAGTCAACCAACAAACTCGATTCTTGTACCGGATCTACTCTCTGGTAAACAAGAATACCCTGAAGACTCTGGCAGGAGCACTCATTCAAGGGTACTACGACTATGCTTGCACCTCATGGTACCAAAGCACCTCAAAGGCACTAAAAACCAAATTGCAAACATCTCAAAACAAACTAGTCAGACTACTGCTTGACCCGACTCCTAGAACCCACCTCACCCCTGCCCACTTTGACAACCTAGGATGGCTTAGAGTAGACGACAGAGTACAGCAACTTGCAATGGGCCTGGTCTACAAGATACACTACACGACCAAGGTACCCATGTACATGTCAAAATACTTCCCAAAGGTCAGTGAATACCACAATCACAACACCAGAGGGAGCTCCACAAATCATGTTAAACCGAGATTCGGCTCAAACAAGGGACTAAACACGTTTTGCAATTATGCCACATCAATGTGGAACGCCCTACCTAAAGCTGTAAAGGAATGTGAATCACTACCCTGTATTGTACCCATTCTGCAATCTGTTAAATAAAGTTTTCATTCATTCATTCATTCACCCACTTTCAAAAACACTCTAAAAGAACACCTACGGGAGACTGCAATTCAAAACTGGCCCCCACAAATGTCCTAACCCAGTTGTACAGTAAATTACCATGTATGGCTTTGTCAGTATTCCAATGTACAGTGTACAGAATCGGATCCGACTGTGCGTAGAGGGTTTAGCACCTCAACGCACAGGGTGAGCAGATCGTGGGATTTACCTTCACAGAAGGACCCGCAACCACTCAAGCGCGCATCCCACATGCCACTAGGGAACGAACAGGAAGAAAAAAAAACGTTACAGCTCCCAATATCACGGGGTCAAAGGTCAAGAACCCAACCCCGTGGCAAGGCCGTAGCAGCGGAGCACAGAGGAGGACCCAGCCCCAGGAACAGCCTGAGGGCCAGGACCCCCCGAAAAAGGGGGCCCGGTGAGGTCAACGATGCCGTAGCATCGGGACTCCACCAGACGGTCACTGGTTCCGGCACGACCAGAACCAGTCCCGCGTCCTAGTCACGCCGCCATCCCCAGTCCTAAGAGGGGGGTAGGTATGCGTGCCAATCTAAAACATCACAGAGGGCGTCACCAAGATGGTCAGTATGCGAATGCACTGCTCCTGGTGGCCCACCTCATGGGTGTGAGACCCCTCCGCCAATGTTTTGATCTACTCAGTCATCTCCCCCGGAGATGCACGTGAGCCGTCGAGTCTAACCTAGTGCACTGGCGCTCGGTAGAGATAAAAACTCCTTCCCAGCCACCCGCATAGAAAACGCAGTCTTTTCGTCTTGGGCAACCAAGGCGCGCCAGCCATAAAGTGGTTCCACATGGAAAGCACCCAGGGCCAGCGCTATATGCACGTCGAGAACCCAAAACATATCGATGGCGAATTCTAATAAGAAACACCAGACAACGTTTCCTCCATGCTGTCTGGGACGAGCAGCAGGAAGCCGGCCTATAAGACACAGACACGGGTCTCATATGACGCGTCTGAGGGTAAAACCCTGTCAATTCTGCTCTTTACATAAGAGGGGAAGACAGAAGTTCCCCCAGAGACACCTCTACGTGAGTAATAATTGAAAAAGATAAATGTAATAACAATTGGGCCAAGTGACCAACGGCCCAATACACACTTTAATAGAGAGCAGAGCAGAAAACAAACAGTTCTCGAATGCATCGCATCATCCAACTTTGACAATGACAGCGGTCTTCAGCACAGACCTGAAAACTCACGGATGTCTCATGACCAACAGGAAAAACACGCCCAGTGATGTATTCCATGGCCGGGGGGAAATCCCGTGACCCACCCATCCTAACATGGAGTGAAACCAGGGAACAGGGGGACTGACAGGCAGGAGATCCCACCTCCCGGCCAATCAGTAAAGGGGGGAGGGGTTATTAGTCCACCCCTTATGACCCCTCACCCCTGATACGATGCAACAACAAAGCAGAGCCATGACACCAGTCGTAGCGCGCTACATGAAAGCGCATTACACCTGTTAGGGTAACAGCTTCACATTCTGCATGCCAGCCACAGACGATAACCTCGTTTGTGCAAAAAACGGGCTTTATACACGGCTTCAGGCTCATGTGCGAACTTGCCACCTGAATTTTTACACCTTTACCCTAAAGTAAGAAAAACACAGACCAAAGAGGGAGGCCAAAGGCCTTGGTACAAGAGCTATACATGTAAACTTCTGTAGGCTAACACCTCACCCAGTTGTGGACTCAATGCCACGTTTACTTAAACGTGAAAACATGATACACACAACCCTCTTTCACAATAAAAAAGGGCAAAAGTTCACTCCCACTATTGCAAGAGGAACGCCGTCTTTTATGACGAGAGAAGACATAAGTCCTCGACCAAGTGTTAGCTACAGGCCTTGCTAAGTCCATAATAGCGACAAAACAATTTTCAGAGAAAACTGCACTCTCCCTAAGCAAGAGCACAACCCCAGCAATAGCTGAGGGATTACACCGTATCCCCAAAAATATAGTGAATCAACACACGTTTTGAAAACAAAATCATATTTGAGGGGAGGGGGGGGCAAACCGGGGAATCATTTCACCCACCCCCTCACCACCTCACCCCTGATACGACGCCAAAAGAAAAAAACAGAGCCGTGACACCAGGTGCATGGTGCGGCAGATGAAGCACATACTCACCTGTAGAGTAAAGCTTTACATCATGCACGCCAGCCACAGCCGATAACCTTGTTTGAAAACAGGTTTTATCCACGGCTCTACTTATGTGTGAAAACTTGCCACTCGTTATTTTTACCATTACCCTTAAGTAAAGAAAATAACAAGCTAAGAGAGGGCTCAGGCCCTCGATCACATGCCACTATCTACAGCACTGCAGGTTAACACGCAGCCACGTTGTCTCTAAACGTTACATGAACACACAGACACAACTTCTCATCATACAACAAAAAACTCCAGTAAATTTTTACTCACGTAAAAAATAACGCACTTTTTAGGTAGAGAGAAAGACACAAGCCTTGGCAAATGCTAAAACCCAAGCTATACAAGACAGCGACCAAGACCATTTTCACACAGCACACGTCGTATCTCCAAATGCAGTGAAGCAACATATGTTTTGTTAAACAAAGACATCGTTATTAATCAAAACATTCGGGAGGGGGAAGAAGGAAGAGTGGGGTAATGTCCAATGGACATCTTACCTGCACCTCGTACGCAGGACGAAAGGCCGCAAACACAGGTTGGTCTACCACGTTGACAAGGCCTCTCACTGGCAGGGCCAGAAGCTGCGACGGTGGAGCCTCGCTCCGGCGTGACACCCCCCTCCTGCGGCAGGTCATGGTGCAGGCCCGACGACATCTTCTGCCAGAGATGACACCCTAGTCAGAGTGCCAGGGCCCGCTACCTCATCACGGCTAGTGCCAATGGTTGTAGCATAAGCTAACAACTAACTCCAGGCTAACTGATAGCATCAAGCTAACATTTCCAGCCGAGCGTAGCCGCCAGCTAACGACTTAGCCTAGGAGCTAACTGGCTAACAGTTAGCTTCTACCGGCTATCAATAGCCACTAGCTAACGCAGTAGCAAGCTAAGCGGCTACATAACGTGAGAATAGCGATACAGGCCAACACTTCTGATAGCCGCTGTCTTTTCCTCTTCTTATCCGAAGAAAAAAGGGAAAAAGGCAACACACGTCCCTCTCACAGAACAGTGTTTACCAGACACAGCGGCATCGGCAGTAAGCCCCTCATTGTACGCGGGCTGCAGCCGACTCGAGCTCGGAGATATTTCCATAATGAAACACCAAACTCTCATCCCTCGTACCGGGTGTTTTCGTCTTGAAAAACGGGGCCAGCGCGGCGGCAGAGGGTATCCGTTTTCCAGAGACCCGGTGAATCGAACCGCAGACTCGGAATCATGGCCCCAGGAAAAACAAAGCTACTACTTCACTGAGGAGGAGTCTATGTTATCGTGGGGCATCAAACTAGAACCCCCTCCACGCCGCTATAAGGGGCAAATAAGGGATTCTAGCTTGGAGCCGACCTTCGCAAGCTTGTACAGTTGTCCCCTGACACACCCGAGGCTCGCGTCGCAAAAACATCACCCGCCCAGGGAGACCGTCAGCTCCCACACAGCCGACCGTCTCCTGAGGCATAGTATCCAGCTGCAGAGCCAGAGACAACGCCGGCGGGGATTGCTCAGCGACGCGGGCCCCAATGCGAAGCGCCGGTGGAGGTCAGAACGATCATCATCTTCTAGACTCTCCAGTGGTGAAGACATTATCGCTTTATTTTCTCGAAAAATTGTGAGAGAGAAAACAAAGATACAATGTCAACGCAGCTCCTCTCCAATAAGTATTTTTGGCACTAAATTTAAAGTGGTGTGTTACACACACTTTTCGGTGGTGAAAATAGGGAAGGAGCTGATGGTGTGGCCACGACCCCGCTTATATAGAGGAGCGGATGTGGGTGTGGCCAGGCGGATGGGTGTGTGCATGTGGAGAAAATTATTCATTATTAGAGTGGATAAAGGGATAGTTCCATAAAGAGCAGAGCGTAAGCTATACGATCTATAACCACAAACCCCTTTTTCTTTTTTCATAATTGGAATTTTCTATACACTTAAATATATTATGGAATAATATAACATCAACGTATCAGTAAAAGAATATAACACAATTATACACAATACACAATGAATCTATACCAAATGGAATATTACTATTATTAAATACCATTCCCAATACAATTACTCAAATAACAATTCAAAACAATATAAGAATGTGTGGCATTCAAAATGATTGTAATAAAATGCCGTGCTTGAGCATGATAACAAACATATAGAAGACACATACATATAATCCCCTATCCCCATTTCCCTCCCTCCCTTTAAAGTACACGACCGGTCTGCCCAAAACAAGCAATTCATCCTTAACTTTCCTATGCAAATTGCCATAGGATCTAAAACTATCGATTCTACCATTAGTAGAATGTCAACAGTGGCTTGGCCACTCTCCCGTTAAATAAAAAGGAGATATGAATATAAAATTAAAATTAAATAAAAAATATGCCTCAAATATCAAAGTATATTCACGTGGCTTCCTAAGGATTGTGACACTCACTGGGCTTAAGAGATGAAATGATACATCATGTTTAAAGCCATATAATTTTAACTGTTTACTATTTAAAAAAAAAAATCCACATGATTAACATTAATAGCCCAATCTCAAGATATCTGTAACAAATTACAAATATTTCCGAATTTTAACCACTTATATTTGTGTTTGTTTGATACCATGTCTGTTTTTATTGAAAAAATTCATATTCATATTCATCATATTTCTATAAATTTTAGACACCATATTACAGCGTGTGAAAAATGGACAAAATTCCTGTGAATAAGAATCTGCCATTATAAAAAAGAAAGGTTGACTATTTCGGTCAGAAATAGCGGTCAGAAATAGCCGTTAGTAAGCGTTAGTAAGCACCAGTTAGTACTAATCTATTACTAAAAGGTATGTATTGTATGTATTTTGAATGCCTGGTGTAATTATTCTGTTTATTTATCGATATATGATGTGAAAATTAGAGATTAGAGATAAAAAAAAAAATTAGACTTGCGGTTTTATGGCGGTTTTTATAGCGGTTTTATTAACATGGAAGTGGATGGAGTAGAAAACATGACAGGGCCCCTGAAGGCACTAAAAACTATAACTATTTTTTTAGAGTGTTTCAAATTATAAGCTTTTGACACAATGAACATATGTAAAAAGAAGATATTTTCCCAATTTCATGAAATAATAATAAACACAGACACCGCTGTGCTCACACACACACACAAAATATTTCAAAAAAGTAGTTTATGACCAGGGAGCCACAAGGGTTAAACCTTATACGAACTTGTGTAAGTTAAAACACCCTGAAGAATAAAAGAGAGGTATTGGACTAAATTAGAGAAACCTCAAAGAGTATAGAACATTTACTCAAATCTTAAAAGAACTTTGCTAAGTTTAAACACCTGGATGGAATAAAATGGAAAAGTAGTGGAGCTATTGCAAAATGATAAGAAGGTTTTTAAATACGTATATGCAGTTCGTCCCTCAAGCCAGGGGTGGGCGATGTTCCGCTGTGAAGACTGTTGTTCCTCCGGATGTGATCTAAGCTGTGTGTATAGTCACAGAGTGTTGTTAGAGTTCCAGAACATTCAATATGTCACAGAACGTTATTAATGTTCCAGCACATTCCAATATGTCACAGACCGTTGTTAGAGTTCCAGAATATTCCAATATGTCAGCAACAGAAAAGTGTACCCACACGGGGGAAACCTCAGGCCCCACACAATGACTTGCATAAAATTCATAGATCTAGCCGGCCCAGATATAGCGAACCATTAAAATAATACAATATCCAGCGTCAAATATTAACCTATTTATAAATCGAGGTTACAAAATTAATTTGACGCCGTTTGGTGTTAAAGCCATAACGCAGTGATCAGAAAAAAAGGAAAGCCTATCCTTCACGTAGTGGGTCCTGCATGTAGTTCTCGGCGTCTTTAGGCGAGGAGAGATGAACCCTCCGTCCGTCTTTATCGACGATGGAAAGCTTTGCAGGGTACCACAGTGTGGGCTTGAGACCTTTCTCATAAAGTAGAGACATCGCTGGCTTGTAACGGGCTCGTAGAATCACAACTTCACAGCAATAATCCTCGTAGAAATAAACTGGTTTCCCGTTGTATTTCAGAATACCCTTCATCTTCCGTGCCTCCCGAATAATCATATCTCTTGTTCCAATTTGACGTAGGCTAGCAATAACTACCCTAGGTTTGTTGTTGCTGTTAATTCGGCATCCAATTCTGTAGCACTGATCCACTTCAGGTGGCATAGAGAGGATACCCGATCCCAGAATTTCATGTAACACTGCCGCAAACGAGGTATTGGGTTGTACACAGCTCACTGACTCATCCAGACCCACTATACGGATATTCAATCTAGGGGAATGGTATTAGAGTTCGAATATCTTAGCCGTTAGCTTCTCGTTGTTTTCATCTATCTTATCCGTTAGCTTCTCGTTGTAGTCATATATAGCTCCATTGACCACATAGAATCTCTGCGTGTGTTCGACCAAGGTGGCTTCCACTGCAACAGTACGTTCGATATGTTCACCAGCCGCTGTCCTTAACTCTTTGATTTTGGTATCGATAGAATCTTTGATAGCGTCAACCTTATCAGTTAAGGTCTTCATTAGCTTAGCAAGAGATTCTATATCGGCGGAGGTGGCAGGGACGGTGGAAGAGGTGGCAGTCTCAGCTGTTTTTGTCTCGATATCTCTTGCTCTGTCACGCACGGAACCCGTATCCACAATCGGATCGTCTGCAGTTGATTTAGTTCCCGGTTTCTCTTTCCTTGGTGCCATCTTGATTCTTTCAGTCAATATAGTTAGTTGAAGATCTCAGTTGATATATACGTCGAGGTTTAAACACATTGGTGGTGTAAAAAGAGGCTTTTAAAAGCAAAATAAAAATAACGGGAGAGGAGCTCTAACCAAAGCGACCTACTCCATCCTCAAGCTAAACCGGAAGCTTTTTATTCGTTTTTGATGAAGATTGTTCTCTTTGAGAAATATATCAGCGTCCTCCTTTGAATGACACGTTATTTGCTTCCCTTTGAAGTCGATCTGCAATGATGAGGGCCAGCACATTCTATAGACAATGCCATTGTCTTGTAGGACGGTTTTGGCCTCGAGAAACATTTATTTTCTCATTTTATGAATAGCCGGTGGAATGTCTTGGTAGATTTGGATTTTGGCATTTTCAAACGTGAGGGAGCGCTTTTCCCTGGCCAGCTGTTGAATCTTATTGTTCTCCTGTAGACGGAGCAAGCGAATCCAAACATTACGGCCTGCGGTTGGGCGCGTGTTTGGAGCTCGGTGCGCTGCTTGTAGTTCAATACGCCTCGGGAGGGGAGCGTCAGAGCCGAACAGGTTAGAAAAGAACCTCTTGAAAAAGGCGATTGGGTCGGGACCTTCTCTCCCCTCGGGAAGGCCGTGGATTTTAAGATTAAACCTTCTGCTGCGATATTCTGCGTCGATATATTCTGCGTCGATATATCTGCGTCGATATTCTTCTCCGTCAGGTATATGATTTATTTTTCTAATTTGTGAAGTCGGCTGTCAGCGTGTTGGGTTTGGTCCTCGACGTCACTGATCCGCTGCTCCATTGTGTCTACTCTTGTTGTCAAACCTGTCAGCTTTCCATCCATGGCTGTCAAGGCAGATTGGATTTTATCCACTTGTTTGGCGATTCTGTTTGAGACATCAGTCCCGTCTTTAATTGCCTTAATTAGGTCACCAAGATTTAATTCCGCTGAATCTGTCATGACTGTTGGCGTGTGACGTATCCTTCGCCTTGGCTGTATATCTGCTAAAGTGTCGGGAGGGCCTTTGCTTCGGAGTCCTTCACTCATTTAATAAATAACATTTATATTCAATCCGACATTAAACGAAATGTCTAAGCAGGCAAGGCGGGTTCAGTGCAACAGTGACATTAGTAAATTCTTTAGTCAAGTATTAAGTTGGTACAATAAACTCTGCGTCAGGAGCACAGGGAGCGTGCGACTACCCTTAGGGACAGCATTTTTAAAAAACCTGCGTACAAAGTTCTATGTGAGTCTGGCTACAGTGGCCCTGTTGTCATCGATGCAGCTGACACCGATGCCTATGGCAGCGGTCATCTCGCAACAGCTGCCCAGTATGCTCTGTATCAGGAGAAAGCAGGAGACGGTCTTCTGCCATGGCCTGGTTATGAGGAGATGGCAGACTGTATTGTGCAGCTACACTGTATTACAGGCTGTGATGCCAACTCAGGCTTCTATGGCAGGGTAAGTTGTCGACAGTGATGCAGTGGTGGTCCCACGCAGTACCACGCCATCCTAGCAGTTTTTTCTGAGCAGAAGTACGCGCACGGATGTGCACGCGCGCACACAAAAATGCGTTCACAACTTACTCGACTCGTTGCGCCGTGCGCCAAGTACCGGCACTTATCTATCACCTAGAAGACTTTGCATAATAATAGGATACCAATAGCATAACAAAGAACGAGAAGAGCCAAACCAAAATACAAGCCCTGTGGGGGTTTGCTTGATCTGTGGAGCTCTCACTATGTGACAAATGGTCCCGACTGGAAGGATGAGGCATTTCTTAAGTTGTGCTTCAGAAGGAAACTGTCCTTCTGTAAACTAAGTTACATTGTTAATTTAGTTTGTATTTACTTTTCTAGTTTAAGTTAATTAAATTAAAGAAATTGTAACTACAATATTGTATCTACAATTAGATTTAAAACATTGTTTGTTTTTCAACCATATCTGTTGACAATATAATTTCTTTATATATTGAAGGCTACATCCTGCTACCTTTTTCAGCTTCTCTATTTCAAGGCAATATTTAAAAAAAAACTAAACTAAACCTAGTAATTTCCTATACAAACATGTGTCCTACTATTTATGCATAATAATCATCTGTTCTGTGAGCACGCGAGGGATCATGTATGCGTGCGCGCGTGCACGTGGCGTCCAGGCAGTTCTGATATTACGACTGCACCCAGGGGCGGAGCTTCCTACAGGCGATATAGGCGGTTGCCAGAGGGGGCGCGAAAATATATAAAAAATTTAAATAAAAAATACGTTTTTTATTTTTTTTTAATATATATTTGTTTTTGCTTGCCCCCGTTTTTGGCGCCCCCCTCTATATCTGCAACTATTATTTTTACATTAAAAAATAATTCTAACATAAGGGAAAATGAGCCAAAAATCTAAAACGGTCGGTCGGTCTGAGCCTCAGCTTTAGGTGTTCACAGTCAGAACATGCTAGAGCGCTGTGCATTGATGGGTATCGGTCAAGTGTTTATAGAATTGAGCGTCGAGGGCGGCGCAGCGGACATTGCGCTCGTCACCAATGCAAGATACACCGGGTTCGAATCCGGCTGTCGGCGTTGCCTCCGGCTTGGGCCGGCCATCATACTAACTCAATTGGCAGAGTTAGCGGGTGGGTAGTCGATGGGTGGTAATCTGGACGTTGTAAACAGCGACTCCTACAGGTCGGTTGGGGTGCCTGTACAGCAGAGACAGGAAAATGGCGGAGGCAGTGTGAGCCTCCTACACGTTACTCCTCGCCAAAATAAGAGTCCGCGCTGGCAGGTGAAAAGATGCGACAGGCTGCCTCCACATGTATCGGAGGGGACATGTGACAGGCTTCTATCCTCCCTACAATCGGCCAGTGGGGGGCACATGCGAGCAACGTTCAAGACAGGGGAGGGGAGAATTGGCACGGCTAAATTGGGATGGGAGAAAAATAGAAACATTAGGAGAAAAAGTGGATAAAAAAAAAGAATTGAGCGTTGAGGAAAGAAAGACTAATGTTAGAGAACTATGAAGAGACAAAAGCCATCCGGGTCGCAGTATAAAAAGAGAAGAAAAGAAGAAGAAGAGAAACGTGCCAAGGTAAAAGGTATGCAATTTTGTACAACTTCCAAGACCTGCCACACCAAGAGCTGATGAAGCAAGCAGAGGCACTTGTACACACCTTAAACCATGGAGGGAAATCGGATTTGGATGAGAAGGAGCTGGCTCAGGAGTTGGGAAAATGTACCTGACTTGCCATCAAAGAGCATGACAACTCTTGAGTTGTTGAAATTCATACACACAAAGCAGCTCACAGAAATATATCCCAACTTGTGTATTGCTCTGCGGATCAGTGCAACGCTACCAGTAGCTTCAGCCGAGAGGAGTTTTTCCAAATTAAAACTCTTGAAAACATACCTGAGGTCAACCATAGCTCAAGAACGCCTCAGTGGTCTGGCTGTAATCAGTATTAACCATGAGGTTGGTGGTCAGATTTCATATGATGATGTGATTGATGACTTTGCAGCGAGGAAGGCCAGAAGGATTGCACTGTAAATGGAAACGCTACAGGCTAACCTTGAAGTGTGATGATAGGGAGTGGAATTTAAATAGTTCTTCAGACAAAGTGAATTTATAATTTTTATTTATTTGTTTGTTTATTTAGCATATTATATTTTGATGATATATGTGTAACATATTTTACAATACATAATTTTCTTTTAAAGCAAATGTGCACGTTATTTTATTGTTTGTTATTGTTATTATTATTATTGATTGTTAGCTAAGTTGTTTGTTTTAATTCTTTAGTGTGCACTTTACATTTCTTCTTAACACTTTGAGTGCCACGCCGGGTTTTCCTTTTTACCCCCTGAATGCCACCATCGGTGCCAATGTTAACCTTAAAGGGGAACTCCACTTTTTTTGGAAATTAGCTTATTTAACATCTTCCCTGGAGTTAGACAAGAAGATGCATACCTTTTTTGTCTCTGTGCGTGCATTTTAGCTTTGGGAATAGACGCTCCGTTAGCATAGCTTAGCTTCATCACTGGAAGTGAGGCAGGACAGTAGCCTTACAGTGCCTTACAGTGTATTGCAAGGTCTGACATTGACCAAACTTGATATGCATGACCTTGGTGGGCTCTAGGTCAACTCCTGAAAAGGGGGTCAATGTCAGACCTTGCAATCAAAAGTTAGGGGGCGCACAGAAATTATGGCAAGGGTTATTAGCCCCCTAACTTTTGATTGCAAAGTCTGACATTGACCCCCTTTTCAGGAGTTGACCTAGAGCCCACCAAGGTCATGCATATCAAGTTTGGTCAATGTCAGACCTTGCAATACACTGTAAGGCACTGTAAGGCTACTGTCCTGCCTCACTTCCAGTGATGAAGCTAAGCTATGCTAACGGAGCGTCTATTCCCAAAGCTAAAATGCACGCACAGAGACAAAAAAGGTATGCATCTTCTTGTCTAACTCCAGGGAAGATGTTAAATAAGCTAATTTCCAAAAAAAAGTGGAGTTCCCCTTTAATATCGCCTAATCTATGTTTTAAATTATGGCTATGTGTCTAATCTGCCCATCGCATTATCAAAGACTATTTTCCAGTCAGTGCTGTCAAGGCAGATTGGTTTTTTATCGCGTCATTTCCGTTTCAGAGCATTTAGAAAAGCACCCGTTTTGAAATAAAAAACAGCCCATTCTGGACCATTCTATGAAAATCGTCTTTTACTGGAATATTCCACAACGTTGATATTCGTCGGCCTTTTTATGAATCGTTTTCAAATAAACGCTAGATGATCAATATTATACGTGCACGCAAGCACATTCGGGCCGCGCACGGATAATCGCAGCGTTGATTTCCTCTTGGACTTTTACAGTGAAACCGAAAGAGCCCATTTCACAAAACAGCTTATAACTTCATCAAAATTAGTCTGATTATCCTAACACTGATAACATAGAGTCCTTACCTGACATCAGATGGTATCCAACTCGTATATTCCAATTCCTGATCACCATTCGAAAAAATCGATAAGTGTATAGATCCAACGCGATACAGTAGAACTCCATGATCAGCGGGGCTCAGAGGCTCCAGAATGAACTGTGGTAACCCCGGCTGGATCAGTGGACTGGAAAATGTGGAGTACCGGATTGTTTCCCCCATCCATTTTCATTGAGTCCATTCCAAAATCCCTTATGTCATCTGAAAGACGATAGGGGGCGCTTTTTTCCACATATGATCTCCGGCGGTGCTCGTGTATACTCGGGTAGGCTTGCGTGATGCAATATGATTTCAGATCGCTAAAAAAAAAAAAAAAAATCTCGTGAGTGGCTTTCAACCACATAAAAATAAACCCGAGATATCTCGTGTGTGGCAGTTAAAGTGTTAATTTCCTTTGAAAGAAAATTTGCACATTATTTTATTGTTTGTTATTGTTATTATTATTGTGTGTTAGCTAAGTTGTTTATTTGTTTTAATTCTTTAGTGTGCACTTTACATTTATTCTTAGCTCTTGTTCTTGCTTGTAAAAAATAAAGGTGCAGTACTTTACTGTATAACTGTTAACCCTTTCACTGCCACATGACAGAGGGTTAACCCTTTACTATCACACAACCGACGGTCGTATTGTCGCAGTGAAAAGGGTTAACCGTTTGGTAGCGCGGCAGTGAAAGGGTTAAGATGTTTTGATTTTTGGGGGGGGGGGGGGCGCAGTGGTGAAGCTCGCCTAGGGCGCCAAATGTGCTAGGTCCGCCCCTGACTGCACCCCTGGTTGTCAATGTATGACAAGGTGGCGAAGAGCCCTGTGGCACGACGGCTGCTCTCACGGTGGGGAGATAGCCTTGACCTTGAGGAGGTGGTAGAGGAGCTCTTCGAGTTCACATGACATGTTATCTATGGCGACAAGAAGAGTAGCACCATGGCTGAGGCCTGTGCCACAAGGTGGAAGAGAATTAAGAACACCACTCAGACATGGCTGGGAGCTGGCCGCTGTCGCCCTGTCCGCCACACACAACCTGCTCTCCCAACAAACCTACCTGCACCAGGGCCAGCTGAAGAAAACGAGGAAGAGGACAATGAGGATGGTGATGAGGGAGATGATGATGTACAGAGGAGGGGGGATTCATTGGAATCTGATGATTCAGAATCTAGTGAGGCAGAATGCTGATTCGGACTGATCATGACATGTTTAAAGTGGTTTCAGTCTTAACCTGTTCAAGTTACATTATTCACATACATCACTATTAAAGAGTGTATTTTGAAGTATAATTAGTTATCTTGTCATACTGTACATTCATCAATTATTTTACTGAGATCTTTATGAAGGTAGTGTGTTTAAAGTACAGCAGTACCATGGTCTAATTGGTTTTGACATTAAGGATTTCTGGGTAAAAATTATGTCATAACGTAAACATTTTCAAAGGTTTAAAAAAGAAAATGCAAGATGGCGCCAGCAGGTGTCATATACGGAAGTATATAAGATATACAGGGGTAGTTCTAAGGCGTGTGCATTGATCTGGAGTTATATTGTTACACTGAACGTGAATGAGTCAGTCGGTTACTGCATAGCCTACTGAAGTTGTCAATAAATGAGCTGAGCTCGCACCAAGTCATAGCCTCCAGACGATTAATCTACATGGTGTCAGAAGTAAAGTAGACAGAAATGGCAACATTTCAACCGCCGGCGAGTTTTCCTTTCGACAAACCAGGAGAATGGCCCGAATGGAAGCAACGTTTTGTGAGATTCAGAATGGCTACCAAGTTGGATAAGGAAGATGGTGCCGTGCAGGTTAGCAGTCTGATATATGCTATGGGAAGCGAGTCGGAGAATATATTCCGTTCGTTTGAATTTGAAGTAGTAAAAAATGACTTTACAAGAGTGCTAGTGAAGTTCGATGACTACTTTGTACCGCGACGGAACGTCATACACAAACGGGCATGTTTCCATCAACGGGTGCAGAGAGCAGGAGAAAAAGCAGATACTTTTATTAGGGCTTTGTATAAACTGGCTGTACATTGTGATTTCGGCGTGAGCAAGGATGAGAACATCCGTGACAGAATCGTCGTTGGAGTCCTCGACAAAGAAGTCTCCCGTAAGTTGCAGATGACGAGGGACCTGACACTCACGCTGACCATAGAGACGGTCAGGCAGTCTGAAGAGGTTGCGGCGCAGATCAGCATGCAAGGAGAGACAGCCGGAGGCGGGGCGATACACGAGGTCACTCACAACAAGCGTTACAAAGGCAATGGCCGCCAGGGTAAGCCACAAGGGGGCGACAGAGGACAATGTAGACAGTGTGGGAGAGCGTGGCACAGTAGAGATGCGACCTGTCCAGCTAAAAAGTCCACATGTAATACCTGCGACAAAGTAGGGCACTGGAGCAAAGTGTGTAGAAATAGGAAAGCAGTATGTGAGGTCAGAGAACAAAAATAAGTGCAGCAACAACAGCAGGACTCCGGGTCAGAAGATGGGTACTACATGGGGGAAGTGAGTAAAGCAGGTGGGTCGCCAAAGAGGTGGGCCGTCAAGGTGTTGATGGGCTCCACACTGGTCGAGTTTAAAATCGACACTGGGGCGGATGTGAGCATCATTCGCGAGGAGACCTACCACTCACTCATGCCAAACAGACCGCTGGAGCCTGCGGAAATACCACTGGACAGCCCAGGTGGCAAGATGCATTGCATAGGACAGATCCAGAGCACTGTGACCTACAAGGGTAAGACACACCCACTCACAGTTTATGTCATCCGGGGGCCTACAGTAAACAACCTACTCAGCAGGCCAATGTCAGTGAAAATGAATCTAGTGAGAAGAGTGGAGGAAACGGTGAGCAGCAGCGGGAAAAATGAACATTTGCAGGCATACGGGGAGCATGGGACATTACAAACTGAACCAATAAGAATACTGCTGAAAGATGGCACCCAGCCGTACGCTGTATACACAGCACGACGTGTACCTCTCCCTATGCTGCACAAGGTCAAGGAGGAGCTCCAAAGGATGGAGAGGAACGGCATCATCGAGAAGGTGACACAGCCTACCGATTGGTGTGCACCCATGGTGCCGGTCCTGAAGAGCATAGGCAAAGCCTGCATCAGTGTGGATCTCAAGAGGCTGAACGAGGCTGTTAAAAGAGAACAGTACACCCTGCCCACTACCGACGAGATCACAGCAAAGCTAAGCGGGCCACAGTCTTCACGTCACTCGATGCCGCCAGTGGATTCTTCCAAATCCTGTTGCACCCAGACAGCTGTAAGCTCACCACCTTCATCACGCCGTTTGGCAGGTTCAACTTCAAGTGACTGCCATTCGGGATCACAAGCGCGCCTGAAATCTTCCAGAGGAAGATGATGGAGACCCTGGACGGGTTAGAGGGCGTTGAGATCTTCATGGACGACATTCTCGTCTATGGGGCCACAGAAAAGGAGCATGACAGTCGCCTGAAGAAGGTGATGCAGCGCATAGAGACGGCTGGCCTGAAGCTGAATAGAGAAAAGTGCTCCATCAAGCAAAGTCAGCTACGCTTTCTCGGGCACATCATCGACCAGTCCGGGATCCGGCCTGACCCAGCGAAAGTGGAGGCTATCCGGCAGCTGGCGCCGCCAACAGATGTGCAGGAGCTGAGGAGGGTGCTGGGAATGGTGAATTATCTCGGCAGGTACGTCCCAGACCTCTCACCAGGACAGCCGCTGTATGAGCTCCTGAAGCACAAGAATGCATGGACATGGAATCATGCCCAGCAAACTGCTTTTCAGAGGATCAAAGAGCTGTTGACCACCAGTACCACCAGTACGTGAGAAAGCCCACCGCCGTGTCTGCCGACGCAAGCAGTTACGGGTTAGGGGGCATGCTACTTCAACTTCATGACGAGCAGTGGAAACCTGTGGCGTACTGCTCAAGACGCCTCACAGAAGCAGAAACGTGCTACGCCCAGATTGAAAAAGAAGGTCTGGCAGGCGTGTTGGCGTGCGAGAGGTTCGACCCGTACCTCAGTGGACTGGGCCAGTTCAAGCTAATAACTGACCACAAGCCCCTTGTACCTCTCATTAACACTCGCAGCCTGGACAATGTGCCTCTCCGATGCCAACGACTCCTCACGAGGCTCATGAGGTTCAACGCGGTGGCAGAGTATGCTCCTGGAAAGACTCTGGTCATCGCAGATACTCTGTCACACAGCCCAATGGCCAACATAGGTGCAGACTTGGACACACAGCGTGAGGTGGCATGCTATGTGGCTAGTGTAATGGACGAGATCAGAGCGGCCACAGCAGCTGACGCCGAACTGTCGTCACACTCATAAAAAAGGGATGGCCTGAACACCTTGCCGAGGTGCCTATCGAGGCAAGACCCTATGGCCAAGTGAAATCAGAGCTGTCAGAGCTAAATGGACTTGTCCTAAGAGGGAACAGGATTGTCATGCCGAGACAGATGAGAGGAGAGATCCTTCAGAGAATCCATGAAGGGCACCAGGGCCTAGTGAAATGTAGGGAGAGAGCGAGTTCCCCAGTATGGTGGCCTGGTCTCTCCACAGAGTTAAGCCAGCTCGTGGCGTCGTGCCAGGTGTGCTGTGAACTGAAAAGAACTCAACAAAAAGAGCCTCTCCTCTCCACGCCACTCCCAGAGCGACCCTGGAAGAGGATCGCCATGGACCTCTGTGAGTACAAGCACAACAACTACCTAGTAATATCAGATTATTACTCTAGGTTCATCGAGATACTCCACCTGTCTTCCACAACCAGTACACAAGTCATTCAGAGGCTGAAGGCCGTGTTCGCGAGATTCAGAATTCCTGAGGAAGTGGTGAGCGACAATGGACCCCAGTTCGCAAATATGGAGTTCAAGGAGCTGGCTAGGCAACTGGACTTCAAACACTACACGTCCAGCCCTCATCACCCGCAAGGCAACGGGCACGCAGAGAGAGCCATGCAGACGGCAAAGAAAATCCTCAAGCAAGATGACCCAGCTATGGCTCTACTGAGCTACAGGTCTACTCCGTGCTCCTCCACAGGCTACAGTCCAGCGGAGCTCTTGATGGGGAGGAAACTCAGAACCACCCTCCCCACTCTTGAGAAAAACCTCACCCCAAAATGGCCCAGCAAGACAGCTGTGCGAGAGAAGGATCAGAAGGAAAAAGCTAAACAGGCCTTTTACTTCAACTGCCGTCATGGGGCCAGGACCCTACCCACCCTGTGACCAGGAGACGTTGTACTCTCCAAGCTGGACCATGACAAGAAGTGGTCCTTGCCAGCAGTGATCTCCAGCGAGAGCAGCACCCCAAGATCCTTCGTCATCCAGACACAGCAAGGAACAGAGCTGCGGCGGAACCGGCGCCACCTCCAACTGGTGCCTGCGATGCAGCCAACCCCAGCAATACCTGGTGAGTGCGCAGGGACAGACTCCCACTCTGACAGACACACCTTGTTAGAGACTGTTCCTGCCAGTCAGAGTGTGGCTACAGCTACACCTACAACCCCGTTGTCTGGTCAAACGGTGACCCGATCGGGACGACTGAGTAAGCCAGTCAAGACTTGACCTGTAGATCGGTCAGGTAAAATGGACTGTGCATAGTTTTTGGGTACAATGTTAAAAAAAAGAGGAAAAAAAAGAAAGGAATGTTGTATTGGATGTTCAAATGTTGGTTGGTGATTTAACTGTAATAATAACACTTGAAAGCTTAAACAGTTCATTGTTTTAGACAGAGACCAGAATGTGTGATGATGTCTCAGATTTAAGTTAAAAAGATATGTTCAGCCTATAGTACTTTTCATTTGGAATGTTCCTATGATGTTAGAGATAACATGCTGAAAAGGGGAGATGTCATATACGGAAGTATATAAGATATACAGGGGTAGTTCTAAGGCATGCGCATTGATCTGGAGTTATATTGTTACACTGAACGTGAATGAGTCAGTCTGTTACTGCATACTGAAGTTGTCAATAAATGAGCAGAGCTCGCACCAAGTCATAGCCTCCAGACGATTAATCTACAGCAGGTATTTTGGATTTGGCCGAGATTTTTGGTAGGGACACAGGGGCTAAATCTTTTATAAAAGGTCCATAGAATCATCAAAACATCTTAGCCAGAGAATGGTCACAGAATAGAGGCCGTTTAGTCGACCCCAACACTAGCCCAAGATACAGAAGACGAGAATACCATCATGGACACAAATGGTATTTTCAGACAATAGAGGCAGTCTAGTCGACTCTAACAAGCTAAGCTAACACTAGGCCCAGCTAAACTAACACTATAGCCAAAGATACACCGGTACCAGCTAAGAAAATACTAGCTCCTGCTACCGAAGGGAAAAACTACAGAAATATACCAGATAACAGTAACTATTGCAATGAACGTGGAGCAAGACCGAAAACAAACGGCCTCCCCTGAGAAACAGGAGCAGTGGAAACCAGACTAGAGAGAGAGCTAATGACTGGCTCTGCTAACTAGCTAACATCAAGCCCAGGAGCAAGAAGCCATGGCCGTAGCCAGCTATGAGGTCACCGAGTTCCGGACCTCGGTAACTATTTGGTCAACGACCGGCCCATTTGGTACTGACTGACACTGGGCCGGCCCAATAATCACATCTCTTACTAAGGGTGCAGAGAAATTGCCGGCGGAAAAAATCCGAAAACTAGAGGTGGATGCTGAAATATATAATAAAATCACAGACATGTTTGCTGCTTCAACGTCGTCATCCAGCAACAAGTTTAACAGCCTCAGGTAGCCAGCCAGGCAGAGACACAGGCAGCAGGGCCGAGGAGGGACAGTGAGCTGGAGGAGGAACCTGAGGTAGTTTGTGTGTGCCATGGTGATGTCGATAATAATATGAATGATAACGTTATTTGGTCAGCATCGCGTTGGCTAAAATAAGCCCACGTTACTGTGAGTGACCATCACATCTAAGCTGATCAGCACTACTAATGAGACGCTGCCCCCTAGTGGCCGGCGGTAATTTTTGTTTGGGTCAAACTCTCCAAACAAACAAGCACACCATTGATTTAATTGCCATATAAATCACACATACAAAGATCTAACTATTACTCCTCTCTGACAATGAATATAAAACAAACAGGTGATCTATTAACTGTGTAAACCTTATGCAATATTCATCATTGATATTTGTGTAACCAGGTCAATTGGACATTGTTTATTATTATTATTGGGGTTTGAAATGTCACCAAATCCTGTTTATTATTTTATTACGGATTGAAATGTTATCAAATCCTGTTTACAAATGTTTACAAGTGGTTATTATTATTTATTATTTCTTTATAGCAAAGGCACTTTTATTTGAACGTAACTTGGAAAGTTCACGTTCAAGAGTGTAGCACTTCCGGGTCAGGTATTCGCGCGTGTTAGGAGCAGCCTTCCGGTTTGGGTTCAGTTTACGACACGAACTCAACGTGGAGGTATGTGTATTACTGTGGCGCGCCGCACTATTGTGTTTCATACTGTTGTATATATTTTGTATAAGAATTGAATGTCGATAATAATTACTTGCTAGTTGTGACGAACGGTGTGGTTGTATGGTGTGCACAATTGAAGGTCTTGGTCGGTGTACTTCATCGAGGCAATATAGTTAACTAGTGTTCTCTGTCCACAGACGTATTGAGAGCACACATGTTGACGCTGTTTTCCTATTGTGGCAATTCCACCATTCGTTTCCATGCAGGTATGTGTTTCGATATGTGTTTATTGTGCCTTAATATGTGTTTATTGTGCAATATATTGTTTATGCAGTTTACGACACGAACTCAACGTGGAGACGTATTGAGAGCACACATGTTGACGCTGTTTTCCTATTGTGGCAATTCCACCATTCGTTTCCATGCAGGTGGCCTCCATTGCAGACCATCAAATAAATGATTGAACAGTGTTCACGTGTGCCGACTCATCCCTAAGCCTCTCACACAAAGAACACAACGCAGGAAAAGATTCACGGGCAGAACGTCCGTTACATTGGTGCCGTCGACCTTCGGATAAAGATTCATCAAAGGCAGAAGGGAGAACGTCATCTGATCGTTCACCGGGGACTACAGGCCACAGCCACAGTGACTCCACAGTCACAGCCTCATCAATGGTGAGACGCTGCCATCTAGTGGCCGGTGAAAAGAACCTCACCCTACGGGGCTTCAGACAGTGAAGGTATGTCACAATAGACAGTGGTGAAACGCTGCCATCTAGTGGCCGGTGAAAAGAACTTGTCATCCTACGTGGCTCAAGCACAGTGGTATGCACAGCAGACAGTGAATGGCCCTGGAGAGGTGGAAAGGCTGCTGTTTTGTAAATTGTGAACAGACAATGAATGAACTGAAGAAGAGAAAGACATGAAGATGAGGATGCATGTCAGTGGATGTGCAGAAGACATTTAGATATTAATTGTATATATAATATATAAGGGTTTATTTATTTGATTGGTTAACCCCTTATGTAAAGTCATTCCTATTCAATTTTTTTTTCCATTTTCTTTCTACTACAGTATTTAAAATACCTGAACAGGTTATTTAATTTTTTTTCTTCTTCTGTTGAGTCAGAACACCTAAGGGTGAGAGTAGGACAATGGCAGAAGGGGGGAATACAGATGTAGTAGTTGATATTGAATTGATTGGGGAGGGGGGATTTTACAACCGGCTCTCAGAGACGGAAGCAACAGGACCAGATCCAGTGACATTTGACACTCCACAGTTTACCTCCACGAGGTACGTGAATCGTGCCAGGCCAAGTCTACCCCCAGTTGATGGGCGGCTAACAGGTGAAAGGCCAGGGTTAGAGTATGTGGACCGTGCCAGGCCAAGTCAATCACCAGTTAGTGAGCGGCTAACAGGTGAACAGCCAGGGTTAGAGTATGTGGACCGTGCCGGGCCAAGTCAATCACCAGTTAGTGAGCAACTAACGGGTGAACAGCCAGAGTTAAGTGCGCTCATCACACAGCTGGCAGAAAAGATTGGCGAGTCCATCACAGCTAAGTTGCAGTTTAGCAGGAGCACAGACACCATTAGGTCTATTGAGCGTCCCTCAGAGGTGACAGTGCCACACAGAATAGTCGTGCACTCAGACGCCAGAGAGCCCCCTATATTCAGGGGTGATAATTCAGACAAATTCACTGTTTATGAGTGGGAGAATTTGGTTACATCATACATGAGGAAACGAGCCACTCCAGTTGGTGAGCAATCACAGGAGATTCTATCTAAGCTCATGGGTAAAGCAGGGGATGTGGTAAGGATAAAGTTGCGTAACAACAAGTCTATTGACCACACAAGGAACCCTCACATGATTTTTGACATACTAAAACAACATTTTAGTGAACTCTCATACTCGAGCATGCCCCTGGCGGACTTTTATAGTACACTACCAAAGCCTGGTGAAGATGCTATGGAGTTTTGGATCAGGTTAAATAGGACAGTAGAAGTAGCTGATGAGTGTTTGAGAAGGCAAGGCCGTAGTATCGAGGACCCGAGTCACGAGGTCAGCATGATGTTTATCAAACACTGCCCTGATCAGTCATTGGCTAATGTTTTTAAGTTCAAGTCTGCTGGGCAATGGTCTGCTTGCGAGATCCAGGAGAGACTCGATGAGCACATGCAGGACAGGAAGTCTCGAACTGCTGCAGGTGGACAGTTTGAATTAGGTACGGTAGAGCGCAGGGTTCATTCCCAGTGTCATGTGCCTATAGTCAGTGACGCACCAGTATTGAGTGCAACAGCCTCGGTGTTTCCGGCACCGTCCCCAGCACCCACAGATGGTTCCGGAGGTGGCCATGACTACATGAGGAGTCTAGTGGGTTTGTTAGACCGCCTAGTTACAGTGCAGACTCAGGTGCCAGCCAGCGCCACAGCTCGGGTGCCTGACACACAGCGCCGGTTGTGCAGAGTTTGTAACTCTCCTGACCATTCCACTCTTTCCCACTGCAGAGGGGAGAACAGGTGTCTAGCATGTTTGTCTCCCGGTCATTGGAAGAGGGATTGTCCTCAGCAGCACAACCAGCGGCAGACTCCGCCCGGTGACAGCACTGGTGGTCAGTCTCGTCCTTTAAACGATTAAACTCACACCTAGAGAGGGGTGGTGTGGGTGGTATGGATGAATCCCTCACTGATGTCTCTGATCTTGCTCACTTGTATGAAGACAAGTGTGCCAAAGCACCTAAGGGTTCTCGTACGATCATTCAAGCAACTCAAAAGATTCAAGCTTTCAGTGACCTGTTTTATGCTTCAGTCCTTGTCAACCAGAGTGTTCAGCTTAGAGGCATGTTGGATACTGGCTCTATGTCGTGCAGTATCAGTGAATATGCAGTGGAGAAGCTCCGCTCTGGGGGTGTTTTACCTGGGAAGCAGCAGCCTGAAGAAAATATTGTTTTGATTGGCTGTGGTGGTCTGGAGACGAGGCCTGATGGGTTTTATGATTTAGACATGCAGCTTTATGGGGTCTCCTTTACTGTACCCACTTTGGTCGTGCCCGGTCAACATGATGACCTGATAGTTGGCACGAATGTCCTTAAACATGTTACCCACGTCCTGAAGGGTGGTAGTGAGTACTGGGATCTCGCATCGAGACCAGAGCCTCAGTCAAGTCCGGAAGTGGAGCAGTTTCTGTCCATGTTTACTAACGTGGAGCGCTGGAGGGGCGGTACGGTTCCCGAGAAAATTGGTACTGTGAAGCTCACCCAGGCCGTGACGCTCCTACCGAGACACGAGCACTTAGTCTGGGGCAGACTCCCCGCTAAGGTGCCTATGTCACCTGGGAGCACTGTAATCATGGAGCCAACAGACTCCAAGGCTATGCCACGAGGTGTTCTTGTGGGTCGGCTCGTTACACCACTCTGGGGAGATAGGTGGGTGCCCATGACTGTTGTCAATCCGTCTGACAAACCTATCACACTAAAAAGGAATTGCAAGTTGGCTGATGTTTCAGTGTGTTTGGCGATTGAGGACTTAGATGCTTTTCAGGGACTGCAGGCAGTTTCGGAAAGGCGAGAGCCTGACGCCCCTGGTTGTGCCGGTCCTTCGGCCTCGCCGGCTAGGAGTTTGTCAGAGCTCGGGCTCTGTGACATTGACATCAGTTCTTGCCAGGTCAGTGAAGCCTGCAAGTCTCAGCTTGAGCAGTTGATAATTGAATATAGCGACATCTTTTCCAAGGACTCGTTAGACTGTGGTGAGGTCAAGGGATACACTCATCGCATCCGTCTTGTGGATGAGCGCCCCTTTCGATTGCCCTACAGGAGGGTCCCCCCGGCTCACTATCAGAAGCTGAGACAGGTTCTTACTGATATGGAGGAAAAGGGGATTATCAGGAAGTCCTCGAGTGAGTACGCTTCACCTCTTGTAATGGTCTGGAAAAAGGACGGGGGGGTTCGTATCTGCACTGATTTCAGATGGCTGAATGCGTGCACCTTGAAGGACGCTCACCCCCTGCCACACCAGTCTGATTGTCTTGCCGCGCTTGGGGGCAATTGCCTCTTTAGTACGATGGATCTCACCTCTGGCTTCTTTAACATCCCAATGCATGAGGATGACAAGAAGTACACGGCTTTCACAACCCCCCTCGGGTTGCATGAGTACAATCGCATGCCACAGGGTCTATGTAATAGCCCTGCAGCCTTTATGAGAATGATGACTGGAATCTTTGGGGACATGAACTTCACAAAACTGTTGTGTTACCTTGATGATCTCCTGGTCTTCGCGCCGTCAGAAGATGAGGCCCTGTCTAGGCTCCACACCGTGTTTCAGAGGTTGAGGGAGAACAACTTGAAACTGGCTCCCAAGAAGTGTCACCTTCTGCAGCAGGAGGTTAGGTTCTTGGGCCATGTGGTCGGTGGTGGGGGCGTGTCTGTTGATCCCTCCAAGGTGGAGGTTATCTCCAACATGACAGTACAAGATCTCATGGAAGTTGATGGGTGCACACCCTCTGTCCGTAGGATCAGGTCGTTTCTTGGGATGGTATTCTATTACCAGCATTTCCTCCCAAACTGCTCTGCTGTTGCGAAGCCATTGTTCGCCCTTACGGCTGGACAAAAGAGGAAGGGGAGGTCCCCTAAGGACAAGAAACCACCTGGCAGCTTTCGTAGGCTCACCCCGGCCGACTGGAGATCGGTCTGTGGGGAAGCTTCCGACAGGCTGAAAACAATGTTACTGGAGTGTGTCGTGCTCGCCCATCCAGATTTTGAGGAGCCTTTTGTCCTCTCAGTTGATGCGTCATTGGACGGACTTGGCGCTGTGCTGTCGCAGGTACCTCGAGGTGAGTCTAAGGCCAGGCCTGTCGCTTTTGCAAGCAAGACCCTCAGTGCTTCACAGCGTAAGTATCCAGCGTATAGACTGGAGTTCATGGCCTTGAAATGGAGCATATGCGAGAAATTCAGCCATTGGCTGAAGGGTCAGAGATTCACAGTTTGGACGGACAATAACCCGTTGACTTATCTGCTTACGAAGCCAAAGCTCGACGCATGCGAGATTCGCTGGGTGTCTAAACTTGCGGCTTTTGACTTTGATCTCAGACACCTGCCAGGGAAGAAGAATGTGGTGGCGGACGCTTTGAGTCGTGACCCGTTCGCTAAGCATGTTAGTCAGAGGTTATTGAGGGAGTCGTACCCGGCTCTTGTGCAGGAAGCGGGGGCAGTTGAGGGGGACTCTGTGCAAGATGTTTTTAGGACCAGTTGTCTGTCCCAGACGGTGAGTAGCTCACTACTCGGGATGGATTGTGGGACAGAGGAGATCAGAGCCCTCTGTCAGTCTAAATGTGATTGGATTGGTGCTGCTGAGTCCAGAGCGCTGGGGTTGGTTCAGAACATCCAACATCTGTCCGAGGGTCAGGATGTTTTACCGATGTTTTCAGTTGAGGAGCTCCGGTTGAGTCAGGAACGGGACACATGCATCTCTAGGGTGCTACCCTTTGTCGCTATTCGAAAGCGACCATCTAGACGGGAGAGGCACGGCGCTGACCAGAAGGTTCTCAGACTGTTGAAACAGTGGGACAAGCTGGAGGTCCGTGATGGTGTCCTATACCGTGTAACGAGGGACCAAGTGTCCAAGGAGAGGAGAACTCAGTATGTGTTGCCGCTGAGTCTGAAGGACAAGGCATTGTCTGGCATCCATGATCTGGCGGGTCATCAGGGCCAGGATCGCACTCTTTCTCTTGCCAGGCAACGTTTTTATTGGCCAGATATGGAGAGGGATGTCAGAGCATATGTCAAGTGTTGTCAAAATGTGTGTATGGGAAGTCCCCGGAGCCTGCTGCTCGTGCGCCCCTTGAAAGTATCAAGAGCTCCGCGCCGATGCAGTTAGTGTGTATGGATTTCTGGTCCGCTGAGGACAGCAATCAGCGGTCAGTGGACGTGTTGGTGGTGACTGACCATTTCACCAAGTTGGCGCACGCGTTCCCATGCGCTAATCAGACGGCGAAACAAGTTGCCAGAAAGCTCTGGGACAACGTGTTTTGTGTGTACGGGTTCCCTGAGAGAATACACGCAGATCAAGGTGCCAATTTTGAGAGCAAATTGATTGCTGAGCTCCTCAGGTTGGCGGGAGTGGCCAAATCCCACACAACGGCCTATCACCCCATGGGTAACCGTGGGACAGAGCGCTTTAACCGCACTCTGGGTAACATGCTCCGCTCTCTCCCGCTTCGGAAGAAGCACCAGTGGCCGCAGCAGGTCCAGACACTCACGTTTGCGTACAATGCCACTGTTCATGAGACTACGGGTTACGCGCCTTTCTTTTTGATGTTTGGCCGCGTCCCTAGACTACCAGTGGATGTCATGTTCAGGCAGGTCCTGAATGACCCTGGAGTTGTAGATTACGATTCCTATGCTGGCTCCCTGCTTTCGTGTCTGAAGAGTGCCATGGAGATCGCTCAGAAGCACTCCACTGTTGAGCAACAGCACCAAACCCGACAGTACAACAAGCGTGTCAAGGGTACACACCTGTCTGTGGGGGATCGGGTTCTGGTAGCAAATCAGGGAGAGCGGGGAAAACGGAAGTAGGCTGACAAATGGGAGGATGGAGTGTATACAGTTGTTGGTGTCAATCCCAGTATCCATGTCTATAGGATTCAGGATGTAGGGGGGCGCACAAGGGTAGTGCACAGGAACCGTTTGCTGGAGGTCAACTTCTTGCCATTTCCTGAGCTAGAGCAGGGGGAGGACGCCAGTGAGATTGGTCAGGCGTTTGATGACGGAGAGTCCGATGAGGGGGACTGTGATAGTAGTGACGGTATGGATCCTGTATCTGGAGTTTGGTCTGAGGGCGGTGTTGCACATGACCTGACCGACTCTGTGGAGGTAGAGGGGCCTGTGGTCTTGTCACTTACAGACTCTTTTGATTCTGTGTTGGCTGTGACAGATGGGATAGATCAGGTTAGCCCAGTGGCCAGTCCTGCAGGGGCCATTGCTCAATGTACACCTGACACACAGGCACAGCACACAGAGGTTTCTCACTCACCTGACATAGTTGTCATAGCTCACACCGATTCAGAGGCAGAGGTTTCTCACTCACCTGACATAGTTGTCATAGCTCACACCGATTCAGAGGCAGATGCTTCTCACTCACCTGACATAGTTGTCACAGCTCACACTGATTCAGGTGCAGGGGTTTCGCACTCACCTGACATGGGTGTTGCGGTTCCCACTGATTTACACCCTCACGTAGGGAATGATGGTCGGGTTAGGACACGTACAGGGAGAGTAGTGAGATCAGTGAACAGGTTGATAGAATCTATGGTTCAGATGCCATTTCTGAGAGGGGTGACTGGTTGAGTTGAGGTGGAGGTTAGGGTTCACCAAAGCCATTTTTTTTCTTTTGTATTGCTGGGTTGGGTAGGTGTCTATCAGACAGCTTTGAGGGCCATGAGTTGTGTGGCGTATCAGGCGTCATATTGATCTAAGGGAATTTTGAGATCTGATCAATTTTTTTATTCTCTGAACCTCTTTTGGGGGTGACTTTTGAGTCGAATGGGGGACTAGGTCCTTTTTCTCTGGTGCCAGGTCTAGGTTAGTGGTAGACTACCTATATTTTTTTTTTCTCTTTGTATGTCCCCCTTGCTCTGCTGACACAGGATGTTGGTGAAATTTCAGGAGGGGTGAATGTAACCAGGTCAATTGGCCATTGTTTATTATTATTATTGGGGTTTGAAATGTCACCAAATCCTGTTTATTATTTTATTACGGATTGAAATGTTATCAAATCCTGTTTACAAATGTTTACAAGTGGTTATTATTATTTATAATTTCTTTATACCAAAGGCACTTTTATTTGAACGTAACTTGGAAAGTTCACGTTCAAGAGTGTAGCACTTCCGGGTCAGGTATTCGCGCGTGTTAGGAGCAGCCTTCCGGTTTGGGTTCAGTCTGAAACCAGCATTCCATGTGAGAGGTATGTGTTGATTACTGTAGCGCGCAGTATTATTGTGTTTCACACTGTTGTGTATATATTTTGTATGAGAATTGAATGTAATTAGATAATAATGACTCGATAGTGTTGTGACGAACGGTGTGGTTATATTATATGCACAATTGAAGGTTTTAGTCTGTGTATTTCACCGTGCAATATAGTCAATTGGTTGTTCTTTGTCAACAGACTTGACGAGTGAATGTATTGTGACGCTGTTCCTTTTGTGGCATTGACCACCCGTTTCATGCAGGTATGTGCCTTGATATGTGATTTGTTGTGCAAATATAATTGTTTATCAGTCTGAAACCAGCATTCCATGTGAGAGACTTGACGAGTGAATGTATTGTGACGCTGTTCCTTTTGTGGCATTGACCACCCGTTTCATGCAGGTGGCCTCCATTGCAGACCATCAAATAAATGATTGAACAGTGTTCACGTGTGCCGACTCATCCCTAAGCCTCTCACACAAAGAACACAACGCAGGAAAAGATTCACGGGCAGAACTTGAAATACTTGAAATCTGTATGAACTGAGTAGTTAGTACCAAATGAAATAAAATGGAACAGCTCCATGAATTAATTGAATAAACAACTATTTGCTCATTACCAGTATGGTATAGTTTAGATTGTACAGCTTTTTGCACATCCTTGTCAGGGAATTCCAACAATTCTGGACCTGAATGTACCAGTTCATTGTAATCATCTCTCTCTCCTTATGTCTAGTCAAGCCAGAAATGGACCTCCCTAATTTCTAAACCCTGGCTGGGTGGTGTCCGACCGATTATAGTGGGCCGGTCTGGGCCAAAGAAAATAAATGGACCTCCCTAATTTCGAAACCCTGGCTACGGCCCTGGCTGTGGACGCTGCTAACAACACAGTAAGAGCAGAGAACTCCCCTCAAACACTGAAGACATCCAGCTAGAAAACACATGTCAGTCACTACCTGACAAGCCTCCATCACCAGGAGGACGGGGCTCAGATGTCAGTCCCACTAGAGACACGATCAGGACCGAGGAGCAGCAGCAGCACCACACGTGTGCTTACGAAACCAAGCCGCATTTCTCGGAGACGCTCTCTGATTGGCACTGACTGACGCTCTCTGATAGGCCACTGACGCGTTTGCCCAATCCGTGACGAGCTGTGTCTTTGCCCATTTCCACGTCAAACAGCCTGCAAACTACCTGGCGTTCTATCGCCATGCTCTAAGACAAACTCTAACCTTAACCAACTTCGAAAGAGTGCCTAAGCTTAACCGTCGAAAGAACTTGCCATCACGCTCTAAGACAAACTCTAACCTTAACCAACTTCGAAGAGTGCTTAAGCTTAACCAGTGTAGAAACAGGCGTCGGCCAATCAGAGAGCGTCTCCGAGAAATGCGGCTTGGTTTCATAATCACGCAGACCACACTCACTGCAGGAAGCAGGATACTGATGGGAACGTGGCGCTGTAGCCCCGGAGACCATCGTTTTTTTGCGACAGCGCCACCTACCGTGTTGGAAGACCAAGGGGCTGGGTTACCATGGACGACAATCAAGAGGGTTTGAGTACCTGAATGTGAATTTGAAGTTTTATTTGTTTATCGTTAAAGGAAAACTCCAACATTTTGGGAAATTAGCTTATTTAACATCTTCCCTGGAGTTAGACAAGAAGATACATACCGTAATTCCTCTAATAGTAACCCCGGCTTGTATTTGTTTCAACTGTAGCGGGTACCAGGCTTGTATTAGGAGGAGGCCTGTATAAGAGGGAGGCCTATATTTCACATTTTCAAACGGATCATAATGAATAAATCAACATTTTGTGTCAGTTTGAACCCAGTAAAATGTACTGGGTTCATTTATTGAAACCAAGTACTGTATGAAATAGTAAACAGTGCAATTACAGGTGGTCACTGGTCATTTCAATGTTTTCAAAGTGAAATCAAGTAACTAGCTCAGTATGCAGCTCAGTATATTAGTAACCCGGCTTGTATTAGGAGGCCGGCTTATAATTGCTTAGCTCAAGAGCGCACCCGGCCATTAATAGAGACCCGGCTTGTATTTGAGACCCGGTTACTATTAGAGGAATTACGGTACTTTTTTGTCTCCGTGCGTGCATTTAGCTTAGGGAACAGTCACTCCGTTAGCGTAGCTTAGCTTCATCACTGGAAGTGGGGGAGGGTTAGAGCCTGACGTTCCCTACAGTGCCCGACAGTCACCAAATACACTCCAAAACGTTCCTGTAAACATGTTGTGACCTGTGTATTTACCACGTGGAGAAATAAAAAATAATTGAATTCGACAATTACGTTTTCTAAGCAGATATACTCGGATTTTTTTTTTGCCGAACGACTCCTCTGAGCGCAGTCAGTGATTTCTCAGTTTGTTTACATTCTCATTCATTCAAAGGATCCGAACCGATTGAAGTTTATGGATACCATGACTTAAAATCCTCTTACCTTAACGATTAAAAGCCTTCCCAATTTAGAAAACAGTAATCCAATGGCTGGTATTGATATACTACCAACTACTGCACGCTAACGGAAGGGTGCAGTGTTCTGATCTACACTAGACAACATCCGTTGTAAGGAGATTCAATGGCAAGACCCAAAGGATCTAAATGTATAGGTCTGAATATGATCCTGTCGCCTCAGATGTCCTTTACACTTAGTCATTTATCGACCACCTTCCTCCAACATTAGCTTTTATGATACATTTAAGAATGTACTAAGTCAATGTGATTTTAAGAGAGAGGTCATTATAATGAGTGACTTAAATTTGAACTGGGAAGACAAACAAGGAAGAAGCTCAAGCAAATTACTGACAGTTTTTTTCTTTTTTTAATCTTTTTCCCCCTCCTTTTTCCTCCGATTTTCTCCCATCCCAATTTTAGTCGTTATGCCAATTCCCAATCCCCTTCCTGGTCGCTGCGCACTTACCCCCCAGTCGGTCTGGGAGAGTGGAGGCTATCATGTGCTTCCTCCGACACACGTCTAGCCAATCAACCGCTTCTTTTCACCTGGCAGCGCGGACTCTCACTAAGAGGGTGTAACGTGTGGAAGGATCACACTACCCCCATTAGATCCTATCCGCGCTGAGCAGGCGCCCCGACCGAACTGTAGGAGTCGCTGTTTACAAAGACCCGGACCCACCCCGCCAGCTTTCCCACCCTCTAATACAGCCAATTGTATTAGTGTGAACGGCCAGCCAAGCTGGTGACAACGCCGGAGCTGTGAGCTGGATTCGAACAGGCGAATCCAGCGTCTCCGGTGTTGGTGACGAACGCAATCTCCGCTACGCCACCTGCCCGCCCAATTACTGACAGTTTTAACTTAACTCAAATGGTTAAAGACCCAACGCGAATAACAAACAGCACCAGTACTCAGATTGACTTAATATTCACTAATAGACCCGAAAGAATTACAAAAACACACAATATGATAACAGGGCTGTCAGACCATAATATGGTGCTGATATCAAGAAAACTAACAGGCAATCAATACAAATGCTGGGAAAAGTTAATCCTTTGGCATTCCAAAACACAAGCAAGAGGAGTTTAGATTAGCCATACAAAACTTAAACTGGAACGATGTACTGCTTGAAAATGACCTAGAAACAACTAAGTTTTCACGCAAAAATTACAATCTACAATCAATACATTTTCAATTAGGATAAAACGCAAAAATAAGAAACAGACTCTCCCCTGGGCGAACGATTTGGTCGAGAAACTAATGAAGGAACGGGACACGGCTGGCTCCCCCTCCCTCTGACAGGCAGCTGGAAGAAGGTCTGGTTCTGTGAGAGGAGTTTGGAGCGGGCGGAGCTGTTCCTCTCTCGCTGCCTGGTGTGATGATGTCACTGTGGCGGGGCGGGATGTGTGTGAAATGGAAAGTCATAGGATGAGGGGGGGGGGGGAGAGAGAGAGAGAGAGAGAGAGAGACCCCAAATATAGAAATAAGACACCATTGTTATGAAGTTCTCCCAACTGGTATTTTGCACCGTACGCGTTGCCCTCAGTAATGGCATTTTGTATGCGATTAAAAAAAAGGGGAAGAAAAGAATAAGGCCAGTATTAGGCCTGCCACGATAACACATTTTGCTGGGCGATTAATTGCCCCCGAAAATATCGCGATAAGCGATATTATTGCGACCGGTTAGAGAATTTTTTTTTTGGAGAAATTTATTTCCCAAAACTTTTATTTTGAAGCCCACCGCTCCGTCTTTTCCGGTGTTTTAGACTTTTATTTTGAAGCCCACCGACCGGACCGGAAGTATTGTTGTGATTATCAGGTACTTTTTGGGTACTTTTTTAGTCCCTGCTCTGTCGTGGTTCCAAGCGAGTAGAAGTGGTACCAGAAAAGTCACGTGAAACACTGCAGACCACTGATTGGTCAGAATAGAAACGCATCACTCGTTGGAGAGTCTGAACGAAAACAGAAAGCCGCCATCTTTAATGTCTCGCATAGGATTTCATAATCATTATGTTTGCAGCAGGCACAAGTGCAATAAACAAAGGATACAGTCACTGTGTATTCTGCCTCATTTATTGATTAAACAAAACAGCCTCATTAAAACAAACGCGCAATAGCAATAAATCGCGCCCGTCAAAATAATTGCATTCATTTTAATTATCGCGGCAATTAATCGATTTATTGCTTATCGCGGCAGGCCTAGCCAGTATAGAAACAGCAGGAGGTATTGCTTTGAACCAACATGCCCTCCCTTTTTATTTCTTTCTCCATTATAAAGCTCTTTACACAAACCAGTCATTTCTGTACAAACACTGCTTTCTAGAAAACACAAAAAGGAGCGGCAGTGAGATTGAGAAAATAGTACTGAACAAAACAACATGGAATGACTCGGTCAGAGAGAGGTGTGGCACTTAATGGGTTAGCTTATACATATATATATTGAAAGACCTTAAAAAGAAAAAGAAAAAAAAGTACTTGTCTCAATTGTAATAATAAAAAAGTGCCATTTTTAAACCCACCCCCTTTTTTTCTCCGAAATGTACATTCTTTCAACCATAATAAGGAAGAGCTCTGTAGCCAACTCGTTATGACAAAATATGAAGTTAAAAGTAGCTTTTCTTTTTCTTACGTTACTGTAAGTATTTACGTTACTGTAAGTATTTAAATTAAATAACAAAACAGTCTTTTGTCCAAAAAGGAATAGGAAGAAGCAATATGCTTATAACCCTAACCCTTAACACTTTGAGTGCCAACGACGCTATATGTCGTTAGTTCATGCCGACCGTTGAATGCCAGCTGTTGTCGTTATTTTTTATTAGTGATTTGAATTCATATTTCATCAATCTAGTCTCACGTTAGTGCTGCAACCTCTCTCTGAGCTCCATTGGGAAAATACCGCCCCCTATCGTCTCTCCCTTTTGGACTGCACCCCATTGGATTAGACTGATGGGGGGGGGGGGGGGGGATCCAGTTTCCTCATTTTACTTATCCGGCAAGCCATCCGAAGAGATCCAAGTCTTCGCCGACCCTCAGAACAGCGTGGAATCGGTATTTCCAGTACCCAGCGCTGAATCAATAAACGCAATCGATATTTGGAATGGCGATCAGGAATTGGAATAATCTTTTTGGAGAACATCTGATCTGAGGTAAGGAATCTATTTTACCAGTCTTAGGATAATCAGAGCTGTTTTCACAGCGATATCAGTGTGTGCCATATGTGTGTGTGTGTGCGCTGATCAGGAAATGAGAATAGATTTTTCAGCTTGCTTCTCTAGCGTGCATAAGTACACATACTATCGATAATCTAGCGTTTATTTGAAAACTATTCATAAATAGGCCGAAAAATGTCAACTTTTTTTGTGTATTCCAGAATATTCCAGTAAAGGCCGTTTATCACAGAATCTTTATATTTTCCTGAAACTTTCAAGAAAACGAGGGGTTTTCAAAAAGGTATAAAACGGAAATGAACCGATTAAAAAACAATCCGTTTCGACAATGTTGACTGCAAACAAGTCATTGATAAGCGACGGCCAGATTAGACACATATCCATAATTTAAGACATAGTTTATGAGTTCACAACGCTATCATTGAAGTGGGTGCTGGCATTCAACCATGTTTTGAGACGGGGACCCGTGGCATCCAAAGTGTTAACAATCTTTCCAAAAACTGTTACATTTTCCAACAGAATCATCTTTAAACAAAATCACACGTTAATAAATAAGTAATTTTACAATCAATAGGCTACTGTCCATCCAGTATTTTTTAGAAAGCAAAAGGTATATGCTGACTAGATCAGAACAAAAACTGCAACAAATACTTGCGTAAACATACTTAATTACTTCCCACCACTGCGTTTAAAGGAACACGCTAACATTTTGGGAAATTAGGGAAGATGGATATAGTTTCTTTCTGCGTCCTGCCCTGCTCTACCTAGGAGCCACCCCTCTAAACCACATGCAGTATTTCCTGAGTCCTATTGCAAAGCTTACAGATGTCAAAGAATAATTGGGAGGGACGCAATCTTTAAAAACTTAAAAATGCATTGTTTTGCATCTATATTTAGCACATATTTGATAGAATATCTATAGAAAATAATCGGGCCCCCTTTGGGCCCTATGTGTTACCCATAAGGTTCCTCTCCTGTATGAATGCACTGGTGTTCCTTTAAATGTCCAGATTGACTGAAGCTCTTCTCACACTGGTCACAGTTATAGGGCTTCTCTCCTGTATGAATGCGCTGGTGTAACTTTAAGTGTCCAGATTGACTGAAGCTCTTCTCACACTGGTCAGTTATAGGGCTTCTCTCCTGTATGAATGCGCTGGTGTCTCTTTAAGTTGGCAGAGTTACTGAAGCTCTTCTCACACTGGTCACAGTTATAGGGCCTCTCTCCTGTATGAATGCGCTGGTGTCTCTTTAAATGTCCAGATTGACTGAAGCTCTTCTCACACTGGTCACAGTTATAGGGCTTCTCTCCTGTATGAATGTGCTGGTGTAACTTTAAGTGTCCAGATTGACTGAAGCTCTTCTCACACTGGTCAGTTATAGGGCTTCTCTCCTGTATGAATGCGCTGGTGTCTCTTTAAGTTGGCAGAGTTACTGAAGCTCTTCTCACACTGGTCACAGTTATAGGGCTTCTCTCCTGTATGAATGCGCTGGTGTTCCTTTAAGTGTCCAGAGGTACTAAAGCTCTTCTCACACTGGTCACAGTTATAGGGCCTCTCTCCTGTATGAATGCGCTGGTGTCTCTTTAAGTCTCCAGATTGACTGAAGCTCTTCTCACACTGGTCACAGTTATAGGGCTTCTCTCCTGTATGAATGTGCTGGTGTAACTTTAAGTGTCCAGAGGTACTGAAGCTCTTCTCACACTGGTCACAGGTATAGGGCTTCTCTCCTGTATGAATGCGCTGGTGTCTATTTAAGTCTCCAGAGGTACTGAAGCTCTTCTCACACTGGTCACAGTTATAGGGCTTCTCTCCTGTATGAATACGCTGGTGTATTAGAAAAGCAGACTTTTTGATGAAGCTCTTTCCACACTGGTCACAGCAGTGAGGCCTTGACTCGTTCATATCTCTGCTTGTTGTTGGGGAGCAATGCAGCAATTGTACCTGGAGAAGAGAGAAGTACACCAATGAAGAGTTCAGATTTTGCATTCGTTCAGTTTGTATTTCTCAAGTTCAAAAAAGATTGTATGCTCCAAATTTAGTTGTTGATGTGATTTAAAAGTGAATCTGCTCCAAGGGCGGATATTGAAAACTGGCCAACATTAATAAAATACTGAGATAAATCCCAACAGGCAGTTGCCTGCAATATGACATTGTGGTTGTATCTGTCCTTGTAACAATATCAATGTTGTTCCTAGTTTGTGTTGTTCTGGGGAGCAATTAAGAGTACACAGAACACTGGTACAGATAATTCAGTCTGAAATGATATATTCAATGGAATGGATATTATATTAGCAATATCAATTACATGTCATATTGATTAGCCAAAGAGTAGCCTATTGATCATTAGTTTGTAATATGTCTATCAGATCAAGATCATGAATTAAGATCTCTTTTTGTCCGTTTCTTTCAAGTCTTATAGTATCCAGCATATTGCCACCCTATAAACTTTCAGTCTGCCCAGCACCAAGACAACTGTTGCAGCCTTGATGCTGCTTGTTAATCCTGTTGTGGCCTATGGCTGAAAGGAAAGGTAAAGGAGGAAAGACCTTTTTCTGTTGATTTGGTCATATCTGTCTGTCATAGTAGTCTTTAGTAGTCTGTCTTTGACCAATTCATTGACAATGAATGTCTTTACAGCTAAGATAGACATATCAGAGGTTGTAATATTGTGAAGAGAATGAATGTAATATTTAATTGTGAAGAGAATTACGTCGCTGCTGATGCTAGCGGTTAGCTGACCATTATTATAGTAAAATCACCGGAGCGTTTCTAGCCTACACTATCACCTAAATGCCAAGCATGTTGGAGCTACCGTGCAAACTAAATCTAACACCGGTCAGGCTAACATTACCCAGAGTACAAGCAAGCGGGTATGCAAGGAGGATAGCTGCTGGAGAGGCTGAAAAAGAGAAAGATGGAGTTGTGCGGGCATGTTCTGAGAGGATCCAGCGGGGAGATGTTCAAGAAGGTGGTGATGGGGAAGGTGGATGGAAAGAGAGGAAGTGGAAGACCAAGAAGAGGCTGGGTAGACGACGTCTGTGATTGGAGCGGAGTGAGAGACGGAGTCACGGAGTTGGAGAGAAGAAGTGGGGACAGAATGGGTTGAAGAGTGATAGGCAACCTTCGGAACGAAGAAGCCACCTGATGATGATGACCGTTGGTGTGTGAATGTGTAAGTGAATGGGTGAATGTGAGGAACAAAATCGTAAAGCGCTTTGGATAAAATCGCTATATAAATGCACCATTTACCATTTAACACACATAAGTAAGTAACACTCTTATCCGAACCCAGATTTGACTGTTGGGCTTTAAAGTTAAAACCGCTCTGATTTTCTAATTCTCTAATTCTCTCTGACACAAAAGTCAAAACACCACTTCCGAACCCTGACTTGTATTGTTAAAAGTAGAAGTGTTTACACTCACTAGAACAGATATTATGGCTAGATGATGCCTCAACCACAATCTAAATTTTTTATTGATTTGCTTGATTTATTTTGATGTATCTTAGCTAACCGACTAATCGTCCAAGAATCAGGAATAATCCAACACCAATCTCCCTGAGCAGGGTTTTACTCACACTAGTCTGAGCAGGGTTTTGGTCTGAGATTTTTAATTTTTTTTATCCGCTTTTTCTCCTCCTATTTTTCTTGTATTTTTCCTCCCATCCCAATTTAGTCATTATGCCAATTCCCCCCTCCCCTTCCTCGCTGTGCAGGCGCCCTGACCGACCTGTAGGAGTCGCTGTTTATAACGACCAGATTACCACCCACCGGCTTCCCTCCCGCTGACACTGCCAATTGTGTCAGTATGACGACCGGCCAAGCCGGAGGCACCGCTGACAGCTGGATTCGATACCAGTGTCTCTGCGGTGGTAGACAGGCGCTTAGTCCGCTGCGCTACCCGGCCGCGGTCTGAGATTTGTTAAAAAGGTACACAACAGGAGTACATTGTACATCCCACTATCAAAGTATCAACTTTTTAATCTGCTGTGCAAACTAAACTGAGTGTGTTTGGTTAGAGTGTCTCTCTCTCCATACCTCTCTCTTGCCAAGAGACAGTAGGCTACAGACAGACACCCAGTCAAGCCCAACTCAGCCAGGAACAAGACTAGGCAAGTCTAGTTAAGCAAGACCCAGCCAAGAACCAGACTAGGCAAGCCTAGTTAAGCAAGACCCCGCCAAGAACAAGACATGGCAAGCAGGGGGCGAAACTAGAGAGCGCCACCCGCCATTTGCGCTCAGTTTATACGTTTGGCGCCTCCCACTATGACGTCTGCCCGCCGTGTGGCGGCCAATCAAATGGTCATGTGAAAACCGAAAATCATGATCCAATTCTGAGCGGAGTTCTCACTCGCTGTCTGAGCACAGCGAGCCCACTGCTGCTGCTGCTGCTGCTGCTCCTATACTCCCCACCTGTTTATGTATGCTGCATGTAAACACACAGTCACCGTGACTGACGTTAGTCTAGTCAGAGAGACCTCCGTGAGCTGATGTTAGCTACTGTTACAAAATGACCCAGTCAACTATTCACTTTTAGTTTAATACATGAGGCATTGTGTAACGTTATCCAGCTGGCTAGCTACTCATAGCTCCCGACATCAACAACTGCAGCAAGTGTCCAGTTACATCGCATCAGCATGCGGGCTGCTGACTAGGGTCTAGGTGCAGCGCAGGAGAATCCTTTCATGCTGAATGTAAGAGTTTAGGGTCCAGCTGTAGCGCCGGAGAATCCTTGCTGGAGCTGGAGGCCACTCGAGTATACACACAGACAGTGGAACTGTTTGCAGACAGCGAGGTGGCGATGTCTCGCAGATAATACAACTACAAGTATGATTATATAATATATATATTTTATTAAAAAACATTTTTTATATAAAATAATAATATTTTTTTTTTATCAAAAAAAAGTTGGCAGGTAAGAAATCTGCTTGGCGGGTAGATTCTTCCCATCTACCCGCCACTGGCCGGTGAGTCAAAAAGTTAATTTCGCTCCCTGATGGCAAGCCTAGTTAAGCAAGACCCAGCCAAGAATGAGACTAGGCATGGCTAGTTAAGCAAGACCCAGCCAAGAACGAGACTAGGCATGGCTAGTTAAGCAAGACCCAGCCAAGAACAAGACTAGGCAAGCCTAGTTAAGCAAGACCCAGCCAAGAACAAGACATGGCAAGCCTAGTTAAGCAAGACCCAGCCAAGAACGAGACTAGGCAAGCCTAGTTAAGCAAGACCCAGCCAAGAATAAGACTAGGTAAGCTTAGTTAAGCACGACCCAGCCAAGAACGAGACTAGGCAAGCAATTATTATTATTTATTTTTAGTATATCTATTTTTTTTATCATGTAAAAGTTTATATATAAAATCTGAAAATGGATTATGCAAAACAGCTCCCAATGTAATATTTTCTTCCCCATCTTACCGCTGACAATCTCTTGTATGGGATTTCCAAGAGTCTTGTCTGTAGTTTAGCTCCACTCTTCTCTCCAAGCTCAAACCAGTCGGTGTCCTTTTCTGAAACTGTGAGAACCGTCATTTTTATTTGTTTATTAAAAAAGATCCCCATTAGCTGATGCCAATGGCACCAGCTAGTCTTCCTGGGGTCCGAAGTCCCACATATCAATATATACACATACAAATATACATACACACGCACACATATATACACTACATGTATACACATACACACCAGTGTTTCCCTTATATGCATTCAGCAGAGGCGCAACAGGCTACATGGAGACCATCTGGCCACTTGTATCCGTCTCAGCATCAATGGGCCCCCTACCAGTGAATTCCCCTACCAAAGAGCCCTGGAGCTTTTCTTTCAAAAGCCCAGGAAAATTAAATGCTCTAAGGCAGAATGTAGCCTATGCCACTGAGACTTCTTAGGTGTAACGTGCTATTGTAGTGTTATGATTTGTGTATGTTAGACAGTTAGTATGTTCTATGTATCTATGTTTTCTATTTATATTATCTATTAAATCATCTATGTTCAATACAAATAGTGTACATTTTCTTAAGTGTTGAGGCATGTCATTAATCTTGACATTTACCCTGATTACAACTACACAGCAAACTAATATTATTTTATCAAGTGAAAATATCTTGTATTTGGTATAATAAGTCCAATATTGAGTAGAATTATCTTGAATTATCTTATCCCACTGGCAGATAATTTTGCTTTCTTTCTGATTTTGGTCAATGTAATCTTGTTTTAAGAAAAAAATATTAACATTTTCTTAAAACAAGATTAAATTGACCAAAATCAAGAAGAAAAAAAGCTAAATTATCTGCCAGTGGAATAAGATAATTCAAGATAATTCTACTAAATATTGGACTTATTGTACCAAATACAAGATATTTTCACTTGATAAGATTTCCTTTTTGCCATGTACAAATATGCAGCTACCTGGGCCTCCAGAGCACTTCTAGTGTCAGCGGACACACCAAAAACATCCTAGCAAATTCAGACGCACATGACTCCATGAACATGAATAAATCTCGAACAATTCTAAGGTCGTTTTAAGTTATTTCTCTGGCAGCGTGCACTAATATGGATTCTGGCAGCATGTGCGTGCACACAAATATGGATTCCGGCAGCGTGCGCGCAGAACAGCACCGCTGTTGAATTTTCTTTTAAGGGAAACACTGAATCCACACCATCCACACCGGGTAAATTCATAAACTCACACACCTAGAGACCTAAGAATATTGTATCTATGTTGCAGAGTAGTCAATCTCTGGACCAAAAGATTTCCCTATGGATTTATTCCCAAATTTGACCAGGGGCATTTATTCTTTTATTTTCCATCTTATCAGACTCTTCAAGAATGTATGTTAAAATACCTCACTTTATTATGGTAAAGGAAAATCACAGATTGGGGCTTTATGGAAAGAATGAGAGGAGGGAAAGCTATGGACACATAGACAGAGACAGACAACTGTGCTGCAACAGAGGAAAGACAACAAGAGAAAATAAAGACAATAAAAAGAAAAGTAACATACTGATATCTTGATGGTCTGTGGGCTCCTCCTTCAGCCCAGTGGAAATATCTATGGTTGGGTCTAGTGTGTCCTGAGCCTCTTCTTTCTTAATCATCAGTAGGTCGCTGGGTGGATCTGGAGCAGAGGGAGACAGCAACTAAGTACTTACAGTAGCATGGAAAAGTATTTGGCCACATTCTGATTACATCCTCCTTCCTATTGACCCAAGATGGCGGCGCATGCACCAGGGTTTCCGTTAGAAAAAATTGTTGCCGGCCTCAGTGTCCGGTAGATTTCAATCTACCGGTCAAATGAGAGACATTCCGGTCAGAGTTTATTGAGCTTAAAAACAATTGATAGGCAAAAGAATGACAACAAAACAAAAGAATGACATCATCAAGGCATGTAGATTTATAATATTTTTACTTAAAACTAGGCTACTTTTGCGTATAAAGTCATTATATTCCAAATAAAATAAGTCCCGAGACTCGTGCTGCTGCCGACTTTAAATCAAATAGGTGTCTGTGGGCAGTCGCCCGACATTAATAAACAACAGTCTGTTATAATCACATTTTTATGAGCTAACGAATTCCGTTATATTGGACATTTGTATTAATTATATCAAGCGAAGAACTGAGAAATTTGGCAGAGAGAGACGGCAACATTATCGTGGGTTTGCGTGACGACTCTCTCTCTCTCCACCTCCCAATGACTTATTTGCGAGAGTATGGCGCTGCAGAGCAGCAGATTCAGCTGTTATTGGCTCTTTTCTGGGAACCGCACAACAGCGCCCCCCACCCAACATTGAATTGAAAATGGCTGAATTGGAGTACTGCTGGAGTACTGCATTGTGCTGCTGTTGCTCCGGCTCTGCAGCTTCACAAAAGTTCGCACACCCAGCACTAAGCTCTCGCTGACAACGTCGTTGTCATTATTAGAAGCAACGATGAAACAAATCATGTAATGATTGTTTCGTTCATCGCATAGGCTATTTAATTTTAGCCTATTTTAATACAATTCAAATAATCAAATTGTGCTTAGACTCAGGGAATTATTTTCACCGGACATTAAGACCGGAGAGATTAAATATGTTGGACTTCAACAGATTTTGCCGGTCAAATACCGGTAATTACCGGCTAACGGAAACGCTGGCATGCACAACACGAAGGGAAACAGCAAGCGCTCAGGGGCTTGGGAGGTAGAACAGTCGTCTGGTAATCAGAAGGTTCCTGGTTCGATTCTATTTCTGTCTCCACAGTATAGACAGGGACCATCATTTTGACCGTCATTAGACAAAAAGATTAGCAGCAGTATAATACATTTTAACGTGTGAGAAATGCAGCAAATCAAGTCACTTTGCTTTGATTTCTGGCACGTTAGACATGTTTCTTGGTAGCAGATAGGAATTTGAGAGGGTAGATCTGGGGCAGAGGCAGACAGCAAAATAAAGTGCACCAAATCTCTAACTAAGTACTTACAGTAGCATGGAAAAGTATTTGGCCACTTTCTGATTTCCTCTGTAATTACACCCTCCTTCCTATTGACCCAATTTGTCTAGTGTGTTCATTAGACAGGTGCAATCCTCTTTCAGTGCCTCTGCCCGTTTTCTTAGGCAGTTAGCCTCGCTGGTATGCACGCCATTAGCGTTAGCCACACTTATAGGCCTCTTTGCTTTTGGAAAGAGTGACACTTTTTTTTATATATATTGTGCATTCGACTAAGAGGTTGGCAGCCGACTACGGCTCCTTTCGATTGATTAGTCGACTATTCGACTTGTCGTGGTCAGCCCTAGTAATTTGTAATCAGATTTGTTATTCGACTTGCCACAAATCTCACCCCACTTATTGTCTGGTGATTAACACTTTCCCTGCCGGAGGTTCTATCCATCAATGTAGGCTCACTGCCAGCGCTATAAGTCTATGGAGATGTTCACCTTCTTTGCAGGGCTATAATTTTATTTTATTTTTTTTAAATAATGTTTTTATTGTATATTTTTTCTTTTACACAAACATACATATATACAAACAACAGCACATGACAAAAATAAAAAGACACCCTTCAATCCCCTCCCTTCCCTAATTACAACACAATTGACCTTTCCGCAGACATATTACCATAGAAACAATTAATGTTAATTGTTCTGAAGGTCCAGATTAACACTGAAAGTCTGCGTTTATTATTTTGTATAACTTATATATTGTTTATATATATAAGATATATATCTTTACGTCATCCGTTTACCTACCAGTATTCATCATTCGCTTATTGTATGTCCCATTCTTAACGCCGTAGGCGCCAGGGCGCGCGCCCCCCTAGACATGTTTTCAGAACATGTTCAGGCATGCCCGTTCAAGGGAGCGAGCGCATTGATTCTGTACAGGTGAACAGGCGGAGTCCAACAGGGAACTAAGATAGAGTGTGTTGTGTAGAAGACGTGCAGCAGCAGCATTAACAGGAAAACTAACAGAGTGAGAGAGAAGACGTCTGGTGCAGTTGTACACAGACCGAGAGCAGCGTATCGTTATAGCGAGCCGTACGGCTAATTAGATACAACTATAATATTGTCGAGCCATTATTGGCACAGTATAGTGACTTGTGTAAGCGAAGTAACGTGGAGAGACTTATAGTTGAACTCAGCGACGTTCTGAATATAACTAGTTATCAAAGACTTCATGCGGGTTAGCCTAGCACCAAGGGCTAACTAGCTATCAACCATGCCAACGGGCTTTTGGACTAATAGCTATTAATCCTGCCATCGGGCGCTAGGAATACAAGGACTGGTCCGTACGAGACCCCTTCTCCCAGCGACGACAGGATTATCCCAACAGTCTACAGTTTCTCTGGAGCCGGAGCTCTAGAGAGAACCACCGTCTCCAGCCACCATCTTGCTTTTCCCTGTTCTGCGTGCTTCGTCTCAATCCACTCCATTCAGAGCTCCACCGGTTCGGGTACCCGTAGCATAGGAACTATTGTTATCGCGGACATTGTGGCATTGATATTAACAGGGTTTGTACACCTTTTCCAAGGCAAAATGCAAGCACTTTTCAAGCATTTTCAAGGTGCATTTTCGAGATTTTCCAGCATTTTATGCGGCTGTGGTAAATTAAATATTTACTCAATGATTATTTCACTTCTTCCATCACATTAAATCAGATGTTATTGTGCTATAAAGTTATAAACAACCAAAATTATGTAGACTTGGCATCATATATAACCTGGCTGAGCCGATGTATTATGTCGTGTATGTCATAAATGTCACTATGAATTGAAAATGGGGGACCCTGATGTAAACAAGACGAAAGTATTGCTCTGGTCTGCATCCCCTTAACAATTGTGTGTATTGAGCCGTACTGTATTGTACCCATTCTGCAATCTGTTAATAAAGTTTTCAATCAATCAATCAAACATGACGAGCCAGGCCAATTTTAGCATGTTCATTTATGGAATAATAATAATAATAATAATTCATTTAATTTATATAGCGCTTCTCAATAACCCGAAGTCGCTGACAGTAGTCGGGAGCAGGAGTACAAACAAAGAAACGAAAGCAAAGAAACAAAAACAGCAAAGGAACAAAAACAAGAGGAACATGAGACCATGGGGGGAACAGGGGAGACAGCCTGATAGCACAAAAAAAGACTGGAGACAGACATCAATCAGGTTGGAGGGGAGGGGGAGGTTTAGGGGTGGGGGGGGGTTGAAGGCAAGGGAGAACAGGTGGGTTTTGAGGCGAGCTTTGAAGGTGGAGAGTGTAGGGGAGTCTCTGATGGACTGGGGGAGGGAGTTCCAGAGTCGGGGTGCAGTGCGAGAGAAGGCCCGATCGCCGAAGTTTTTAAGCTTGGATGTTGTTGTGTATTGTGTGTATTGAGCCGTACTGTATTGTACCCATTCTGCAATCTGTTAATAACGTTTTCAATCAAACGTGACGAGCCAGGCCAATTTTAGCATGTTTATTTATGGAATATGCAATCTAACAGCTAACGTGAACTTTACAGTAAATTACATGGATAATAATGTTAAGGTAGTTAGTTCATTCCTGTAGGTAAACAATCACTCAAATAATCACCAGATAAAACTTCAATTTCAATCAAATATTTTAATTTAAATAAATTTGCTAAATAAGAGAACAGACTTTGAGGTAGGCAGTCAATCAGCTCCTGGAGCCAAATCAAACACTTTTACTTTAAAAGCAAAACATATCTCCTTGAGAAAAAACTGCATCGAACAACACAAGTTAGTGTTACAAATTAGTGGCACTAATGCAGGACCTGGATTTAGTCGTGCTTTCATCAGAATTTGATGCTTCTTCCCTAAATAAAAAGGAGCAACATCATGTTATAAATAAAACAAAGTGTTTTATTAATTTAATCTCACTGGTTGCACTTAATTTTAAGAGTGTTTATTGTTTAATGTTGACATCTAATCTAAATGGATCATTATGATATTATAAATGTATATTTCATTTTCATTTATAGGCTACTGCCTATGAATTTTAGAGCCTAATGATGGCCTGGAATGAACTAACTACATTAACATTATTATCCATGTAATTAACTGTAAAGTTCACATTAGCTGTTAGATTGCATATTCCATAAATAAACATGCTAAAATTGGCCTGGCTCGTCACGTTTGATTGAAAAACGTTATTAACAGATTGCAGAATGGGTACAATACAGTACGGCTCAATACACACAATTGTTAAGGGGATGCAGACCAGAGAAAGACTTTCGTCTTGTTTACATCAGGGTCCCCCATTTTCAATTCATCATAACATTTATGATGACATACACATATACAGTACGTTACTGCGTTCCAACCTACAACTGCTCCACACCAGTCTCCGTAAATGTTCCGTTATAAAAATAAAATACCATTTCAATACACAACAAGTTTTCGTGTTTTGAAATACATGAAAGGAAATTAGCTAACGTTGATTCGCCTAACGTTAAGGCTTTGCTACATGCTGCGTATTTCAAAACACTGCAGTGAAAACAGAGTCCGGTAAACACAAGTTTGTAATTCCAATAGTGTATTCTGCCTGTTACTTGACTATTTCGATTATTGAAGTGGTATTTTTATAACGAACGGAGACCGGTGTGGAGCACTTGTAGTGTCGAGCCAGGCAGAGACACGTTAATAACATGATCCATTGGCTCCTCACCTTGCATGTGACTCGAAAGTGCACTCTCCCCCATCGTAAAAATCTTCAAGTCCTTTCTGCATATTTTGCACAGGGCTACTCGAGGATGTTCTCCTCTTTTTAACCATGACTTATATTTGATATCTTCGAGCCAGAGCTCATTAAAACGGCAGCCTCCCGGCATTTTGACCACACACACGCGCGCTGTTCTCAGATGGCACAGCTAAAAACACTACGGGTAGAGCCGAGCCACATTTCATTTTGCGTGAAAGGCGATTGCAAAATAGGCTCGCTCGAATCGCTCCGACTTATTTTATTTCTTTGTCTAAAAAAACCAAACTATTCAGTCAGATAGCGATTTATTATTAAAGTATAAAGTGCAATTACAATTTCAATAACTTTCCAGCACTTTATACACAATTCAAGCACATTTAAAACCTTGAAAACAGCACATTGAAATACAAGCATTTTCAAGGATTTCCAGCACCAGTACGAACCCTGTATTAAGTATTAAAGGAGAGCTGTGTTAAATAATATGTATGTTTGCTATTGACATTAAAATGATGCTTGTTCAACTTGTATCCGCCATTTTGTCTACCTATACTGTCTGGCCATTAACATATTCTTTAGTAGTGGTTTAATCTAAACAATCTAAATACAGTCAGGGTTGTGTAGCCCCTTAGCTACACTTAATGCTTGACATTACTATGGCCCATTCAACATCGATTATCTATCGTTCAGGATGTAGGAACGTTATACTTTTTCATTCATATATTCATACAAAAATACCTTCTAGAATATAAGTATGTTTTTATCGTTTTCTGCAGTAATTCCTAGAACGTGAGCTATAGGCCTAAACGCATATATAGATTATCGATTGCGTCTATTCCCTAGACACGCTATATAAAAAAATTCAACTGTACATGATCGTATACGTTATGCATCATCATGCACGGATGAAAGGGGGGGGGGGTCGTTTATACTTCCGTGATCGTCAGTAAATGCTTTATGTAGTATGGGTGATATATTGATCAGATCGGTTTGCAGTGAAATGAATAAACAATTTGACTGAAAATAACGTCAGTGTCCTCTTACCGTGCGTCAAAGAGACTGGCGGTGAAATATCCCAAGTATAGGACGTCGATCGCCTAGGTCCATTTCCGGTTTGTATGTCGCAATAAACGCCGAAATCATATAGATTATTAAGTTTATAAAGCGATCCATTATGTACATAATGTCTGTCGCGAGTCCTGCAACAATGTCTGACGGCCGGATGAATTTAATCGACGCACACCCCACAACTTCCCGTTTCGAGTGTAACTCGCCCGACCATCCACCAGGCGGCGGTATTGAGCCGTCGTTGTATTGAGCCGTAGGGTGCAGCCGCAGGGTCGGAGGTGTATATATGAATTATGAATGCCATGGCGAAAAAATGAAATATTGATCTCAATAATGTCGTACAACGTTATTGGCAGAATTTGCATGGCGGGCAATAACGTTTTAAAGCGGGCCCGGCGCTGGATATGTTAATTCCGTATTTACAGGTGAAAACTGACCTGAGGAACAGGCTGCAGGGAGACCATCTGGCCGCTTGTATGCGTCTCAGCATCAATGGGCCCCCTACCAGTGAATTCCCCTACCAAAGAGCCCTGGAGCTTTTCTTTCAAAAGCCCAGGAAACTGAAATGCTCTAAGGCAGAATGTAGCCTATGCCACTGAGACTTCTTAGGTGTAACATGCTGTTGTAGTGTTATGATTTGTGTATGTTAGACAGTTAGTATGTTCTATGTATCTATGTTTTCTATTCATATTATCTATTAAATCATCTATGTTCAATACAAATAGTGTAAATTTTCTTAAGTGTTGAGTAGGGCTGCAACTAATGATTATTTTGGTAGTCGACTAATCTGTCGATAATTTTTTCTGTTGATAATTCTTTCGATTAGTCGACTAATCTAACGATTATTTCTGTCACACCATCCATCTCTGCTTCCTTTGGGCGCGGCTCCTTTTCCGGGCTCTTAGCAGACTTCTTAGCTTAAAGCGGAACTATTTTACTATTTCGTTCACTATTTGGGCACTTTTCCACAATTCCTGTGAGTCTATGGAACACCTCTGTAAGTTTCTTTTCAAAAAAATTCATTGTTTTGTATTTCTAATCAAGTACTCAAAAACAGCATTTTTCTACCTCAGGATCTTAAGCCGTTTTGAGGCTGGGCTCCAACCACTGTGTGGCCTGGTGGCAACTGCCACATCAACTGCCACATTATTATGCAGCTGAGAAACCTCTGACATCACAGATATGCACATTTTCAGATGACTCAGTTCAGTGAGGGTGAATATTGTGAGAGGAGAATTGGAAGAATGCACCAATATGAGAATTATATACATAGATCCTATTAATATAAGTCCACATAGCTAGGAAACAATGCTAAACAATGAAAAAGGCCATTTATAAGATAGTTCCCCTTTAACATAACAGACCGACAGTAAGTTTGGGGGAACCAATGGGATAACTGGGGTTGCAACAAACGTGCAACTAGGGCTAAAAACACAATGAAATAAAATAATAATAATAATAAATAATATATCCTTCTTAGCAGACTTCTTAGCTTAACATCCCAGGGAACTAATGGGATAACTGGGGATGTTGTTTGCTCCTGAAGTGACAAGAGTCTCAAAGTCTGGGGTGATGGTAGACAAAGCAACTCTGAGGTCATGCTCAATGTCCAATCTGTTCCTCTGCTTTGTCTTCAGCTGGACCGGAGCTGAGAAGCCACTTTCACAAAGATAGGTTGTGCAAAAAAATTAAAATAAAATAAAATAAATTTTATGACACATCGACGCACAAATTTGGCGTCGACGAGTTTTTAATGATCGACGTCGTCGATTATGTAGACTAATCGTTGCAGCCCTAGTGTTGAGGCATGTCATTTACCCTGATTACAACTACACAGCAACGTGCACTAATATGGATTCCGGCAGCATATGCGTGCACACAAATATGGATTCCGGCAGCGTGTGCGCAGAACAGCACCACTGTTGAATTTTCTTTCAAGGGAAACACTGAATCCACACCGGGTAAATTCATAAACTCACACACCTAGAGACCTAAGAATATTGTATCTATGTTGCAGTCTTCAATCTCTGGACCAAAAGATTTCCCTATGGATTTATTCCCAACTTTGACCAGGGACCGGCCATATACAGGAGGGTCTACTGGCTAGTGCAAGACAGTCAAAGCTATTCCCTTTATAAAGAGTAATGAAACACATTTATTATTTTATTTTCCATCTTATCAGACTCTTCAAGAATGTATGTTAAAATACCTCACTTTATTATGGTAAAGGAAAATCACAGATTGGGGCTTTATGGAAAGAATGAGAGGAGGGAAAGCTATGGACACATAGACAGAGACAGACAACTGTGCTGCAACAGAGGAAAGACAACAAGAGAAAATAAAGACAATAAAAAGAAAAGTGACATACTGATATCCTGATGGTCTGTGGGCTCCTCCTTCAGCCCAGTGGAAATATCCATGGTTGGGTCTAGTGTGTCCTGAGCCTCTTCTTTCTTAATCATCAGTAGGTCGCTGGGTGGATCTGGAGCAGAGGGAGACAGCAACTAAGTACTTACAGTAGAATGGAAAAGTATTTGGCCACTTTGTGATTTCCTCTGTAATTACATCTATTTCTGTCTCTACAGTATAGACAGGGACCATTTTGACCGTCATTAGACAAAAAGATTAGCAGCAGTATAATACATTTTAACGTGTGAGAAATGCAGCAAATCAAGTCACTTTGCTTTGATTTCTGGCACGTTAGACATGTTTCTTGGTAGCAGATAGGAATTTGAGAGGGTAGATCTGGGGCAGAGGCAGACAGCAAAATAAAGTGCACCAAATCTCTAACTAAGTACTTACAGTAGCATGGAAAAGTATTTGGCCACTTTCTGATTTCCTCTGTAATTACATCCTCCTACCTATTGACCCAATTTGTCTAGTGTGTTCATTAGACAGGTGAACTCCTCTTTCAGTGCCTCTGTGCCCGTTTTCTTAGCCAGTTAGCCTCGCTGGTATGCGCGCCATTAGCGTTAGCCACGCTTATAGGCCTTTTTGCTTTTGGAAAAAGTGACACTTTTTTTTATATATATTGTGATTTCGACTAAGAGGTTGGCAGTCGACTACGGCTCCTTTCGACTGATTAGTCGACTATCCGACTTGTCGTGGTCAGCCCTAGTAATTTGTAATCAGATTTGTTATTCGACTTGCCACAAATCTCACCCCACTTATTGTCTGGTGATTAATTCCGTATTTACAGGTCAAATCTGACATGAGGAACAGGCTGCAGGGAGACCATCTGGCCGCTTGTATGCGTCTCAGCATCAATGGGCCCCCTACCAGTGAATTCCCCTACCAAAGAGCCCTGGAGCTTTTCTTTCAAAAGCCCAGGAAAATTAAATGCTCTAAGGCAGAATGTAGCCTATGCCACTGAGACTTCTTAGGTGTAATTAAGCATTATACAACGGCATGCAAATTTCTCGATTCTGATTGGCTGAAACAGTCAACTTACACGTGGGTATTTTTCATAACCCACGCTCTTGGTCCCAGGACCCGCCCACAACCGCATCACTATCAATGCGCATTCGTGGTTTTAGGAATTAAAGCAAGATGGCGGACAAACCGGACAGGAAACATTACGAAAGGATAATGGTGATAGGGTCATAAAGACTAAATGAAAAACGATCCTGTCACGGCGAATGTCTTAGTTGCTTAAACAATGTTGTATGATGTAATTGATGGGTCATGAGTCATTGTGGAACAAAATAAAAATCGTGTGGATTGATTGATTAATTGCAAATAAATTTAAAAAAATGTACCTACTTTCTATATAAGCAGCTGGGAGGTGCGCTGTTTTAAGTGAGCGTGGACTATTGAATTGATTGATTGCTAATTTTATTACTGTACACCTTGTTTCCAACTGGTTAAGTTTAGGCTCTCTTTCGAAGTTGGTTAAGGTTAGAGTTTGTCTTTAGAGCAGGGTGATAGACCACCAGCCCTGATTCCAAACTCTAACCTTAGCCAAATTCGAAAGAGGGCCTAAACATAACCAGTTGGAAACAAGGTGTATAGTAATAAAATTAGCAATCAATCAATCAATCAATTCAATAACCCATGCTCACTTAAAACAGCGCACCTCCCAGCTGCTTCTATAGAAAGTAGGTAAAAAAAAAGAAAATAAAAATCTTATACGGCAAAGAACCCCCCCCCCCCCCCTATATAGGGCAAAGAAGACTTTTTTTCCTATAGGGCAAAGAAAACTTTTTTTTAATTTGTTTTACCTACTTTCTATAGAAGCATCTAAGAATGAAGTTAAAAAACTAAAGAAAAGTAGGATGTGTTAGTTTGTTGGATGTCTAGGTGAAAGACAGTTGGATGTCTTAGTTTGTTGGATGCCTAGGTGGAAGACAGTTGGATGTCTTAGTTTGTTGGATGCCTAGTTGAAAGACAGTTGGATGTGTTAGTTTGTTGGATGTCCTACTGAGAACAGTTGGATGCACTTCCGAGCTGCTTCCACATGGAGGCAATTTCTCTTTTTTTTTTGTGGGAACTACTTTTTCTGGCGGATGGTTTTTTCAATAAATTCAATTAATGTGTGTTTATTGTATAGCAATAAGGTTGGATGAATGTGCCAGTTGTATAAAAGCATTACACCACTTGTAGTCGTGGGTTGTGACAATTAGACCATGCCTAGGGGGGTCTAACGACCACCCCTAGGCATGGTCTAATTGTCACAACCCACTCCTCTGCGTGATGTAATGCTTAATTACATCACGCGCAGGGGAAACACTGAATCCACACCATCCACAAGGGTAAATTCATAAATACAGTTAGTTATGTTTGAAGACTCAAGGTGTTCCATTAAAGAAACCAATTGAACACCACAGATACCACAAATTCTTCTATGAAAGAGAGACATCGAGAGGTTTTGTTTCAGATTTTTATCATCAATTACTAACGTCCTCGTATGAAACCCTCCACCTAGACTCCGTCTGGAGGAGGGATATACCAGACCTGGAAAGTGATTTTGATTGGCAAGAAGCCTGGGCAAATATTCGATTCACATCAAGGAACCCGGACCATCAACAAATCAATCTTAACTATATTCACAGGACATACTTGACTCATATAAGACTGAAAATAATTGGTCTTATACAAGACTCCAAATGCTCCTTATGTACAAATGGGGACGAGGGGACATTTATGCACATGTACTGGGACTGCCCACCAGTTAAGATATTCTGGAAAGAGGTGACCCAGCAATTATCAAATCTCTTAACTTGGAATATACCTGTACACCCCTCTGTATTACTGCTGAATGATGTTTTTGAGTGTGCAGTACATCCACAGCTAAAGAGATTGGTTTTATCGGGTATCACAGTGGCTAAAAAGCTGATAGCATCACGATGGTTCCAACCGGAAAAAATTTGCCGAAAGGTCTGGATTATTACATATCTCGATGTGATCTATCAAGAAATATCTACAGCAAGAATTTTGGGTCTCAATGAATCCAAAATGACATTGTGGTTAGAAGTGGTGGAGAAAATAAAAGCTGGCATACAATGGTAATGTCTGGTTAGGAGCGAGGGAAAATGGATGGATTATCCAATGGGGGGTCCGGGAGGGGGGGGGGGGGTACGAGCTAGAGCATATGTGTGTACGTTTTTAGATAACAGGTATTAAGGGTATATCCTGTATAAGACAATTAACTAAAATGTGATTTCATTGGATGTGCACTGTCAACTAATGCTTGTATATCTTATCGTGTGTTGTCATGTTTGTTTATGTGTTTGTTTAAAAAATAATAAAAAAATAAAATACAAAAAAAGGGTAAATTCATAAACTCACATCTAGAGACCTAAGAATATTGTATCTATGTTGCAGAGTCTCTGGACCAAAATATTTCCCTATGGATTTATTCCCAACTTTGACCAGGGACCGGCCATATACAGGAGGGTCTACCGGCTAGTGCAGTGTTTCTCAAAGTGGGGGGCGCAGAGGCATGACAGGGGGGGCCTTGAGATTTATTTAAAAAAAAAAAAGAAAAAAATGATTACAGAAAATTTTCACTAAAGTGCTATCTGTTGCAGCTGCACTGTTCTCCATGAAAATACCATTTCTCAAAATCTGAAAATCATTATTTAATAAAACACAGAAAAGGTTCACCAAGTTACTCTGGATAAAAAAAAACTTTACAGACAACATTGAGACAAAGCTTCCTGACACATCTCCATCCAAACTCTTGGAAGAACTCTTTGAAATCTCATCTGATACCACCTAGAGAGCTAGTTTCAGAGTGTGGTGCTGAGTACCAAGTATCTCATCTCATGGCCCACCAAGTATCTCATGATGCAGCAGTTAAGGTGTTGATACCATTCAGCACCACATACAGTATCTGTGTGAAGCTGGCTTTTCATCCATGACAGCTCTGAAAACAAAATATAGGGCCAATTTGAAAGGTCACGATATTGGTGTTATTTCAATCAATTTAAACATGGCCCATTTCATGACTATTTTGTTGGGGCGAGGGGGCAAAATATTTTGGTCCGCCAAAGGGGGGCCTGACAGAAAAAGTTTGAGAAGCACTGGGCTAGTGCAAGACAGTCAAAGCTATTCCCTTTATAAAGAGTAATGAAACACATTTATTATTTTATTTTCCATCTTATCAGACTCTTCAAGAATGTATGTTAAAATACCTCACTTTATTATGGTAAAGGGAAATCACAGATTGGGGCTTTATGAAAGAATGAGAGGAGGGAAAGCTATGGACGCATAGACAGAGACAGACAACTGTGCTGCAACAGAGGAAAGACAACAAGAGAAAATAATGACAATAAAAAGAAAAGTAACATACTGATATCCTGATGGTCTGTGGGCTCCTCCTTCAGCCCAGTGGAAATATCCATGGTTTGGTCTATACATTTTAACGTGTGAGAAATGTAGCAAATCAAGTCACTTTGCTTTGATTTCTGGCACGCAGTGTTAATTTTGGCAGCTATTTTCATTTTAGTCTTAGTCATGTGTCAAGTGCTCCTTTTTCATTTTCATCATATTTAGTCATCTTCATTTATTTTTAGTTTAGTCAGTTTTAGTCAACTAAATGTCTGAGCATTTTAGTCTTAGTCAGTTTTTGTCAAAATGTTCTCTTTTGAGTCTAGATTTAGTCGACGAAAACGGATGACATTTTTGTCTATTTTTAGTTAATGGAAAAAAGCTTGTCAGAAGTCAGAAATAGTCAACATGGAACATATTCTGATTTAAATTGCGTATTTATTTTTTAACCTAGGGGAATCTGAGTCGGCGGCACAAGTGATACACAGGAAGGGTGCACTGTCGATCTGTGAATGGAGAAATAACTTAATAAGACACATTATCACTTCTTGCCTTGCTTTCACTACCACACTACAGACTGTTAACCCCTTTCACCCCCTATTCATAATTCATGCGAGTACTCAATCTGGGAAAACATTACTCGTGCCCATCCGTGTCGGGTATGTCTGTCTCTGTGATGCTCAGATCGAGGTGGGCATGGATCAGAGGAAGCTGACCGGCTGGCTGGACGCCATGATGGAGACCACGTGTCGGTTGTTGGTTTTCGTTAGCTACAGTAGCAGCATATCAACACCAGCCATGGGAATACTGTTTTCTAAATTGGGGAGGCTTTTAATCGTCAAGGTAAGAGGATTTTAAGTCATGGTATCCATAAACTTCAATCGGTTCGGATCCTTTGAATGAAATGAGAATGTAAACAAACACAGCGTCACGTTAGTAAGTATCACTGCGTTGCGTGAAATCACTGACTGCGCCCGAGAGGAGTGGTTCGGCAAAAAATTATTCCGAGTATATTTGCTTAGAAAACGTAATTGTCGAATTCAATAATTTTGTATTTCTCCACGTGGTAAATACACAGGTCACAACATGTTTACAGGAACATTTTGGAGTTGTATTTGGAGTGTATTTCGTGACTGTAGGGGAGTGTAGGGAACTTCAGGGTACAGGTCTGACCCACTTCCAGTGATGAAGCTAAGCTACGCTAACGGAGCGGCTGTTCCCTAAGCCTAATGCACGCACAGAGAAGAAAAGGGTATGTATCTTCTTGTCTAACTCCAGGGAAGATGGCAAATAAGCGAATTTCCCAAAATGTTGGCGTTTCCCTTTAACACATTCAGAGCCCAAGCTTAATCTTGATTTACCGGTTGAATGCCCACCAACCACTTCAATGTTAGCGTTAAAAACGCCTAATCTATGTTTTAAATTATGTGTCTAATCTGCCCGTCGCTTATCAATGACTCGTTTTCCAGTCAACATTGTCGAAGCGGATTGTTTTTTTATCGGTTCATTTTCGTTTTATAGCATTTTGAAAAGCCCTCGTTTTCAAGGAAAATATAAATGTTCCATGATAAAAGACGTTTACTGGAATATTCTAGGATACACAAAAACGTTGTAATTTTTCGGCCTATTTATGAATAGTTTTCAAATAAACAATAGATTATCGATAGTATATGTGTACGTATGCACGCTGGGGCCGCAAGCTGAAAATCGATTCTCTGATTTCCTCAAAGCGATCGCGCACACACACACACACACACATAGGGCAAACACTTATATCTCAGCGAATACAACTCTGATTATCCCAAGACTGGTAAAATAGATTCCTTACCTCAGATCAGATGTTCTCCAAAAAGATCATTCCAGTTCCTGATCGCCATTCCAGAATTCGGTCGCGCTTATTGATTGAGTGTTGGCTGCTGTCAATATATGTTCCAGGCTGATTTCCGTCCCGCGAGCAGATCGCTCTTGAGCAGACAGCTTGCCAGCTCGGGGAGCCGGCTGGCTCCGCCTCTACATATCGACTGATCCCAGGTGTAGTTCGCAACCTTTTTTGAGTACTGTACCCCCAAAGCATTTCAAGCCAACCTAAAGTACCCCCTACTACGCAATCAATCGTGGTGATCCCCAGGATATATAATTAATAGTCTATATATTGTGGCAGACCGGCTGTGTGTGTGTGTGTGTATGAGTGAGTGGATGACCTGGATAAAGTCACATGGTCACACAGGTTGGCAGTTTATTGAAGTAAAGTTTTAGTTCTGAGGTCTGACATCATCACCTCATTCCCATTGTAACATTAAGTTAACAAAGCACTGAAGACTCAAAACTAAGATAACATAAGATAAGATTAGATGAGATAAAATGCGATATGATATGATACAATCAGATGAAATATTCCTTTATTGGTCCCCTTGGGTAAATGTGGGTGTCATAGCAGCATGGGGGAGGGGAGGTATGGGTAGGGTAATAGCAGAAAGACATAAATATAGGCAATAGAATTAGATCTGAATATAAAAAGATGTAAATAAGATGGTTTCATGCTATTATTCGAAAGCATGTCGCCACAGAGGAAACACATTGGCTGTGGTTGCTCTGTAGTTGTGACAGTAAATCCAGAGAGCACATAATGTTCACCAAACGGACGATTCTTCATTTTCTCCGTTTTCTTTTCCTTCTAAATGGGTTCTCCTGATTCAGCAGTATCACCTGTGCTGTTGTTGCTGGATGAACCAGCTCGACTCAGCCATTGATCCATAATGTTAACAGACATTTTGAAAGAGGCTTGATATTTTGCTAACTAGCTACACTACAATGATGATGCTCGGTGTAACACCTGACAGTCCGATGGGAAGCTGAACGTTGCGCAATAGAACAAGTATAGCCAATAATAATATTATATCCATCAAATTATTACTTAATTTGAATTCCCCCAATTTTGGCATGCATTATTCTTTATTTGGGTACAGTTTTCCTGTACATAAATTATAGCACATTCAATTTACGTTTGGAAATATATTGCCGAAATGGGACAGTGGGACACAAAATGGCACCTACTGTAGATACCACTATTTTTTATAACAACTTCTTACTGTTGGGAGGGAAACCAGCTACATTTCGCAATTGGCAAAGACAAGGTATTCACAAACGATCTGACATATACAGTGAATACGGTCTCAGATCCTTTCAAGAGCTCAAGCAAATCTATAATGTCCCTAGTACATCCTTCTTTTTTTATTTACAGTTGCGCACTGCAATGCACACTTACGGTGTCCCATGGAATCAGCCTTTACCAGTTCATCCTTTAATGATTATAGTGAGTGGCATAAATGTAAAAAATGGTTTTGTTTCTGGGTTATATAATAAAATACAAGGAAAACTAAACAGAACTACAGGTAATACCACTGTCTGGAACATAGATTTAAAGGATTACAACGTCTGCATAAATTGGCAGAATGTATGGGATAATATTCCGTTAACCTCTCATAATTATAATAATCAATTAACTCATTACAAACTGATAAAGATTTTATCTGTCACCCAGGAAACTCTGTCAAATAAAATGTTTACAAAGTCCCCTATGTGCTTTTTGTCCGCAAAAAGTCATAGGAACATACATACATAATATGTGTATGATGTGGGAATGTCCAGGAGTACTAGCTTTTGGGCCAAGGTTGCATTATTTCTCACTAATATAACGGAGATAAACATACCTTGTTTGCCACACATTTTATTATTAAACGATGATTCATCTCTAAAAATCACAACTGCAAGCAGGCAGGCTACACAGTATATGACTATACTGACGGACAATCTATATACTGAAAAGACACTTTTTTATGCCACTGTGGAAATTAATATGAAATGCTGATGTGAATGTCTCTTTCCTCTGAACAAAAAAAAAAGTTGGTAAAAAAAAATATATATACCGAAATTCCTCTAATAGTAACCGGGTCTCAAATACAAGCCGGGTCTCTATTAATGGCCGGGTGCGCTCTTGAGCTAAGCAATTATAAGCCGGCCTCCTAATACAAGCCGGGTTACTAATATACTGAGCTGCATACTGAGCTAGTTACTTGATTTCACTTTGAAAACGTTGAAATGACCAGTGACCACCTGTAATTGCACTGTTTACTATTTCATACAGTACTTGGTTTCAATAAATGAACCCAGTACATTTTACTGGGTTCAAACTGACACAAAATGTTGATTTATTCATTATGATCCGTTTGAAAATTTGAAATATAGGCCTCCCTCTTATACAGGCCTCCTCCTAATACAAGCCTGGTACCCGCTACAGTTGAAACAAATACAAGCCGGGGTTACTATTAGAGGAATTACGGTAATCTTAAAAAATATATATATATGTCATGTACCCCCTGGGGACCACCCACGTACCCCTAGGGGTACGCGTACCCCCGGTTGGGAAACACTGGCTAAGCGACTGACATGCAGTTACACAGGGATAGACATAGGGGGCGCTTTTTTCCATTCTGAGCTGCTGGAGGAGCTGCTGTACCAACGGGAGACTCTGTTGATGAAATATGAAATCAGATCGCTAATAAAAAAATAAAACGATAATACACGTCGTGGGCATTCAGGCATTGGGCTGATAAAACATCATATGACGTTTTGGGCATTGAAGGTGTTAAAAAAAGTTATAATTATTTTGTCTCGTCTTGTTTTAGTCAACAATATCAACATACATGAAGAGAAATTTCGTCCTGGTTTTTGTAAATTACATTTTTGTGTCCTCAGTTGTGGTTTTTATATAATTTTTTTTGTATCTCATTCATTCCATGAGAATGTAGAATACACATTTACAGACTTTTTTTTTTTATATGGTCCATTTGCATGTTCTTGTTATCGGATTCTAGGGACATCTATGAATCTCAGGGAATGTATTCCCAGTGTCAGAAATACTGGGGGCTAGATCCACAAAGAATGGATTGCACAGTGCAAGTTGCACCCTTACTTACAATTCATTATGAATTGAAAATGGGGGACCCTGATGTAAACAAGACGAAAGTCTTTCTCTGGTCTGCATGCCCTTAACAATTGTGTGTATTGAGCCGTACTGTATTGTACCCATTCTGCAATCTGTTAATAACATTTCCATTCAATTAATCAATCTGCGCTGTGATTGATTGAATGAAAATCTTATTTTGAGTCAATTGTAATGCACCAAATTAACCAAATGAGAATATCAATACATTTTTTTTTATCTTTGACTGAATAACACCATGCTCAAATTGACCAGACCTGAAAAATCTAAGCAAATTAATAGATGGAAGATAATTAAACAGAAGGTTTTGTAGATACAGTACTGAATTCTGCCATCTGGACACATGCAATTTGAAATATGATTATAGAATATCAGGCATAAAATGGTTATGTGATTAAAATGAGATTAATTTGATTAATTAATTACAAATCCTGTAATTAATTAGATACATTTTTTTAATCGCCTGACAGCACTAATATTTAATTAACTATTTAGTCACGTTAGCGTCACATGGTCTTCAATAACGTGACGTCACGTCTCGTTGTCATGAAAAAAACCTTTGTTGACGAACATCTTTCCTCATAATTTTTGTTGACTAAATTAACATGTTTCTTGGTAGCCGATAGGAATTTGAGAGGGTAGATCTGGGGCAGAGGCAGACAGCAAAATAAAGTGCACCAAATAGTTAGGCTACATGTGAACAGAGTTTGATGAAATGAAAGAATGAGAGACAAAGCTATGGAGACAAAGACATACAAATATGATAGAGCAGAGGAAGGAGAAGACAGAATCAAGATAAGAGAAAGAAAGGTAACATACTGATATCCTGGTGGTCTGTGGGCTCCTCCTTCATCTCAAAGGAAGTATCCTTGGGTGGGTCTAGCGTGTCCTGAGCCTCTTCTTTCTTAATCATCAGTTGAAGCAGGGTGTCTACAGGTATTAGTACATTCAGATTAAGACCTTTTAATGCCACGGTTTAATTACATTTAAGTTTTTTTTATATATATAAAGAAAATAAAACTTGCGGTCATAAGCAGTAGCCTATCGGTTAATTTTGTTTAAGCTGATGATTTGTTACATCCCTACAGTATATATACAGTATAACAAAAAATATATATATATATTATAATTCCTTAAAAAAAATTGCATATAGGTGCTTTCACTCAACGCGCGAGTGATTTAAATTTTTTCAAATGTAGTCAAGTCAAGAGTTTTATTTGTCACGACATACAAGTATTAGTGTTGTCAAAAATATCGAAAAAATACATATCGATTCTGAATATTTAAAACGGTTTCAATACTAATTTCCCGAAATATCGATATTTAATTATTCATAAAAAAATTATATATATATTTGCATTGTTCATTTCAATACCTGTAATAGTACAGTAGTCCACACACACACACACACACACACACACGTGCATTCAGTTAAGTCGGAATATGACTGTAATACAAACAGTTCAGTTTGTCAGGTACATGCAACACAGATTACAGTGTTTACATCTGTCTGTTTAAGAAAATACCATGTTCTGCAATAAAAATTATTGAAGTGAGATGAACAGTTATTTTTAAATGTGTGATCTAAAGATAAACAAAGGGTTTTAAAAGTGTTATATTTATCTTCTCTTATAGTACCAGAGAGAAGCTGAGGAGAATCAACCAGCAACAAAAGCAATTTTCTTTTTTTCTTTTTACATTTTAAGATTTAACCTTTTCCCCCGTGGTATCGGAAATGGTACAGAATATCGATACTTTTCAAGGTAACGTATCGAAGTTTGAAATTCCAGTATCGTGACAACACTAACAAGTATACAGTGAAATGCGGGGGGTATTGCCCGCAACGATTGTGCAATAATACAATAATGCCATAAAACAATAATACAATAATAAGAATCCAATAGGATGAGAAAAAGACATTTGTGCAATAATACAAGTAATAAGAATAAAGACATATCAGGTATATTAGGGGTGTAACGGTACGTGTATTCGTCCCGCAAATTTATGGTACGGCCATCACTGTGCGGTATGCGCGCCATACGACAAATACGCCTCAGCGCAAACACACCAGTCGCACATGTGAGAACAGCGCGCGCACACCGTCACAGTCGGGATACAGACTGTGACGAGCGAGCGAGAGAGAGGGAGAGGGACAGAGAGGGACACGGAGCACCCCACACACACGGCGCGCGTGGGGAAACACGCACGCAGTCGGGAGCGCGTGCAAAACGCTCCGCATCCCTCCCTCTCCGACTTCAGTTCAGAGCGGGCGAAAGTGCACGAGAAAGGCACATTTACATTGGAACAGCTGCAGGGTCGTTTTCTTGTTCGCTCAATAACGTTAACCAAATGAAACCAATGGAAAGACACACACACGCGTCGCCGACACACACACGCCAACAAACACATCAACATTCTCCCCACAATCAAATTAAAAAAAGAAACATACTTTTCCGGACAGATAATCTGAGCTCCACTGTATTTAAATCCAAATAATCCTCTGCCATTGTTGTAAGTAACATGTCATCTGTTCTCTAGTATTCAGTCTCGTCGTGAAGTTAATTCTCTCTGGAAGTGAAACTGAAACTTAAGGATGCGCAAGGATAAGTTGTTAAAGGGGCAGTAGGCAAGTGGATGCCTGAACACAGAATGACACCAGTATCACTGACTACCACGGCAAGCCTATAGAAAATTATTCTATTTAATAATAATAATTATTATTATCATAAATATAATATATACAATTTTTTGTAAATGTTATATGCGGTAATTATTATAATTCTTTTTCTGTTGTACCGAACTGTGACCCCAATACCGAGGTACGTACCGAACCGTGGCTTCTGTGTACCGTTACACCCCTAAGGTATATGTACATGAAGTTTACAAAAAGCATGGTAAGACATGCTAAGGTCCTGCGATAGTGCAATACACTGTTAGCTACGGATGAGGCACTGGGTCTTATGCACACTACTATACAATGCTATACTATACAATCTACAGTTATACAATTCAGTTTAGGGGGCCCCCTGGTGGCTTCGGGGGCCCTATGCAACCGCATAGTCCACATATGGCAAGAAACGGCCCTGTGACTTAACTCATTTGTTTGTTAAATTGTTAATTGTAGCTCAGCAAATGGCCGACTTTGTCTGGCTGGATTATCAAAACTTTGAAACCCAAGAAATATGGGCTAGTTAGTTTATGTTGAGATGAATGTTTTAAACTCTAATATTAATGCAATGTTGTCAGTGCTTTTTGCTGTGGCACAACATTATGCCAATTACATTGGTTGTTTATGTTTATAAGATTGCTTCATAATAATTTACAGAAAATTTACAAAAATTTACAAAATTTACTTTTAATATTTTATTCATGTTTATACATTATTGATTCATGTCCCCTTTGCCTAGGTAATTGTAGTTCAATCCCTGTGTGTCAAATGCAAGGAAGCTTCCTATATAGGTAGCATTTCTAGGTAGGAAGTTTAAATGTTTAAGTTTTAGGCTGTCAAACGGGTAGCATGCAGTAGGATTCAATGTTGTTCAACCAAAGTATTGGCTTCTGCTGTGTCAATACAAACTGAATTCTCTACACAGAAAGAGCTGCTTTTAAACACAAAGACTTGCCTCTGACTGGTGATAGTGTAGGAGACGGGAAATCACGACCAAAGAGAGTGAAGTTTCTTTGACCACACATCAGTGTGCATCATTTATTAGCATAGCGTGGATACCACAACAAACCAAACCAAGAGTTCATATGGCCGCTCCAGCTACCCACAATGCCCCGTGTCCTTAAAGTGACAGTGTAGGTGGATTATGTCCAGTCCATGTAAGTGTCCATGTAAGTGCCCACTACATATGTCCCCCCAGAATTCACCCTACTAACTCACAAAAAGGGTCGGTAGACAGACCTCCCGACCATAACGGCTCCGAACAACTGGAGCCGGCATATGAGCTACCGTGGGACCCCCTGGGGCCTTGCGGTGGCGAGGAGGGCAAGGGGCAAGGTGCCTATTGGGCGGTGAGGGACTCATATTTTCAAAAAGTGATTTAGGGTGACGGGTTTAACACAGGAAGGTCGCCCCCGCTGCGGGGGCTGAGCGAGTGCCACGGTGTGATCCACATCCAAGTGAGCTGGCTTAAGCCGGTCCACCGAGACATGTTCCGGTTTACCGCCAACGTCCACCACGAAGGTCTTACTTCCCGTCTGTAGGACCCGAAACGGGCCATCGTAGGGGGGTTGAAAGGACCTGCGGTGGGCATCGTGCCGTATGAACACATATTCCGTCGCCTGGAGGCCGGGTGGAACAGGAGTCTGTGGCAAACCATGCTGCGAGGTGGGGACCGGCACAAATGCCCTAGCGTTCTCCAAGTTTGAAACGCGCTGCTGGGTTGCAGACCAGGGGTCTGTGGTGTCAGGTAAAAACTCCCCGGGGACCCGCAGCGGTTGGCCATAGACCAGCTCAGCCGACGATGACTGGAGATCCTCCTTGGGGGCGGTCCTGAGACCCAACATGACCCACGGGAGCCTGTCGACCCAACAGCCATAGCTAACGGTAGCTCGGAGAGAGGCCTTCATGGACCGGTGAAACCACTCACACAAACCGTTAGCCTGCGGGTGATAAGCGGTAGTGCGGTGCAGTCTCACGCCTAAGTTTCTGGCAATCTCGGACCAAAGCTCAGAGGTGAACTGAGGTCCGCGGTCCGACGAAAGGTCAGACGGAGCACCGAACCGGGCCACATCAGTGGACGTTGTGGATGACAGCGGAACGGCCTCTGGCCACCGAGTGGTTCTGTCCACCATCGTGAGGAGGTATGTGAAACCATGCGATGGGGGCAATGGACCCACCAGGTCCACATTCACATGGTCAAACCTCCTTTCGGGCACGGAGAACTGGGCCAAAGGAGCTTTAATGTGGCGGTGTACCTTAGCGCGCTGGCACATCACACAGGTCTTAACCCACCCGCTCACATCCTTTTTCAGCCCGTGCCAAATGAACTTGGCTGCCACCTGTTTTTGAGATGCCCTGTTTCCGGGGTGAGAGAGACCATGTATGATGTCAAAAACATGATGTCTCCAACTGCTGGGCACCACCGGTCGCGGGCGTCCCGTGGAAACGTCGCACAGGAGTGTGCCGTTAGCCTCATTAAATGCCACTGTGATGGCCGTCCTGTAGGCCTGAACGTCCAGGTCAGAAACCTGGTCTGAGGCCATGCGTGCATAGTCTAAACCAGGGCTATTCAACTAAATTGTTCAGGGGGCCACATTGTCAGAAACCCAAGGGGCCAGGGGCCGGACTGACACGGCACCTCCCCGTGCTATGAATATATGTACACTTGACACAACACGCAACCACATTTTCACAACTTTTATTTAACTACATTGAAAAAGTAGTATACTTTTCAAAAAAATGCTTCATTTATGTGCCACATCTGCAACATCTCCTGCAAAAAGTGCTTCGTTTATGACTGTGCAACAACTGCAACATCTCCTCTTCAACATTTCAATATAAAAATAAAATAAAAAACAAACAAGTGCATGATGTGCATCTGAACATTCTAACATCAACACTTGAACAAAAAAACACATTTATAGTGCAGCTGAGCTTATGAAAAAGTGCTTCATGTCTGTGCAACAACAGCAAATCACAGCATCTTATTAGCACTTATTGTCCACTCTTAACTCTCAAACATCAGGGGGGTGGGGGGCAGACAGGCCTAGCCTACATACACACATCTAATGAGAGCGATTGCACTTCTTTGACTGGGCAATGGCAGAGAAAGAGGGTTCATAGGAAGTGAGGGCTACCCGCAAACAGTGATGCAAATGCTCATTTGTCAAGGAGGCACGGTTGCTTGTTTTAATGGCATTCATGTGAGAGAAACTGGATTCACAGGTGTATGTTGAGCCAAACATTGTTAGCACAGATATTGCCAGCGTTTTTATTTTGGGGAATGTCTTGACATGAATACACTTTATCCAAAATGTTGTGGTGGATTCATTCTCAAGTGCCTGCTTCAGAGCAGATGATGCTTGCATGTCAATTATTTCAAGTTGCAGGAGACCTTCATAAATGTGAAGTGATGCAAGGAACTCTTGTCCTTTTGTGGAAATAGCAGCTAGATTGGGAAATGGGTTGCTCACAAAATGCATCAATTCTCTGGACATGTCAAATTCATCAAATCGACTTGCAAAGTTTTCCCTCAATTTATCAATGTAATCTGTGATTAATTGAGTGACTTTTGGCTCAATTGTGCGTGTTACCGTTGACATGAAAAAAAAAAAATTATTATCATGTAATCTTTGGCGGGCCGGTCAGAATCATCCCGCGGGCCGGCCGCCAGTTGAATAGCCCTGGTCTAAACCAACATGGACGGCGAGGAGCTCCCCATCAAAAGCCCCACTCACCCACTGTTCGTATACCGCTCCAACAGCATAGTCTGAAGCATCAGTGGTGATGGCAACAGGGGCGTTGGGAAGTGGGTGTGCCAGCCTGGTTGCATTGGCCAGGGCGGTTTTAGTATCGACAAACGCCTTGCGTCTCTCGTCCGTCCAGTCCACCACATGTTTGGCGATTTTACCCCTGAGAGCCTCGTACAGAGGTCGCATTAGCTGAGCAGCCCGGGGGACAAACCGATGGTAAAAATTTACCATGCCAAGGAACTCTTGCAGAGCCTTGATGGTGGGTGGCAGTGGAAAATTTGGTATGGCGTCCACCTTAGATGGGAGGGGAACTGCCCCATCTTTGGTGACGTGGTGCCAGAGGAAATCGATCCTAGACAGCCCAAACTGACATTTAGCTGGGTTAACTATGAGCCCATGCTGACTGAGTCGGTGGAAAAGGGTCCTGAGATGGGACAAGTGCTCTGCCTTGGTGGTACTGGCGACTAAGATGTCATCTAGGTAGACAAACAAAAAAGGCAGGTCCCGTAACACAGAGTCCATCAAGCGCTGAAATGTCTGTGCTGCGTTTTTAAGCCCAAATGGCATGCGCAAGAACTCAAACAAACCAAAGGGAGTAATCACCGCCGTCTTAGGGATGTCCTCTGGGTGGACCGGCACCTGGTGGTAACCTCGAACTAAATCTATTTTTGAAAATATGAGTTTCCGGGCCAGGTGGGTGGAAAAATCCTGAATATGTGGAACCGGGTATCGATCCGGTGTAGTTACCTCGTTAAGGCGGCGGTAATCGCCACACGGGCGCCACCCGCCGGCAGCCTTGGGGACAATGTGAAGGGGTGAGGCCCACGTGCTGTCAGAACGACGGATAATACCCAGGTTCTCCATGTTGGAAAACTCTGCCTTGGCAACGGCCAGCTTGGCAGGATCTAGGCGCCGAGCCCGGGAGTAGACTGGCGCATCTGCCGTAGCGATGTGATGCTCCACACCGTGCTTACTGGTGGAGGACGAGAAAGTGGGCTGGGTAAGGACAGGGAACTCGGCTAGCAGCTGGTGAAACTCATCTGTAACAGACAACATGTTAGACAAACCCACAGGAGGCGCTGCCCCGACAGTACATTCAAATGAACAAAAGGTGGTGGCGTCGATCAAGCGATTGTTCCTGACATCCACCAACAATCCATAAGCACACAGAAAATCAGCACCCAGCAGGGGCACAGACACATCAGCAGTGATGAAGTCCCAGCTAAACCGCCGCTCACCAAAACACAGCTCCACTAGCCTACTGCCATACGTGCGGATTGTAGTACCATTGGCAGCTTCCATAGGGAGCCCATGTCCGTCGGCCAGGGTGTCCACCCTTGACGCAGGCAGCACACTTCTCTGTGCCCCTGTGTCGCACATGAAATGCCTGCCTGAGATGTTGTCCCGAATAAACAGTAGCCTGCCGGCCCCACCAACGTTCATGGCCACTGTTGAGCGCCGGCCCGGGCGTTTCCCGGCCCCTTGTAAGTACATGGGGGACGGCATTGGTTAGCCCTGGCTCCATACTAGGTGTGAAAGAAACACCAGCCAGTGTCTCTCCCTTGCTGGCGAGGGGCTGCCACCGCAGCAGCGACGGTATAATCCCCATGGTGAGAGGAAGAGGGTTGGTCATGGTAGAACACGGCCGTACAGTGTTGTTGCTGGCTGGCCAAAAATAACTTATCCGCCTCCGCGGCTAACATACGGCAGTCATTTATTGTTGTGTTTGCCAAGGCGGCCCTTACCTGAGCCGGTAACTGGCGTAAGAACAGCTGTCTGAAGAGAAAGTGGTTGGGCTCATGCTCTCCCATCAACGCCAGCATCCTATCCATAAGCTTGGACGGTTTACTGTCGCCCCCAGACCTTGCAATGAAAACAGCCGGTTAGCTCGTTCCACCTCAGATAGTTCAAAACACTTCAACAAGTGTGCCTTCAGCGTGCCATATGTGTCGTGCGCCGGAGGGTTTGTGAGTAGACTCACCACTCTGGCTGCCGTGTTAGACCCCAGCACAGCGACAACGTGATAGTACTTGGTGTCATCCTCCGTTATTTTCTTTATTGCAAACTGCGCCTCCGCCTGCACAAACCATGCAGTAGCTTGCGTTTCCCAGAACTCGTCTTTTCAAAACGAGGTTGCAGGCTTGATACTGCCACTCTCAAGTCATGCTCAATGTTGAGCTTAGACCTGTGCTTTGTCTTCAGTGAAGCAACAGCTGAAAATCCAATCTCACAGAGATAGGATGTGGCGAAGGGAAGAAGGATGCCCACAGCCCTCTGCCCTATGAGTGGATGCTCCCTCTCCACACCAAGCCAGAATTCACTCAGTGTCTGAGCGTCCATTGCGCGTTTGGCGAGACCCCCTTGATGTGCGCCTGTAGCCCCCTCCTTTTCCCTGCCATGGCCTGCGCACCGTCAGAGCAAAAGCCCACACAGTTCTCCCATTTCAGTCCATGTTCTGTCAGGTAACTGTCAATCATTTTGAAGAGCTCATCAGCTGTCGCTCTGTTTTTGACATATTTGCAAAACAGCAGATCTTCACTCAGTGACTGGGAATTTACAAAGCGAACATAGGAAATAAGCAAACAGTCTTTATTGCTGTTAAGGCAACACGCATGTCATCCTCAAGGCTCAACTTGGCCCTATATTTTGTTTTCAGAGCTGTCATGGATGAAAAGCCAGCTTCACACAGATACTGTATGTGGTGCTGAATGGTATCAACACCTTAACTGCTGCATCATGAGATACTTGGTGGGCCATGAGATGAGATACTTGGTACTCAGCACCACACTCTGAAACTAGCTCTCCAGGTGGTATCAGATGAGATTTCAAAGAGTTCTTCCAAGAGTTTGGATGGAGATGTGTCAGGAAGCTTTGTCTCAATGTTGTCTGTAAAGGTTTTTTTTATCCAGAGTAACTTGGTGATCCTTTTCTGTGTTTTATTAAATAATGATTTTCAGATTTTGAGAAATGGTATTTTCATGGAGAACAGTGCAGCTGCAACAGATAGCACTTTAGTGACAATTTTCTGTAATAATATAAAAAAAAATTTTTTTTTTTTTTTTTTTTTTTTTTTTTAATAAATCTCAAGGCCCCCCCTGTCATGCCTCTGCGCCCACCCTGGGGGGCGCGCCCCCCACTTTGAGAAACACTGTACTAGCTGCTAAACCCGACCTCATAATACCACAGGCCAGAAAATAAATCGGGCGTGAAGACATTATATTACTTTATTGGCTTTGTTATGACACTACCTTACACAAGTTGCAATATTAATGCAATAATAGACAGAATATATGTTGTGTATAGATAGAATACAGTGTTTCCCCTATAAATAGAAAACATAGACATAGGGGTGGGGGGGGGAATCGATACGTAGTAGTATCGCGATACTGTATCGATATTTAATTGTTCATAAAAAAAATTATAAAATAATTTTTTTCCTATAAGGAAGTTGCATTGTTCATTTCAATACCTGTAATAGTAATAATAATAATAATTCATTTATTTTGTATAGCGCTTTTCAAAGACCCAAAGTCGCTGACAATAGGCAAAAAAGAAACAAAGAAAAACAAAGAAACAGAACCACAGGGAAACAGTAGTACAGTAGTCCACACACACGCATGTGCATTCAGTTAAGTTGGAATATGACTGTAATATAAACAGTTCAGTTTGTCAGGTATACATGCAACACAGATTACAGTGTTTACATCTCTCTGCTTGAGAAAATACCATGTTCTGCAATACAAATGATTGAAGTGAAATGAACAGACTGTTCTATTTTATTAGATAAAACATGTTGACAAAGTTTTACTTTGCAGTTGAAAAAAGGTAATAAATCGCAATTAGGGATGCCCCGATCACGTTTTTTGCCACAGATACCGATCACAGATCGTCTCTGAGCCATATTGGCCGATACACTGCAGATACCGATCGTTTTTGTTTTTATAAAAAAATATGTTTTAAATATATAATTTTTTTTTTTTTTTTTTTATAAAATATATATATTATATAATTATACTTGTAGTTGTATTATCTGCGAGACATCGCCACCATGCAACAAGTCAAAATGCTCGCTATCTGCAAACAGCTCCACTGTCTGTTTGTATACTCTGCTTTGGTCAAATCAGTCCCAGTCAGAGCGATAGTTCAACTTGACTAACAGGGTCTGAAACGTATGTGTTCAGTTATGAAGCATGATAGCTAATTAGCCAACAGCTGCAAAAACGAATGTCAATTATGTTATAAGACATTGATATCAGGAGCTATCTGTAGCTACTGCTAGCCGGCTAGATAACATTAGACAACGCCTCATGTATTAAACTAAAGTGAACTATTTAGTTTACTGGGTCATTTCATTTAAACAGTGAGCTAACGTGAGCTAACGTTAGCTACCTAGCTAACGGAGGTCTCATGCACTAGACTATTGACGGAGGAGCATTTGTTGATATCAGGAGCTATCAGTAGCTAGCCAGCTAGATAACGTTAGACAATGCCTCATGTATTAAACTAAAAGTGAATAGTTGACTGGGTCATTTTGTTTAAACAGTAACGTTAGCTAGGTAGCTAACGTTAGCTCACGAGGTATCATGCACTAGTCTATTGCCGGAGCTTGTTGACATGACAGGTCTGGGACGGGGAGGGGCAGTACGCTGCAGCAGCAGCAGCTGTGTGCCTGAGAGAGAAGTCAGCGAGTGAGAACTCCGCTGAGAATTGGATCATGTTTTCGATCGGTTTTCACGATCGGCGAAAATAAAGCATTATCGGAATTCACCGATCTCATATTTATACTGAATATCGGCCGATACCGATGGCTGGCCGATCGATCGGGGCATCCCTAATCGCAATATATCACAATATTAATATCGCAATATATTTAGTATCGCAATACTATCATATCGTGACTCAAGTATCGTGATAGTATCGTATCGTGAGGCCTCTGGTGATTCCCACCCCTAATAGATACATACTAACTAACATACACAAATCATAACACTACAACAGCACGTTACACCTAAGGCTGCGGTTACATGAGGGGAAAAACGGGAACATTGCATTTTCGAATGATTTCGTTTGCATGTCCAAGTCAAATGGCAACGGAGGAATTTAAACGTCGCAAACCGTTTTCTAATCTCTCTCTCCTCTCTCCGTCTGGACGGGGAGCGGGGGCTGTGCTTTTACCAGTGTTGTGCTAGTTACTGAAAAATAGTAACTCAGTTACTTTACTAGTTACTTCATTTCAAAGTAACTTCGTTACTTTACTAGTTACTTACACCCAAAAGTAATGAGTTACTGTGAAAAGTAACTATTTAGTTATTATTAAAAAAAAAAAATTGCTCCCAAGTCCCATGCCCCAGATACTCAAAATCGGTTGATCAACTTAACAGTTTCCATTCACATCACTGAACTCTGCTAAGCAATGTGGTCTATACAAACACAAATACTGTACTCACTACATACTGCTCTCACCAAGCTGCATCAAAGACATACTGTACTCACTACATACTGCTCTCACGAAGCTGCATAAGAGACATACTGTACTCACTACATACTGCTCTCACCAAGCTGCATCAAAGACATACTGTACTCGCTACATACTGCTCTCACGAAGCTGCATAAGAGACATACTGTACTCACTACATACTGCTCTCACCAAGCTGCATCACAGACATACTGTACTCACTACATACTGCTCTCACCAAGCTGCATCACAGACATACTGTACTCACTACATACTGCTCTCACCAAGCTGCATCACAGACATACTGTACTCACTACATACTGCTCTCACCAAGCTGCATCAAAGACATACTGTACTCACAAATCTGACACAAACAAATGTTGTCCCGAGTCGATATAATAAGTGCGCCGGTTGAAGGAACAGCCTTGATGTCGCCGGAGCGTTTCATTATAACCATCTTGCAACGGTGTTTAAGATAACAATCAAAGCATTGCAACGTTAGAATAGTTAGGATATCAATTGTGCATGAAAGGACTATATTTATATTGTTTGATTAGTATTATGAGATTCCCTGGCAGATTTCGTACAGTCAAAATCCGTTGATCAACTTGAGTTTCAGTGAACACATTGGCATGCACTCACCAAAGTCTGCGGTGGTCCGGTCGAGATGTAACGTTACGTTAGTCCAGCTGACTCCAGCAGCCCCGCCTCAAACATGTTCTTTATCTCGTTTCCATGTTGTATATTAATTATCTCTCCAAGTAGTTGCTAAATGGTTCGTTAGTTCGTTATTGCGTTATTTTTATGTAGATTCATAGCGAGCGTCCTCCTGACTTTTGTTTACTATAGAGAGCGTCTATTTCTTTCCGTAGCCGCATTTCTGGTTTTCGCATTTCTGATTGGCCAGTGGCCACTGACTGACGCTCTCTGGTCAGAGAACGTCAGTCAGTGGCCAATCAGAAATGCGGCTACGGAAAGAAATAGACGCTCTCTACAGTAAACAAAACAAACGCAGGCGAAATAAGGAAGCTCGCTATGAATCTACATAAAAAGACCGCAGTAACGAACTAACAAACCATTCAGTAACGTAAGTAGCGTTACTGAATTTCAAAAGTAATGCGTTAGAGTACTAGTTCTGTGCCACACTAGCTCACGCTCAGCGTTTCATGCATAATCTCGCTTCAGCGTATGCACACTGAATAAATTTCAAATGTACCTTTAAATGCCAGCATTCATCTGGCCACACCCCCATCCGCCTACCTACATAAGCCGGGATGGGCCACACACTCATCTCCTTCGCAAATTTCATCACAAGCAACGTGTTGCTCATATGCCCACTTGACGTGGAGAAAAATATTGCTCTAAGGAAAGGAAGAATAAGGAGAATACGTTGACATCATATCTTTATTTTCTCTCTCACTATTTTAAAACGAGAAAATACGGCGATATTGTCTTCGTACTGGAGTGTCTGGAAGATGGTGATCATTCCACAAACTCCACCGGTTTCGTATTGGGGGTTCACGCCGCTACATACCTCCCAGCTACAGTCTTCTTTGATGCGGCTGGACGGAGTGAAACCCTCCGGCGGTGCAGGAACTGTAGTGGCGTGCCGCTGTTGTGAGAAGCGGTGCGTTCCAGGTTGGGTGAGTAGTGTTTTGCTGGCAGGCTCCACTTGTCTGTTAGTGCTATGGGGACTAATTGACAATGTTATGAAAACCGGCCCCAGGCTAGGGTCCTTTGTTCAGTCTCCTAGACGACAGGAGACCTTGGTCTGAAGCCATTTTAGTTTAACTAGTGGGCCGCGACCATTAACACTGGTGATCCCTGTGTTTTCTGGACGAGTGGATTTCTCTCTGTCCCGTGTTAAGCCCCTTCTTTCATATCCAAATGAGAGTATTCCTTCACGAGGAGATATGTGCATGGATGTGCGATAGCGGCAGATCCATGTTCAAGTCAGCTACACAGGCCAGTTTGGTATTGTGCTGATTCCGTCGGGTGTTGGTAAAATCACCGTTGTAAAGCAGTGTTGACATCTTGTTTCTCTTTTCTCTAAAAAAGTGAGGAGAGGTTCAGAACGGCGGCCTGTCTGGGTGAGTGTTATGTCATTGTATACAAGTTCAGGTGATAGCTGCTTAGCTTACGGTTAGCCAGTCAGCTGTTAGCTGCTGCGTTAGCCTGCTGGGATCGCTGCATGGCCTACTTAGGTGGGCCTACTGTTAGCCAGTCAGCTGTTAGCTGCGGCGCTAGCATGTCGTGATCACTAGGTAACGTTAGCTTGCTGCTATAGCTTTAGCTCCTCGCGCGCCGCCGCGAGCTCGCTTCTGGTCGCGTGCGCCGTTAGCTCGGCGTCTCGCGAGCAGGGGCAGTAGCGCCCGAACGGTTGGAGCGGCCGTTAGCTTAATGCTACTCTGTTGAACGTGCTTTGATTATAACATGTTTTTAAACACTCTGGACTACGACGTCGTCTTTGACAGGAGATGTTCGTCGACCCTGCCCTGAGCCAGGACGGCAAGGTTGCGTCAACAAAGAGGACTGTAGTGCCGGTTGGAGCGGCGACGCTGCCCAGTTCGAACAACACAGGAGCGGCTGTGTTCCTATGGTATCTTGACTGCACTTCGCTGATCTACGTTCCGGGTAGGACAAGGTTTGACCGGACCTTATAACACGTCTTCTGGTCTTTACCTTTCTAAATGTTTTGTGAATAACGATGTTTTCCCAAAACGTGTGTTGCTGCAATGCATTTAGGATACGACGCGAGTTATGTGTGGACTGTCTTTGTCACTGGCAGTTAGCTTCTCCGTGCAAATCGGGTTGTTACAGAAAATGATCTGGTTGTTGTGTGAGAAACATCATGTGTGTTTATATGTACCGTGTACTCACAACTAAGGTAACTAACCTATGAAGCTATGCTTAGTGACAAGTGAGTAAAAGAATGTTCTTTTCTCAGCCTGTGATGACAATGAACAGTGTTCACATATTAACAGGTTTTCCTGTTTTAACTGGCCGTATTAAGGGTAAAATAAGAGGATTGTGTTTCCCCCCGGTTCCCTGGGGACTTTTTCACCCTCCTATCAGACATGTTGCACTACATTGTGTCTTTTTGTGTGGTAGGGATGCGATGTAACCCTTAGCTTGATTGCTGAGGTTGTGCTAAAACTGCTGGAGAAACTTTATTTTCCTAAAAGAAAAAATTGTTTGGTCGCTGTCGTGTGTGCTTAGCAAGGCCTGTGGCCGATACTAATCGAGAATTATGTATTCTCTCATTATGAAAAACGGCGTTCCTCTGTAGAGTGTTTTTGCCATTTTTTGTAGGTGATGATGGGTTGTGTGTGTCATGTGACCTACAACTGGGTTGGACTGGCCACAGAAGCACATGTGTATGTTGGACCGGGGCTCTTAGAGCCCTCTCTATTCTGTGTTTTTTCCTTAGTAAAAATCAGATAGCAGGTTAGCTCATGCGCTGTGTGGAGCTGTCAAACGCTTCATAGAGCTGACTATGACTGTGTCATATTCTCTTTTTGTCATTACATCGTATCATGGGTGTGGGGTCGTAAAGGGGTGAACTGGTAACCTTTCCTCTCCTCCTTGTTTCTGTCGGTCAGGGGTACACCCCCTGTCCTTCAAGGTTCCCGTCACGTGGCGGTTCGGCACGTTACGGGGGGGGGGGGGGGAGTTTCCTGGTCCCACGGCCTGGTATATTGGGCGTGTGCACCGCAGGAATTCCCCCGCCATAGAGTACGTCACTGTGCGCGTCTCTGTTGGTAGGACTTCCGTGTGCTGTTCAGGTCCATGTGATGGATCTGTTTCAGGGGGGTGGTCAGGGCTCCTCCTCACCAAGCGCCTATTCGGGTCTTCTGTGAGTTCGGACTCCTTCTTCCATGTGAGGGAGCCTCCATCAGAGTACAGAGCCTTCCTCCTCAGATTGTCAAAGTGAGTGGACCCTCTAGAAGGTGTCCTATTCTATTGTATATGTATTCGATTCAATTCGATTATTGAGTGTGTATGGGTTCAGTGCCTCTTCCCCGGAGAGCCCTAAAACCAATTTTTTACATGGCTCAAGGTGCAATATATTCTTTTCAATCTGTACAGCTCGCGTGGGAAGTCTCTCTGGGGATCCCCGTCTCCTTCCTATGGGAGGGTGGTGGGATGTAAAAATGTGAAATTTTTTTACCCCCGGCTGTGTAGACTGGGATACATACTGTTGATGTTTCCTTCTTTTCTATTCAAAAAGTGTTGGAGTTAGGAAGTGTCACACCCCTCTTGTCGTTCCCCTGGGCGCCTTGGGGATTCAATGACGGGTCTAAATAGCCTGTTCATTGATGGGGGTGTGTCCCAACGCACGTATAGTGCTAGCTCGCTGTAAACAGGCGACTGACTGGCACGCCTTGGTTGCTTGTGGTTAAAACAGCGTTTTTATAAAGCAACTGAGATGGGGGTTTTTCCTCTTCCGACGACCAAATCCCACGACCTGGGTTGGTTTTCGACGGATTCTCGTTCATGTCTGGGGGATGATGACGGAATGGATCTGAACATATGTAGAGGGGTCTCACGCCCTTGGGGTGGGCCACCAGGCGCGGTTCGCCCGAACGTCTGGGTGGCGCCTTCTTTTCATGTTAAGATCGACACGCATATCTGCCCTTTCTCCTGGAGTAGGCATGTCGGCGTGGTTAGGGCACGGGACTGGTTCTGGTCACGCTGGTCCGGATCAGTTGAACCCGTTGTCCGCCGGGGATGCAGATCTGCTGTTCTGGTACCCTGAGGGACTTGGGCTTTTTTCAGGGGGAAAAATTCCAGGTCGGTCCGGGTCACAGGGTTAAGCGCTATGGAGACCCTGGTTGGGTATGTTTTTACTCAGCACTGTCGTGATGGCTTACGGCCATGCCAACCTGTACACGCTCGATCTCGTCGGATCTCGGCCGCTACACAGGTTGGTCCTGGTTAGTACTTGGTTGGGAGACCGCCTGGGAATACCAAGTACGGTGTGCTTAGGGGCTGGTTCTCCATTCTTTTTCGCTCCTCTCTCACGCTTGGCGAAGAGGGGCCTGTTGGGGTGGTCTTTGACCTCCTCTGGTGACCCTGTGCTTCCCGTATCGCCAGGCCCGGTCCGAGGTAATGTTTCGTCGACCCGTAGGCCTGGGTTAACCCTTTTTTGAAAACTGAAACACTTGTACTGCGGTATAGCCGGTGTATACCCGCAGGTGTGTTTGAGTTTTTTCTTGAGGGGTTATGGAACAACCACCGCATTGGGTAACACCAAGGTGGTTGATTCCCTGGTGTGTTGGAGAAGTGTCAACTCCCGGGTTCACCGTTTGAGGGTGCCCCTGCACGTTCATGACGTCTGCCAATCATGTCAGCCTTCTCTGCCTCAACCCCTCTGGGTGGGGGTTTTTAAATAGAGGCTTGGTCATGCAACACCGCCAGCTTCCGCTCCTTCCGCCGGGGCGGCTGTGTTCAGCTGTCCCCTCTGGCGCCTGTCTCGTCCGCAGTCTCCAGGCTGGGGTTAATAGCCTGTTGCCTGGTTTTTCCCCGGTGCGCTGCCTGCTTCCGTTGGTTAACCTTTTTTGTGTGCTTACGGCCATGCTGACTGCCTGTTGCAGGGTCAGTGTGCCAGGCGGTGTACTATTGGGGGGACAGGGCCCGCTCGGCTGAGGGGCCTTTGTCCGAATACGCTGGCGATGTGGGGGGCGGGGTCACTAAGTGCCCACCTGGTGGGGTCTTGATGCTGGCATCATGGACTTCTCCGGGCCCCCGTTCCAGGGGGTCCAGTCCCTTTGGTGGGTCTGGGTCTTCCTTCGCGCTCCGCTGCTACGGCCTTGCCACGGGGTTGGGTTTGCCCTTGGCCCCGTGATTCTGGGGGCAGTAACGAGGTTGTTTCCTCCGTTCGTTCCCGGGTGGCATGCGGGTTGTGCGTGTGTGTAGTCGTGGGGTCAAGCCACGCTCTGCTCACCCTGTGCGTTAAGTTGCTTGAGTGCCTCTTCGCACGGTCGGGTCCGTCGCCCTCCCGTGAAGCCACCAATAGGGGGGGTGCCCTCCATTAGGGTGGGTCGGGGGGGCTCGGCCCTCCCTGGTCTGATGGTTGTGGGGGGCCTCAGCAGGGTACATTTGTCGAGCTTCTAGCTCCCGCTCAGCTCCTATTATGCATGAAACGCTGAGCGTGAGCTAGTGTGGCACAGAACGTTAGGTTATGACTATAACCAAGTTCTGTTAACACTTAGTGAACGCTCAGCGTCTAGACGCTGCTGCAGGCCCTTGATTTTTCATTGTGATGAAATTTGTTGGGAAGGAGATGAGTGTGTGGCCCATCCCGGCTTATGTAGGTACATTTGAAATTTATTCAGTGTGCATACGCTGAAGCGAGATTATGCATGAAACGCTGAGCGTTCACTAAGTGTTAACAGAACTTGGTTATAGTCATAACCTAACGTTATCGCCAAAAGTAACTTTGTTACTGTAACGCGTTACTTTGTAACGCGTTAGTCCCAACACTGGCTTTTTTACACACACTCGACTCCCAACTTTAAAATTATGATTGCGCAAAATGGGCTATTTTGTCAGTATATTTTGATAATTGTTTGTTCTTAATCAATCAGGCTCTGTGCAACCCCATTGGGTTTGACTTGAGCAGCCTGTGGTAATTAGTCCAATCAGTCAGAGGCAAAGCTTGTTAAATACATTTGCCTGTGCACACATTTCTCTAAAACCTGAGCTGACTTCACTGTGTTCTTGCTGAGTAATGTAAGTTAGTACTCAATCCATTGTATATTTTGATAATTGTTTGTTCTTAATCAATCAGGCTCTGTGCAACCCCATTGGGTTTGACTTGAGCAGCCTGTGGTAATTAGTCCAATCAGTCAGAGACTAGCCCCCTACAGGTGTGGGACAATATTCAATAGGGATTTAAGTGTAGTCTATCGAAGCGCCAGCAGAGCGCCGGCGACCGACTAAGACAGACAAAGACTTGGAGTTTTCCTGCTGGAGTTATCCGAGGAGGCAACCGAGTGCACTAGAGTATCTACTGCCCCTCACCTGCCCTCCTCTAGCAGGCCACTCCTTTGTACCTGCATTTTCTGGTCTTGCCTTGTTAGCTTGTCAACTTACTCGACCCACTGGTTTTAGCTCATTAGCTAAACCTTCAATCGGCTTCATACACATAGCCTTTAGCAGTTGATCCATAGTACTTCGTATCTTTATTTGTTCCTGCTCTACCTGGTGTAAGCATGGCTATGTGTTCTGTCTGTCCTGTCTGTCCCTCTCTCCTAGAAAGGTTAACTCTGTTAGAGAGTCGTGTCCTTGAACTTGAGTCAGGAAAACAGTCAGCTTTAGACGTCTTGGACACTACAGGCTTTTCTGAGGAGCCTCTAGCGGGGTCTTCTCGTCTGGAGAGTCCCAGACATAGTGCTCAGGACAAGGCCTTTGCGCCCACTACGAAGCGGCAGTGTAACCGCTCGGCCTCGGCCTCAACAGCACCTGCTCCGCAACATGATTTTACACGTGTTGCGGGTTCCGGTCCCAGTACGCAGCCGGTTCCACTGCAACCCCGTCGTTCCGTCCTTGTGATTGGCGACTCCATCACCCGGCATATTTTGCTAGACAAGCCAGCCGAGATCAAATGTTATGGGGGAGCCAGAGCTACCGACATTGAAGCCAACCTGAGATTTCTGGCGAATAGCATAGTCAAGGCAAAAGGTAACCCACGTATCACACCCACTGAAGATAAATTCGACCATATTGTTATACACGTCGGAAATAATGACTGTAGGATGAAAGTCTCTGAGGTCACAAAGATCAACATAGTTAGGCTTTCTGACCTCGCCAGAAAGATGAGTCGGCATCGAGTAATCTTCTCTGGCCCCCTGCCTGTAAACCGGCATGATGATGAGTTCGTGAGTAGGACAGCTTCTCTACACCGATGGCTGGAAAAATACTGTAAAGAACAGGGCTTAGGGTTCGTGGATAATTGGTCCTCTTTCTGGGGGCGCCCTGGCTTGCTGAGAAAGGACGGCGTGCATCCTAACATGCAAGGCGCCTCTCTCTTATCTCGCAATATAGACAAGATTATAGCTTCGGGCTGACAGCCACCCCACAAGCATGCCAGGGTGCAGGCTCTTAGCGAGCCTGCTAGTCATGCTAAACTGATGGACCCTGCCAATCCTTATACCTTTCTTGCTCGGTCCCTCCTCCACCAGGCTCCCCACTCCTCTCTTTCTATCTCTACCCCTAAACCTGTATACCCAATCAAAACTAGAATATCCCGTTACGCTCCGCTTTACCCAGCTCGTCCTTGTGCGATAAACCATGCCAACTTAATTGCGATTAAACCTACCCACATGGCTGAAAACCGCGCTGCTAAGTATACAGAGAGTGTGAAGGTTGGCCTTATCAACATCCGCTCTCTGCCAACCAAAGCTCTTTTGGTAAATGAACTGATAACAGACCATAGTCTCGACCTATTTGGCCTCACTGAGACATGGCTTAAACCTAATGATTTTCTGCCCTTAAACGAGGCCTCACCCCCTAATTTTAGTAGCTCCCACATCGCACGCACCTCCAAGAAAGGAGGCGGAGTTGCTCTAATTTATGACTCTAAGCACAACTTTACATCCGACGCAAACTGTAAGTTTTCCTCGTTTGAGGTGCTCCTGTTGCATCCCTCTCCACCCAACAGAAAGTGTGGCGGTCTGATTCCTACCTCCACTGCATCCTTTGTAATGGCTGTCCTATACCGCCCCCCAGGCCCTTACACCCTCTTCCTAGATGAATTTTCAACTTTCATCTCTGAGCTTGTTATGCGCTCAGATAACATTTTAATTGTTGGTGATTTTAACATTCATTCCAATAAAACTCTAGATCCCCTAAATAAGGCTTTTACCGACATCATTGACTCTGTCGGTCTCATTCAAATCGTTGACCAACCCACTCACAGTGGTGGGAACACCCTTGACCTAGTCCTAGCCCGCGGTCTCACTGTGTCAAATTTGACCGTCTCCCCCTATGTTCCTGCTCTCTCAGACCACTACCTCATCAAATTTCAAATTGATCTGACGGTTTCTCGCCCAGACAGTGTAGAATCCTACATGAGCCGTCGTATTAACGCCTCAACTGTCCCAATTCTAGTTAACTGCCTACCAGACACCCTCTCTCCCTTCCTCTCTTACTCTGGCCCCCTTGATCTCTTTACAGACAAACTTAATGCCGCCCTTCGTAGCACCCTCGACATTGTCGCTCCCCTTAAACCTAAAATTAAACGTGCTCCGCAAAAACTAACTCCCTGGTTTACGGAGGAAACGCGCTCCTTTAAAAAGGCTTGTCGCAAACTTGAACATAAATGGCGTTCGACCAAACTCGAAGTATTCCGCCTCGCCTGGAATGATAGTTTACGTAACTACAAAAAGGCACTCTCACTTGCCAAAACCTCTTATTTTTCCAGGCTCATAAATTAAAACAAAAACAACTCAAAGTTTCTGTTTGACACAGTTGCAAAACTTACGCAGAAACAACCAAGTGCCCTAAACCATGCGTTCTCGGCTAACGAATTCATGACATTTTTTACCAAGAAAATTGACCTCATTAGAGATGAAATTGTTGCTTTACTCAACAATCAGAGTCCCTCCCAACCTTTGACGGGCATTCCCCCTGACTTTGATTCCAGTCATACGCTATGCTGCCTTGAAAACGTCTCACTTAGTGCCCTCTCTAAACTGGTTGGCGCGGCTAAACCTTCAACCTGTCTGTTTGACCCTCTCCCAGCAACTCTCATCAAAAAACTCTTCCCAACTCTAGGCCCTGCCCTACTCAATATCTTCAACACCTCTTTGTCTACTGGCGTGGTGCCCCTGGCCTTTAAATCAGCCGTCATTAAACCATTACTTAAAAAACCGAACCTCGACCCTCTAATCTTGAAAAATTACAGACCTATCTCCAATCTCCCATTCCTATCCAAAGTGTTAGAACGGATCGTCGCAACGCAACTTACTGACCATTTATCAAACAATAATCTTAATGAATCATTTCAATCTGGCTTTAGAGCCTTACACTCCACCGAAACGGCGGTTACCAAAGTCACAAATGACTTACTGCTCTCTCTTGACTCAAACCTCACCTCTGTGCTCTTATTGCTTGATCTCAGTGCAGCCTTTGACACTATCGATCACTCGATTCTTCTAGGTCGGCTTGAGAACCATGTTGGCATTCGGGGTCTCGCACTAGCTTGGTTTAAATCCTATTTAACTGATAGAACACACTGCGTGGTCTATAATGATTTAACATCTGAGACCCTCCCAGTGCAATGTGGTGTCCCACAAGGCTCTGTCCTGGGCCCTTTGCTATTTTCGATTTACATGCTACCCCTCGGCGATATCATACGCAAATTTGGCATAAACTTTCATTTTTACGCTGATGACACCCAATTATATATACCTATTAAGCCAAATGATTCCTCCCAACTACAAAACCTTGAGGCCTGCTTGCTTGCCGTCAAAAAATGGATGTCGCAAAACTTTCTACTCCTTAATGCAGATAAAACTGAGATGTTAATTGTTGGCCCCCCAAACCACAGAGGCCTGTTTCAGGACATCTCCCTCAACTTTGATACCTGTCATGTATCCCAGAGCTCCACCATAAAAAACCTCGGAGTCATTTTTGATTCCTCCCTCTCATTTAATGCACATATAAAAAATGTCACCAAAATTGCATTCTTCCATCTTCGTAATATCGCAAAAATACGCCCCATTTTAACTCTGGCTGATGCTGAAACCCTGATTCATGCTTTTGTCTCATCACGTCTGGACTACTGTAATGCACTATTTTCAGGCCTACCTAATTCAAGCATCAAAAATCTTCAACTCGTGCAAAATGCGGCTGCACGGATACTAACTAGAACTAGAAAATTTGATCACATCACACCAGTTTTGTCCGCCCTACATTGGCTTCCTATCCAAGCCCGCTCTGACTTTAAAGTGCTACTCCTCACCTACACAATTTTAAATGGGCTTGCACCGCTCTATCTATCTGATCTCATCTCCCGATACTCGCCCGCTCGTGCTCTGCGCTCACAAAATGCGGGGCTTCTATCGACCCCTAGGGTTAAAAAGAAATCCGCCGGCCACAGAGCCTTTGTCTACCGCGCTCCCTACCTGTGGAACAAATTACCTGCCGTCATCAGGGGCGCCTGCTCTGTCGAAGCTTTTAAATCCCTGCTTAAGACTCATCTTTTCTCTCTCTCCTTCAACCTACCTTGATCTCACCTGGTCGGGGACTGACCTTTAGATTAATCTGTGTAGTTTAGTTATGGTACAGGGTACTACATGGTACCACTGGGTAGTTTACTATAGGGTAGTTTAGTTAGGGTACAGGGTACTACATGGTACCACAGAGTACTACTTGGTACTGCATGGCATTACAGGGTACTACATGGCTTACATAGCTCTACATGGCACCACAGGGTACTACATGGCACTACAGGGTACTACAGGATACTACGGGGTACTACATGGCACTATGGGGTACTATAGGGTACTACATGGCACTACGGGGTACTACATGGCACTACAGGGTACTACATGTCTGCTCCTTTGCAGCACCACAAACATGGGAACTCTCTAACTCTTCCCCCCCCCCCCCCTCTCCCCCTCCCTCCCCCTTCTCTCTGAGTACCCGTCTCCTGGCGCTGACCAAGGTGATGGATGCCTCGGGGTCTTGGCCAAGCTTGTAGTGACTGCTCTACATGCACCTCCGAGGCATTGGATCAGTTATTCACCGCCGTCTGTCCGTGGTCCTGTCAACTGATTAACAGACTGTTAACAGATTAACAGTCAACGCGGTTTCATTGCTGGGTTAAGTACTTCTATTCTATTCACATAATACGCTTACTTCATATATCTACTCCATTCACATATATGCCTACCACTTGTATCTATTGCTATGTCCGCCTACTACAATCTCATGAGCTGTCTAACGCCTGTCCCGTCTCCCTGTCTTCCTATGACTTGCTGTCCTGGAGTGTTGACCGGAGTGTTGGACGTCCCGTGACGAAGGCCGGGAGATTGCGACCCCCTCTGCGTGCCCCCCTGTCTTCGGAGGTCTCGTAGTGGTGACCGGAGTGCCGGATGTCCCGCGATGATGTCGGGGAGTTCGCGACCCTCTCTGCGCCACCCCCCTTCCCCCTGTCTCCGGCTGTCCCTGAGCAACGACCGGAGTGTTGAATGTCCCGTGACTAAGACGGGGAGGACGTGACCCTCTTGCGCCGCCCCTGTGCCTCAAATAGATCCGCTATCAACTCTATCTTTAATCTTTCAAAATGTTCAGTTGCTATCGCTATTAGCTCTATCTTTAATTTTTCAAAATGTACAGTTGCTATTGCATGCACTCATCTGTGTTTCACCACACACATGAGTGCATGCTTACCAACTGTCCGTCTGCAACACTACTATCACCGACATCTAAGAAGGGAGATCCCCCCTTGAACGGCCCTTCTAAGGTTTCTCTCCTCCACATTGCCTGTGGAGCTTTTTTTCCCTATTGTTAGGTTTTAGTGAGTTTTTCCTTACCTTCGCGTGGGGTATGTCTGGGAGTGCTTGCATTCTTTCATTTATTTGCATTCATCTAAAAAATGTTTGGACCCTATGGTGTTCTTGTTCTGTTCTTGACTTATTGTTATGTTGTCTTCTTGACTTGTTTAAAGAAGACCTGTACGGCCCATGGGGACATTAACGTGTGTTGTCGGGCCCTATAAATAAATTTGATTTGATTTGATTTTGATTTATGTTCCTAAATCTACACCAATATATCTTTCACCCAGAGTGAAAATTGTGTAATTCGCAGAGGTGGGAACGAGAATCGTTTTCTAGCCACTTCTCAGCCTTCACCATACGGCCTACTACGGGAGACTGCAATTCTAAACTGGCCCCTGTAAATGTCCTAACCCAACCCCCTCCAATGTACAGTTCCCCCCCCCCACCTACCCAGGCCCCTCCAATGTACAGTTTCTTCCCCCTCAAATGTATATATTCTCTTTTTAGAAACTCTGTCTCTTAATCAGAGTTTCCAACGCCAGGGTCTATGTGACAGGCGTTGTACTCTTAAACAGTACTGTATATTTGTAGATCTGGTATGTCATAAGTGTCTGGATGTAACAGTACTGTCTATCTGTATGTGATGTATGTCATAAATGTTATGATGAATTGAAAATGGGGGACCCTGATGTAAACAAGACGAAAGTCTTTCTCTGGTCTGCATCCCCTTAACAATTGTGTGTATTGAGCCGTACTGTATTGTACCCATTCTGCAATCTGTTAAACAATTTTCAATCAATCAAACCAATCAAATCAAATGTGAGACAATGAAGGCCATCTAGTCGACTAAGCTAACACTAGCCGCAGCTAAGGGAACACTAGCCCCAGATACAGAGGGGGAAAACTACCGAAATATACCACATAATAGTAACTATTGCAATGAACGTGGCGCAAGACCGAAAACAAATAGCATCCCCAACTAAACAGGAGCAGTGGAAACCAGACTAGAGAGAGAGCTAATGACTGGCTATGCTACTAGCTAACATCAAGCCCCGGGAGCAAGAAGCAGCTGTGGACGCTGCTAACAACACAGTAAGAGCAGAGAACTCCCCTCAAACACTGAAGACATACAGCTAGAAAACACATGTCAGCAGGGTTAGAAATTAACGGGGGCTTGGGGCATAATGCCCTTGAAAATGGACAAAATGCCCTCGAAAATCAGTTAAGGGGGGCAGAAAATGCCCCCGACAGTTTACTAATTATATATATATATATTTATCCGGTAATGGAGCGTCTGTGTATCGTACGGTTCAGATGACGCGCAAATAAAAAAAATCATTTGGCGGAGCCGGGAGAGGTGAGCACTGGCTGCAGGCAGCAGCAGCACTGCAGCCAGGTGCTAGTCAGTTTGTGTAAAAATGGCATGCACAATATAAATCAATCTTCATTACGACTTTAAAAACATAGCCATTAACATTACATAGGCCTACACACATCTTGCCATAGCGTTAGCAGTTTGTACAACACAACGCACGTTTTAACTATGGTAGCCCGACGCAGCTTGCAAGCTAATACTGTACAGTCAATGAAATGTCACCGTAGCTACTAGCTACTGTAGCAGAGGAGGAAATGGGAGTCTGAGAGGCGGGGTGTTTAAAGACAATGATAGGCGTTTATTCAACATCCAAGAAGGCTAACATACAACTGTGTTTTACTAACTCCAACCGGGACTATTGCCGCTTTCGTGCTGCTTGTTGATGTTATGATCTCCTCCTAACGTTACCGGAGCTGAAGGTGCCACACGCTAAAATGTCCGTGGGGACCCGGCGCCAACCCATAGATAGTTCCAACTCACCGAATTACGTAATCCACCACAGTTGCACTCAATATTTAAATAATGTTAGTCTAAATAAATGTAGACAGATACATAATAATTTCAAGCAGAAAACGAATCTTTCCATTAAGAACTGACAATCAGGGAATTTAAACATGGTTGACAGTTTTTTTTGTGTTTATATTAAAGAAAGGAAAGTCTAGTGCTGGCTGAGCATATTGTTTGTTTGCACTAAGTTAATACTTTGACAAATGTAGCCTATATTTTTCAGTCAGTTCGGTCTTTGTGTGCCAAACATTATTTAAGGCTGTAAACACTAACACTGTAAACCTTTTTATTTATTTTTTTATAAATGAGAAGCATGTTTAGATTTTAATAAAAATTAACGTATATCGAACCGAACCGAAAACCGTGACCCCAAAACCGTGATACGAACCGAACCGTCCATTTTGTGAACAGTCCCACCCCTACCGTTTATCATAAAAATGCAGTGCCCCCGAAATACAAAAAAGCCCCCGAAAATCAATTAAGGGGGGCAAAAAAAGCCCTTGAATTTTTTTTTTAATTTCTAACCCTGCATGTCAGTCACTACCTGACGAGCCTCCATCACCAGGAGGACGGGGCTCAGATGTCAGTCCCACTAGAGACACGATCAGGACGTGTCTATGCCTTCTACAACGCTGTTCGGTTTCCTCTGATTGGCCACTAAGCCCACGTGACCCTACGCTAGCACGCCCCCCTTATCACCGCCAGTTATCGCGTACGCCCGCGCATGCGCATGAGCCGCAACAAGCCCCTTCAATGACAGAGCTCTCATATCGCTTATCAATTACTTGTTTTGTTTACATCAGGGTGAACGCTGTTGCATTCGCAAATATGAGAGCTCTGTCAATTGATAAGCGACGGCCATATTAGACACATAGCCATAATTTAAGATATAGTTTATGCATTCGCAAATATGAGAGCTCTGTCATTGAAGTGGGTGGTGGCGCGCAACAGCGTTCACCCTGATGTAAACAAAACAAGTCATTGATAAGCGACGGCCATATTAGACACATAGCCATAATTTAAGATATTTTATGCATTCGCAAATATGAGCGCTCTGTCATTGAAGTGGGTGGTGGCAGCGTAACAGCGTTCACCCTGATGTAAAGTAGCGATTTTTTATTGGTTTGTCATGACAAACCAATTACATAATCCAACATATGTGTAAAGAAACAACATATTCCAGTTAATGGTATATTTTTTTAATGATTCATTACGGTATAAATTAGGTTAATTGGAGCTGCGTATTGCTGGCTCTCATATTTGCGAATGCAACAGCGTTCACCCCGATGTAAACAAAACAAGTCATTGATAAGCGACGGCCATATTAGACCATAATTTAAGATATAGTTTATGCATTCGCAAATATGAGAGCTCTGTCATTGAAGGGGCTTGTCGCGGCTCATGCGCATGCCCCTACGTGCTAGCGTAGGGTCACGTGGGCTTAGTGGCCAATCAGAGGAACCCGGAAACTGAACAGCGTTGTAGAAGGCATAGACGCGATCAGGACAGAGGAGCAGCAGCAGCAGCAGAAGCAGCAGCAGCAGCAGCAGCAGCAGCAGCAGCAGCAGCAGCAGCAGCAGCAGCAGCAGCAGCAGCAGCAGCAGCAGCACTCTGCAGCAGCTTCATTACTTCAGGCAACCTTCTTGCGTTCAGCGCCCCACGTGACCACGCCTAGCACGCCCCCGCGGCAGCGCCAGAGCGGAGCGGCAGAGGCGCACAGGTTGCCACACGCAATCCCCCCTGTTTTAACATCGACGGTTAGCTCAACTCGTTCGCCGCCTTGCTGTGGAGCCTGTGGAAATGTCCAGTTGGTGACAAGTTCGAATAACGCCATTTTTTTTTTCTTTTTTTTTACGTTTACATTTAAATGTATCGCCTCTCTATATAAACGTAACTAGCGTCTGTCTTTCTTTCGCCGGTTAAGTTTAGGCATTCTTTCGGAGTTGGTTAAGGTTAGGGTTAAGTTTAGGCATTCTTTCGGAGTTGGTTAAGGTTAGGGTTAAGTTTAGGCATTCTTTCGGAGTTGGTTAAGGTTAGAGTTTGTCGCAGAGCATGGCAATAGAATGCCTGTCTTTCTTTCGCCGGAGCAGCAGCCTATTTCCGCTCTGCCTCTCTGCCGCGGTCACATGGGCGTCGTGGCCAATCAGAGAAACGCTGAACGCAAGTAGGTTGCCTTAAGTGTTCACGCCAGCAGGACCACACTCACTGCGGGAACCTCTTCTTCTTCTTTGAAATGTCCGGCAGTATGGCGCATTACTGCCCTCCGCTGGACAGATTGAGAAATAACTCATGTTCACTTTTCTAAAGCAGATTGATTGATTGAAAACGTTAACAGATTGCATGATGGGTACAATACAGTACGGCTCAATACAAACAATTGTTAACGGGATGCAGACCAGAAAAATACTTTCGTTTTGTTTACATCAGGGTCCCCCATTTATATTTATAAGCAGCACTTTATATTCTCCTATAGAAGTCTGTGTCGTGCAAGAATTTCAGAACTGCTTCAGTGATCAGTTGGTGAATCTCACTCAGGCCAAAGAAAGAAGAGAAAGAAAAGGACCTAACTCCCACATTGGACAAAGTTCTATAGAACGCTTCCCTTCCAAGACTGCGTTTGCTGCACTCTAAGAAAACATGTCTCACTGTCTCAGGACTCCTGCACGCACATAGACTTGATTGAAAACTTTATTAACAGATTGCAGAATGGGTACAATACAGTACGGCTCGATACAAACAACTGCTAAGATGATGCAGACCAGAAAAATACTTTCATCTTGTTTACATCAGGATCAGGGTCCTCCATTTTCAATTCATGAAGACATTTATGACATACAAGACATACAAATATACAGTACTGTTTAAGAAAAAGAGATAATAAAAAAATATATACATTCAAAGGGGAAGAAACTGTACATTGGAGGGGGTTAGGTGGGTTGGGGGGAGGATTTGGTCATTTACAGTGGCCAGTTTCTAATTGCAGCCACCCATAGGTGCTTTTTGAGAGCGGTTTTGAAGGAGGGTAGGGATTCACATTCTTTTACGGCAATGGGTAGGACGTTCCACATTATTGTGGCATAATTGCTAAACGTGTTTAGTCCCTTGTTTGAGCCGAATCTGGGTTGAACATGATTTGTGGAACTCCCTCTGGTGTTGTGGTTGTGGTATTCACTGACCTTTGGGAAGTAATTTGACATGTACATAGGTATCTTAGTGGTGTAGTGCAGGGGTTCCCAAAGTCGGGGTCGCGACCCACCCAATTTTTTTTTTTAATGCAGTCAGGCCACTGAACTTAGAAGCAGGCCAGGCCAGTGTTTCTAGTTGCACCAGCGCAATAGTTAGATAACCTAGGTGAGGAACAACCAGGAGATCACTGCAACTCACAGAAGTTGGAGAACTATCTCTCTCTCTCTCTTGCTCTCACACACACACAAAGGGAGCCGCATGTGATTGGTGGAGGCGGGACCCTTACAAAAAACTGCTAATCATTGACACATGCTAGCCTGTAATAATCCCCCCCAGAAAAATCTACTTTGCATTTGATATATTGCAAATATATGCCATCACACACACTGGAATTTAAAGGGTTAGAATTATAAAATGAATATGTGGTGTTATGATCAGGGCTGAAGTTGAATAAAATATTGTATTTATCAATAAAAAAAACTGAAAATCCATAAAAATCTGTGTTGTTGCTAATCATACATATGCTAGCCTGTTTTTTTAACACATTCGGGACGGGCCACGTATATATCCGTGTTTCGATTCCAACCGTTGTGGACAGAAGCACGGATATATCCGTGGGAAGTTGTTATTGCTTTTATTCCATTTTAATAACCTATTCAAGGTCGCCGAGCGGCACTGCAGATTTACCCTATTCTTTGAATTCGAGAAGGTGCAATACCGGCCAGATCCTCTTATGGGCGCTATCGTGATAATGCAGTGTGCACTGTTGCTGAAGGGAGCAATCTTTTTTTTTGAGTTTCCAGTAGCTGGATTCTGGATCTGCAGCCTGTACCTTGGATTACGTTTTGCATCGCAGATTTCACCATGCAATGAGGGGATTTATCATCAGCCAATGGACATATCGATCTACCAGATGGCGATCGATAACGGGGAAATGCTCGGGGGGGATCAGCCCGGACCACGGTAAGATCTTTTTCACATAAAGTACAGCCCAATCGGGCATTATTATGATACTCAACCAGGCGTTCGGCCTATGAGGCTAATGCGGTTATTGGTAATCGATAATCAGAAACGATGTCCCCCGCCCCCCCTTTCATGCATACATGCTTTGGGATCGTGCCGATCATATGCAGTTTGAGTTATTTCTGTAACATCTGTAAAACGGAAATGCCATTGGTTATAACTAGGGCTGTCAGTTTATCGCGTTAATTAGATTAATTAATAACATTTCCATTCAATCAATCAATCTGCGCTGTGATTGATTGAATGAAAATCTTATTTTGAGTCAATTGTAATGAACCAAATGAGAATATCAATAATTTTTTTTTATCTTTGACTGTGAATAACACCATGCTCAAATTGACCAGACCTGAAAAATCTAAGCAAATTAATAGATGGAAGATGATTAAACAGAAGGTTTTGTAGATACAGTACTGAATTCTGCCATCTGGACACATGCAATTTGAAATATGATTATAGAATATCAGGCATAAAATGGTTATGTGATTAAAATGCGATTAATTAGATTAATTAATTACAAATCCTGTAATTAATTAGATACATTTTTTTAATCGCCTGACAGCACTAGTTATAACGTTAGCAGCTATTAGCCCTATATCTAGCCTTCCAGAAAATATACTAGACCAAATCCCGTATAACGCTTATATTCACGGCGCTATAAAATGAGAACCTATTGATGAATTTTTTTTTCTTTAAGCCATTTTGAAGGGACAGTTTATGGACTCAATTGACAATGAGAATGGACAGATAGCAATATTATAAAGTATAGATTTAGTATGTTTACATTCCCTGGTCCTCTTGAGATTAATTAGACTCATCCCAGTGGCCGCGAAAGTGTTAACAATAATTTGTGATGCCATCACAACCACTGGCATTTAAAGGGTACAAATAAAAAAATTCCTGCACCAGAATGCAGGAAATGAAGTCTTTGTAACAAAAATAATCCTGGTGGGGGACCCCCAGACCCCCTGCTTAAAAAGTGGCCTGACTGGGGCTATATTTTGCACTATATTTCCTGGCCTGAATGATTTCCCCAGTCCGGCCCTGGTTAAAAGCCTCCAATGCTTATTAGTGTGTGTGCGTTTGAACATTTGCATGTTTCAACCATACATTTCCATTTATTAATAAAACATTTTTTTTTACCTCCTATAATAGTGGGGGTCGCGGCTCTCTGACACAGTTTTTTTTGGGTCGCGGCCTGAAAAGTTTGGGAACCCCTGGTGTAGTGTATCTTGTAGGCCCATTGCAAGTTGCTGTACTCTGTCGTCTACTCTAAGCCATCCTAGGTTGTCAAAGTGGGCAGGGGTAAGGTTGGTTTTAGGAGTAAGGTCAAGTAGTAGTCTGACCAGTTTGTTTTGTGATGTTGTTTTTAGGGCCTTTGATGTGCTTTGGTACCATGAGGTGCAAGCATAGTCGTAGTACCAGTTCAGTTCAGACTTTATTGTCCCTCAAGGGGACATTTGCTTTGCAGCAGTGGTAGAGACAACAACAACAACAACAACAACAACAACAACAACAACAACAACAAATAATAACACAACACAAGAAACATCACATCTTACAGAAATCCAACCAGGAAAGGAAAATGAAAATGCATTACTGTCATTTTAAAGGAAGTTAAGTGCATTTATTGCCCTGGGGATGTACGAAAATTTTAATCTGTTGCTCTTTAGCCTGGGGAGCCTATATCTCCTGCCAGAGGGGGGGGGGACAAACTCCTCCAAGAGAGGATTGATTGATTGATTGATTGATTGATTGATTGATTGATTGATTGATTGAAAAGTTTATTAACAGATTGCAGAATGGGTACAGTACAGTACAGCTCAATACATACAATTGTTAAGGGGATGCAGACCAGAGAAAGACTTTCGTCTTGTTTACATCAGGGTCCCCCATTTTCAATTCATCAAATGACACACACGACATACAGATAGACAGTACTGCTACATCTATACATTTATGACATACCAGATTTGCAAATACAGTACTGTTTGTGATACAAAAAAATTCCAGAAAAAGAGTGTATATACATTTGACATAGAAACTGGCGGCTGGGTAGGGGGACACACACTGTACATTGGAATACTGACATACATTTGACATAGAAACTGTACATTGGAGGAAGTTGGGTAGGTGGGGTGGGGTTGGGTGGGGCTGTACATTGGAGGTGGGGGGGACACACACACTGTACATTGGAATACTGACAAAGCCATACTTGGTCTTTACTGTTCAACTGGGTTAGGACATTTGTAGGGGCCAGTTTCGAATTGCAGTCTCCCGTAGGTGTTCTTTGAGAGTGTTTTTGAAAGTGGGTAGTGATTCACATTCCTTTACAGCTTTGGGTAGGGCGTTCCACATTGATGTGGCATAAATGCTAAACGTGTTTAGTCCCTTGTTTGAGCCGAATCTGGGTTTCACATGATTTGTGGAGCTCCCTCAGGTGTTGTGATCGTGGTATTCACTGACCTTTGGGATGGTCAGAGCTGTCTAAGATCGACTGAGCCTTCGGCAGAATTTGTCTGTTATAAATGTCTGTCAATGTCCCTTGAATGAGTGCTCCTGTTAGAGTCTTCAAGGTATTCTTGTTTACCAGAGAGGAGATCTGGTACAAGAATCTTGTTCGTTGGTTGACTTTTTTTATTACCGTACATTGGTTGCCATATTGTGACAGGAAAGATTTGCCTCTAGCATGGAACCCAGGTAGGTAATTTCATCTTTCCTTGTGACAATATTGTCACCCACTGTAACAGAGTTTTGGTTTTGCTGAGTTTGTTATTTGATCCAAAGAGAATGGACTCTGTTTTACCCAGGTGGTGTAATGATAGTTATATATCGTATTTGATTTCGCGTCCCTCTCTGAGCCTTATGATACCCCTTATCTCCTATGATACCTACTGTATCTCCAACGAAACAACTACATGCACCCCACCTGTATGGGGCCCCGCCCCTATGGTGGCATAGCCCATATAACCGTGACTCTGGTCACCAAACACCCTTCCTCTATTTTCGTCCCAGCGTACTGGCTGCGTGCACCATACGTTAACTAGCAGGATGAAAAGATTAAGGAAGATTCGTAATGTTGAGGGCTTACCGGAGGATTGTTTTTCCCTGGATTCTCCGGAGCTTGTTTCGGCGACGCATGAGACCTGTGCTGGTGGTTCCTCGGCTGACGGCGACGGACCGAGGGGCAGCGTACAAGGTGTCAGTAGGCATCAATGTCGGTGTTGGTCGTGCTGTGGAGTATGTTTCGGCACCAGGGCCGGGGCGGCTTGGCGATCGTTCCACTGTAGTGGGCGATGTCCTGGCGATCCTGGAACATGCTGTTGACGCTAATGCTACTACTGCTTTTTCTGCTGACACTGATGTTGACGCTGGAATGTCTAATAATCCCCGCCGCGGGATTCCGCTTTTCCCTCCTCTTGCCAGCTTCATTAATGAAGGTCAGTCGGTGGTGGATGTGGGGGGGTTCGCTGAGCTCCATTTACCTTTTTTACGGGTGAAGGGGCTGACAACGGGGTGCAGGCCGGGGGTACCTTGGCTAAGCAGCCAGGTAGCTTCTTTTCTGTGCCCAGGCGGGGATGAACGACGTTCCGCCCGGCCGATGCTTGATAGCATATCGGCTCGGAGGGTGGCAGTATGGACGAATGAGTGGTATACTGCTGCAGGATGGCATTTAGCGGCGGCCAGTGTTATGGCTCAGCTGGCTACTTTCCTATCCAAGATGGCGTCGGGTTGTAGGTCTTTGGGTCCAACCGACATTGTAAACGTGATTCATGTTTGTGGTGTTATAGAGATCTTGACTCAGTCGCAAGCTATAACTGCGGGGAGGATTCGGATGCTATCGACTTTGGTTGTTAGGCATGTTTGGTTGGAGCAGTCTCCTCTTGGGGAAGAGGATAGGTTTTCTCTCCTCACGACTCCTTTTTCCACAGATAGTCTTTTTGTGCGTTCTGTGGAGGCGCAGGCGGTTATTGATCTGGGTCCTACACCGCCTTACGCTGTGCAGCCAGAGGTGGGAGCACGGTCTCGTCAACGACTGTGGCGAGATCCTCGACAGGCGGCCATGTTTCCCCCGCCAGTGGTGCCCTGGTTGGAGAGTCAACAGGGTATCGCGAGGCCGAAAGCCTTGGCGGCCGAGGGATCGGCCATTTTGGGTGATTTCGGGTTTGGTAAACCAACCCGTCGTCATTTTGCCGCGAGCAGCCCGCTCCCCGTTCAATCCTCTCTCTGTTACCCCCAGAAGCGGGGCTCTGAGCGTTCTCCTTTGGCTGCGGGCCGCGAACCTTCATTGAAGCGTATGCGGCCCCATTCTTCGCTTCTCATGGGGGCAGGGGCTGACACCCAGTTGATGGCTGAGCCTGGGTCTGTCCGTGAGAATGTTCCGTCGTCGCGTGGTTCCTACACCGCAGGTTGTGGGTGGGTGGAACCTGGTGTTACAGCTGCCACTAGCTCCAGTGGTCAGCAGGGGGACTCGGTGCCTCTTCTGTTGAATGCTCAGCAGGGGTTACCCCGGCTTCGCCCTCGCCAGGCGGGGTATCGCGCTGTTGCCTGCCACTCCCGTCAAACCGGCAGTGGTCTGCAAAGGAGAGGCGAGCGTGATTTGAGTGGTAGCAATATCACTGCAGGGCTTCGGCGTGTAGGAGCCCATGGGGTCATCATGCCTTGCGTGTCTAGCTGCGGAACAACTCCTCAGCATGCGCTGGAGGGGTGTTCAGGGGGCGAGTGTGTGTCCACAAGTTTGATGACAGCTCCTCCCGTATCAAACCGGCCCTTTCTGTCGGGGTCCTCCCTTGGGTGCTTTGCACGACGGGGGGGACCGGGCCAACTATCTACTGTTCCTTGCGGCCCAGCGTCAGTTGACGGCGGGGGCGATGTGGGATTATATTCACATATGGCGACGGGAATGCCCTTTGAATCGGTGGATGCGGAGAACGTTAGAGGCGGGGCTGGTTTTGCAGTTCGCACAGCCCCATCCTCCGTTCTCAGGTTTGGTGCCGACCCTATTATTAGGGTCAGACGCAGTGACAGCCCTGGCCGACGAGATCCAATCTCTGTTGGCGAAGCAGGCCGTCGTTGTGGTCCCGAGCGAGGACGCAATGTCAGGCGTCTACTCCCGTTATTTTCTGGTGCCCAAGAAAACAGGGGGGGTCAGACCTATACTGGATCTGTCCGCGTTCAATCGGTTGATTGTAGCGAGACCATTCAGGATGTTGACCGTCCGACTCCTTCTGCTTGCTGTCAGGAGGGGGGACTGGTTCACCTCCATAGACCTGAAGGATGCGTATTTTCACATTCCTATTTTCCCTCCTCACAGGAAGTTCCTACGGTTCCTGTTTCAGGGCGTAGCGTACGAGTACCACAGAATGCCGTTCGGTTATTCTCTGGCTCCCCGCACATTCACCAAGTGCGTGGCGGCTGCTCTGGGGCCTTTACATCGTCGGGGGATACGAGTCCTATTCTATCTCGACGACATTCTACTCCTCAGCCGTTCAGAGGAGGTTGCCAGGTCTCATACTCGGCTAGTGGTGGAATTCCTCACCAGCCTGGGTTTTGCTGTGAATTGGAAGAAGAGTACCCCTCTTCCCAGTCAACAGGTGGAGTATACTTGGGCTTGACATTGAGGTCGAAGCCCATGATTGCGACCCTCTCGGAGCAGCGTCGGGGGGATCTCCGTCGCGCACTCGAGGGTCTCCGTCTGGGAGGGACGGTTACGGTGCTGCAGGTGATGCGTCTGCTGGGCCTTATGTCAGCTGCTCGCACGGTGGTTCCTCTTGGCCTCCTCTTTATGAGGAGGATACAGAGGTGGTTTCTCTCTTTGAGAATAGATCCGGTGAGGGACAAAAGGAAATGTTGACGGTTCCTTTTTCGATATGGGGAGATCTCGCCCATTGGAAGAGGCTGGGTATCCTCTCCATTGGGGTCCCCATGGGCAGCAGGGGCTCACACGTCACGGTCTTCACCGACGCCTCTCTCACAGGTTGGGGAGGGATGTGTCGGACCCATGCAGTGGGGGGCAGCTGGACAGGTCATGCTGGCCCGGCTACCCTGCATATCAATGTGTTGGAGTTGAAGGCGGTTCTTCTGGTCCTCAAACGGTTCGACCGCCTGGTGGTAGGCAGGCACGTTTTGGTCAGGACGGACAATGTGACGGCGGTGGCGTATATCAACAGGCAGGGACTCGTTCCGCCCGCCTGCTCCGGGCGGCGCGCGAACTGTTGCTATGGGCATCCCGCAGGCTGCGCAGTCTGAGGGCGCTCCACGTTCCTGGTACGGAGAATGTGGGGGCGGATATAATGTCTCGGGCGGTCTTCGTCGCGACGAGTGGGAACTCTGCCCCGACATAGTCAGACAGATCTGGGATCGGTTCGGGGAGGCCTCGGTAGATCTGTTTGCGTGCCGATGTTTTCACAAGTTCTCTCACAGCACAACGGAGTGTTTTTCCAGCCTCCGGTGTTGGGTCAACGCCTGGTGGTGTGGCTGGTGGGAGGGTGAGTCTGGAGAGGATGGATCCCTCGGTGGTTGATACCATCCGGTGTGCGCATGCTCCCTCCACTGTCGCGGTTTACGCGGGCAGGTGGCGTGCGTTCCATGAGTGGTGTAAGGGGACCCAGTCTCCTGCCCCCTGGATGCTGTTCTGAGTTATCTCCAGTCTCTTCTTGGTAGGCTGTCGGCTTCGACGGTGAGGGTATATGCGGCAGCTATATCCTCCTATCATGAGGGTTTTGAGGAGACTGTTTTGTTCAGCCACCCTCTTGTGAAGCGTTTCCTGCTTGGCGCTCGACGCGTTAAGCCGGTGCAACGCTACTTGGCTCCGACTTGGGATCTTCAGTTGGTCCTCGGTCGGTTGTCCTTGGCCCCGTTTGAGCCGCTCGAGCAGGCGCCGTTGGGACAGCTGTCCTTCAAGACCGCGTTCCTACTGGCTGTCACTTCCGCTAAACGCGTAGGTGAGCTCTGTGCTCTCTCGGTACGTCCAGAGTGCCTGTCTTTTCGGACCGATTGCGGTGCCACTCTGCGACCTAATCCTGCTTTCGTGCCTAAGAATATCCGGAGTTCCTTCCGCTCCCGGGATATTGTGGTTCAGGCTTTTCGTCCTCCTCCTCACACTAGTGAGTTAGATGCAGGCCTTCACCTGTCATGTCCAGTCCGTGCTTTGGGGATTTACCTCAGCCGTACTCAGGACTTCAGGGTTACCGACCAGCTTTTTGTCTGTTACGGTGGGGCTCGTGCTGGTAAGGCACTGTCGAAGCAGCGCCTGTCCCATTGGTTGTGCGAGGGTATTACCCTCTGCTACACGTTGGCTGGGCAGGATCCCCCTGGGGGCATCAGGGCGCACTCCACTCGTGGGGTGGCTGCCTCTGCCGCTCTCCTGGGTGGGGCCTCGGTGGAGGACATCTGTGCTGCGGCTTCATGGTCCTCCCCGGGCCCCTTTGTAAGGTTTTACCTCATGGACATGACCGGGGGTTCTGTCTCCCAGGCGGTTCTGGGGTCTGTGGCCTTTCCTGCTTCCCGTCCTTTGGTCGGGTAGCAGGAGTGTATGGGTATGGGCCACAGTGTGTTGAGTCACACGTGGTTCCGCCTGTACGGTGTGTTCAAGGGGTTCTAGTTCCCTCTTGTTCGCATTCAGGTGGAGTTGACTGCGCCCCCCCTTCATTAGGAAGGATGGGGTGACAGGGCTCCCCGCACCCCTTGATGTGGGCTTACGGGTCCTCAGGGGGTACATTTGTCGGGTCTCGCGTCCGCTCTTCCCCATATCTCATAAGGCTCAGAGCGGGACGCGAAAGCAAATACGATATATAACGATAGGTTATGTAGATAACCTAGTTATATTAGTATTGGCTGAGCGTCCCGCTCTGCGCGGCCCTGAGTTCCCTCTTGAGGGATCTTTTCCTGGGACGGGATTTGGCGAGGAAGGGTGTTTGGTGACCAGAGTCACGGTTATATGGGCTATGCCACCATAGGGGCGGGGCCCCATACAGGTGGGGTGCATGTAGTTGTTTCGTTGGAGATACAGTAGGTATCATAGGAGATAAGGGGTATCATAAGGCTCAGAGCGGGACGCTCAGCCAATACTAATATAACTAGGTTATCTACATAACCTATCGTTTGTTATCAGTGAGCCAGGTTCAGATTCTGCCGAGTTCAGAGCTGAGGGTTTTTTTCAACCTGTAACTTGTTCTTGTCAGAGACCAGCAGGGCTGAGTCGTCCGTGAACAGGAACAAGTTGCAGTCACAAGATGATGCCATGTCATCAGTAATGGTCCTAGAATGCTTCCTTGTGGAACACCACATCTCACTGGGAGGGGAGGGGGGGGGGGGGGGGGGGGGGGGGGTAGTGTACCGTTTACCTCCACCTGGGCCCTATTCCCCGTACCTGGTTCAACTAAGTCGATCAAAAGTACCATTATCCAGATTCAATTAACCTGATGTTTGAATCTGCGCTTTCCCTGTTCCTCGAAGGTGGATTCAGTCTCGTTAATTCGAACCAGACTTGATACTAAGGATCATTGCGTGCGGCCGCCTCAGCTGAAAAGACAGCAGGTGTCGATCGCAGAAATCCTGATTTTCTAACGGCATTGATTGATTGATTGATTTAAAACTTTATTAACAGATTGCAGAATGGGTACAATACAGTACGGCTCAATAGCCTCGCCGACAAGTTAAATGCATAATCTATAGGCTAATGTTAAGTCCCCCATTACCCCAATCAATCAGATTATATTTACCATAATTCAGAATGGTATAATGCAGATCTACACATCTACATCTGTGATAATTATCTCAGGAAGCGAGCTGGCATTTCTTTGCGAGGGTGTGGCCATGGTTCATCCAGCTAACTGAACTTAACCCTGCTCCGGACCAGGTTCAAACGTTCTGATCTGTTACCATGGCGATTTAGAAAATCCGACGTCGGGGAACGGAAATGTCTGGCTTAAGTCAAGCTATGCTGAAAATTATCCAGCTAACTCAGTTAGCCAGGTACGGGGAATAGGGCCCGGTTCTCTCCCCTCCAGGTAGGATTGCATCCAGCTCACTGATGTACTATCAAAACCAATTGCTTTTAGCTTGTCAATCCGAATGGAGTGATTAACAGCGTCGAAAAACTTTTGGAGGTATACGTACACACCACACCTGCTCTCCTACTGTCCTCTAGATCCAGCTGCACCACATACACACCACACCTGCTCTCCTACTGTCCTCTAGATCCAGCTGCACCATGTACACACCACACCTGCTCTCCTACTGTCCTCTAGATCCAGCTGCACCACGTACACACCACACCTGCTCTCCTACTGTCCTCTAGAAAGATCCATCTGTAAAAATACCAAGATGGGTTGTCATTTCTTGCTGTAGATCGGCTCCTACACTAGAAGCGATTCCACTCTTATCCTCCTCTTCTAAACCATAGTCAAAGCTTGATCTTATCATTGCCTGGTATATCAATATCATAGTCAAAGCTTGATCTTATCATTGCCTGGTATATCAATATCATAGTCAAAGCTTGATCTTATCATTGCCTGGTATATCAATATCATAGTCAAAGCTTGATCTTATCATTGCCTGGTATATCAATATCATAGTCAAAGCTTGATCTTATCATTGCCTGGTATATCAATATCATAGTCAAAGCTTGATCTTAGCATTGCCTGGTATATCAATATCATAGTCAAAGCTTGATCTTATAATGCCTGGTATATCAATATCATAGTCAAAGCTTGATCTTATCATTGCCTGGTATATCAATATCATAGTCAAAGCTTGATCTTATCAATATCATAGTCCCCCTGTCTGGCCCCCAGTCACTACCAGACAAACTTATCATGACATGTATCACTTTCTCACCTTTTCCCAATGTCCTTGCTATATGAACGGCACAGGTTAGTTGCTCGTCAAACCAGACACCAAGACATTTAAAAACACACATACAGAGACGTTGTGATCGCGGTGAAAAAAAAATCTGATTAACCCATTTTTAGCATGGTGTTATTCACTGTAAATATGCAAAGAAAATCATAATTCATATTCTTCTTAGTTTCATCACAATTTAAGCAAGCCTAGTAATAGACACAATATTTCTGACACTGGGAATACAGTCACTCAGGTCCATAGATGTCCCTAGATACCAAGAACATGCAAATGGACCGTGTAGAAGTGGAGCAATCTTCCATTTACTTAGGTATGTATTTTAGGCAGATTTTCAGAAAATAGGGCTCCGGGCGTTAAAAGGTTAACAGAGGAGCACCCCTCTGGGCGGACACACACACACAATATGGCATATCCATAGCATTTTGTGTCATTCATTCATTTGTCTGTTACTCAATAGTTATGAAATAACTTCATTCATCAGTAGTACCGAATTTCTCAGTTCCCTGTTTGATATAATTAATCAAAATGTCCAATCTACCTAATTTAATTAGCTCATAATAGCCTACTGCTGAATAACAGTACATGGACAAACAATTATGTTCCATGATTTTATTAAAACTCATAACACTATAACTGCCTACAAATGGTTATTGAGCTGCGTGCCCCTCTAGTACGCAGCGCAAAGCAGATCGAATCTCACGTTGTATATTACAATAAAGCAGGTTGAATTATTTTTATTTTTTATTTTATATATGTAGGCCTGGCCTCCAGATCTATTCATCTTACATTAATCTTTTAACCTCTTAAAATCCCGACGGCCCGCCCCACGTCACCGCACATTTACAGCCGTCTGTCGGCATCACGCTTTTGAGTGATGGTTGCATCACACAATTGCTCGCATTCAAAACTCTGGATCAAAACCTTGTAGGCTTTTGACCGTGCTACGTGCTTGGCACCCCGCTGATGATTACGCAGCGTGAATACTCATGATGCTTATTGACTGAGGCTTGTAGTTGTAGTCGTGTGTGTTCTTAATGCCTCATGTGTGTACAGTATAATAACGTTGATCCTACAGACATCTTCTGAATTAAATCATTATAATAATACTGTAATAAATACGACAAAATATGGCATTCAACCTATGTATTGGTTGAGGGACAATAACGGAGCGATGCCGACAGGCGCTGACTGCCCGCAGACGGGCCGTCTGAACGTTAATTTGGGATACATACATACAGCATTCCAAAGCAATTCGCCGTCATTGTTATTCATCATTTAAAACTATCCAAAGCAATTGAGCACACCAAGCTCTTGGTAAAGGAATCTGAGGGTGCTTTCTCACTAGGCATCCAGGGCCGTTTCCGAGCACGATTGCCCCAAAAGTAGTGTAATGAGAACGCTGCGTTCCGTCCCCGGGGACGGATAACCGGGACCACTTGAAAAGGTGGTTTGGGGAGCGAATCAGCGTGCTAACCTGCTTGCCCAGAATAGAGTTGTATTCATACTTCAATTTTAAAATATTATTTAGGTCCGTTTGGGATTGTAAGTCTGTAACCTGCTCCAACGAGGGAAGCTGTGTTTCAATTTGAGCCAAGCACTTACTCTCTCTCTTTTCAGAGGCTTCATAAGATATAATGTGCCCTCTCAATACCACCTTAACAGCGCCGTTATAGTTATAGTACTGTGTTGATTCATTGCGTAATTTTGGAGTTGTTATACTTATAACGCTAACGTTACAAACCCCTATTTCCACTGCCGAGTTATGATGACTGCTCCAGCCACTTAATGTTATGCATGTGTAACTCTGCCGCAGTCTTAAAAAGCTTTGGATATAAAAAATATGAATGCCCAGAGCGCTTCCAAAGCGCAGGGAGCGCTTATTGTTGCGTCACCTGCGCTATAGGTCGTATTTACCTTAGGTCGTATATTACTGGGTTGTCAGACACAGCAAGAATCAGCCTCTCCTCTGCCATGATCAGACTCCCACAATGTAGCGTCAGAGACCTCACCGGTATCATTCGTTTCCATGAACTAAATTAGTGGAGATCTCATTGTTTTTGTCTACCTAAATGTTTACTGGTTACTGTGAGCGATTTGTAGTGCCAAATTTCCCTCGGGATGAATAAAGTATTTCTATTCTATTCCATATCATTTGATCCCGAAATGCTTTCTCGGAGAGCAAAGAAGGGTTGAAGCGCCATCCTACACTGTAAAAACTGGGATTGGGGTTAATTAATATTTATTAAATAATTATTAGTAACCTATACATAATAAAAAAGACTATGTGCAATTTGAAATCGAATCGAGCTGAATTCAATTAATTTGAACCATTTATGAATTGCATTTACACAGTTTTGGTTGAATAAAAAAGATTAGCTGATAATCATAAAAAAATTACCAGATGACACTCAGTTTTTACAGTGTGTGGCAGTGTCAGCTTTACCAACATCGGGGTATTGCTCCCTCAAGTGTGCTCGGGAACGAAACGAGATTGGTAGCGGTTGGTAGTGTGAAAGCTGGCCAGGACGGAACGGAGGCAACCGTTTCTAATGAGAAAACGTCAGAGTACATCAGGCACTCTTGTATAAACCTGGTAGGAGACTCCACTTACTACAGCTTGTATAAACCTGGTAGGAGACTCCACTTACTACAGCTTGTATAAACCTGGTAGGAGACTCCACTTACTACAGCTTGTATAAACCTGGTAGGGGACTCCACTTACTACATCTTGTATAAATCTCTTTCTCATCTACTTACGCCGCTCTCCACTTAGCCGTCTCCTCTCCTTCACCACTCATTTCTCCATTTCTTTCTGCCGTCTGGACCTAACTGACTGCCATCTCTCCACCCTCTTTCTCTCAATGATTCCAAATCTTTCAGCACCATATTCATAAATAATGTGTCCCACCTTCTCCAATTTATTTACCACTTTAAGTCCATCTAACACCATTTTCAGTGTGTTAGATGTTTCATTATAGTCTCCTCCTATAATGGGGTGTTAACGCATGCCAGCCCCCGATGGGGTCTATTCCCTCAGCCGTCTTTCCAAGCAGTCACATGAAAAGTAAGTTGTCAAGCCCTTTGATGTTCTCAAATCAATAAGTAATCATGTTTAATAATAATTTCAATATCAATAAGAATAATCGTTATTATAAATGTTGTCATAATCGAGCAGCCCTAGACTGTAATGTGGAATTTGTTTGTCAGTTTTACAAGTGTTGCTAATAGGGCTGTCCCCGACTAAGGATTTGGATTTTGAAAAATAAAAAAAATAAAAAAATAAAAAGGGACGGCTAAGTGGTGCAGTGGGCAAGGCGCTCGCCACTAACGCAGGAGATGCTGGGTTCGAGCCCATCTCTTGGCATTGCTTCCGGCTTGGCTGGTCGTTCATACTAATACAATTGGCAGTATTAGGGGGTGGGAAAGCCGGTGGGTGGGGATCGGACGTTGTGGACAGTGACTCCTACAGGTCAGTTGGTGCGCCTGTACAGCAGAATCAGGAAGTATCGGGGGCAGCGTGAGCCTCCCACGCGTTACTCCTCGCCACTGAGAGATCGCGCTGTACAGGTGAAAAGATGCGACGGCTGTGTCTCCTCGTGTACCGGAGGGGACGCATGTATGCTTTACACAACGCAGTTGTGCGATTTGCGAATCTGATTGGCCACTGACGTTTCTGGTCATGCGACATGTGCACCAATCGTGTGACTGCAAGTTCTTTCGACGGTTAAGCTTAGGCACTCGTTCGAAGTTGGTTAAGGTTAGAGTTTGTCTTAGAGCATGGCGATAGAACGCCAGGTGCTTTGCAGGCTGTTCGACACAGCTCGTCACGCTATTGGGCGCACATGTCACATGACCAGAAACGTCAGTGGCCAATCAGATTAGCAAATCGCACAACTGCGTTGGGTAAAGCATACACGCGGAGGGGACACGTGATGCAAGGCTTCGTCCACATTGCAGCCGACCAGCGGGAGGCATGGTCTAGCAACGTTCGAGACTGGGGAGGGAAGAATTGGATAATACGAAATTGGGATTGGAGAAAAATAGAAAAATGGGGAGAAAAAGTAGATCAAATTTTTTTATTATTATTATCTTTTGAACAAATGTTTTTTATTTTCCCTTTTTTAACATGAAACAAGACAAACAATACAGTAACAGTAATAATCAATGATAAATCACAGGACAATAACAGAAATAATAATAACAATAATGACAGTCCAGTAATTAAATCAGAATGAATGTAGATTAAAAGACATAACAAAAAAAATTATAATAATTAAATACAATACATGGGCTCTTGCTCGCTCTTCCTCGCTCTTCCCACCCCCCCTCAGACCCCCACATGGACTATACATCCACTACTTCATTTAACATCAGAAAACTACAAATTTATATGCGTTCCTTTATCTTCTCCACCACAGCTACCCAGACTGCTATGCTGGCTTCATTAACACCTAAAATTTGTGCAGTGGATATCTCTAGATAAATCACATCGAGATAGGTAAGAACCCATACCTTCCGGCACATTTTATCCGGTTGAATCCAGCGTGACACTATCAACTTTTTGGCAGCTGTAAGACCCGCCAAAATGAGTCTCTTTACATGTACAGAGGTCGATAACTGAGAAACATCATTCAACAACAATACAGAAGGCAGTGTAGGTATGGTCAGAGACAGAAATTCTGATAATTGAGTGGTTACATTTTCCAAAACAATTTTTTTTTTCTAAAAATATATTATTATTATATTATTATTTTATCATTCCATTTGGGCTTCTTAATGTCTGAAGGAGTCGACGGAAGGCTTCTTGTCCTCTGCAAAAGCATGCAATTGGTCCACTGATGGATACATCTTGATATTTGTCTAGTCTAGTGTGTTCAGTTAGATGGGTGAAATCCTCTTTCAGTGCCTCGGTGCCTGTTTTCTTAGGCAGTTAGCATCTGGTATGTGTGCCATTAGCGTTAGCCACGCTTCTAGGCCTCTTTTCTTTTAAAAAGAATGATAAAATTAAAAGAAAATATATATTATAATATATATTTTTTTGCATTCGACTAAGAGGTTGGCAGTCGACTACGGCTCCTTTCGATCAATTAGTCGACTATTCGACGAATAAGGGTCAGCCCTAGTTGCTACTAAGGCTGTCAAAGTTAAATAACGCACAATTCTTTCAACGCCACTATTTTTTTTTAAACGCAAGATTAACGTTTTCTTAGGCAGTTAGCCTTGCTGGTATGCGCGCCATTAGCGACGCTTATAGGCCTCTTTGCTTTTGGAAAGAGTGACACTTTTTTTTTATATATATTGTGCATTCGACTAAGAGGTTGGCAGTCGACTACGGCTCCTTTCAATCCAGAGACAAAAAAGGTATGTATCTTCTTGTCTAACTCCAGGGAAGATGTTAAATAAGCTAATTTCCCAAAATGTTGGAGTTTTCCTTTAATACATCACAGTTGGGATGGGATCCCTTCTATCAGCTTAGTTCTCCTGGTTGCTATTCAATCCAGCAGGGGAACCAGGACAAAGGTGTTCCATTTATAAAAGAGATACCAGAATAAAGTGCTCCAAATAGTTAGACTGAATGTGAACAAGAGTTTGATCAAATTAAAGAATGAGAGGAGAGAAAGCAATGGCGACAAAGACAGAGGCATACAAACATGCTGGAACAGAGGAAGGAGAAGACTAAATCAAGATAAGAGAAAGAAACAACATACTGGTCTCCTGGTGGTCTGTGGGCTCCTCCTTCATCTCAAAGGAAGTCTCCTTGGGTGGCTCTAGCGCGTCCTGCTCTTCTTTTTTAATAATCAGTAGGAGGTCTCTGGGTGGATCTGGAGCAGAGGGAAACACAACTCAACATACTAGTCTTTATTTACTTCTGGGTCTGGAGAGTAAACTAAAGTATCTTCAGTAGGAAGTCTTGTTGTGACTTACAGAGGTCCTGCTGGTCTGATTCCTCCTTCATTCTAGTGGGTGTGATCTTGGATGTCTTCTACTGGAACTGGAGTTTTGCTACAAGGATAAATGCAGATGGTCACAGAGAGCCCATACTGTAGATCCAAGTCTGGAACTGACTGGTCAGCTAGGACATATATAGAGGCTTCTCTCCACCAATCACATAACAGTATGGAGGGGAAAATAATGAGAACTGTAGGCCAATTAGTTGACATGCTTTTATTCAAAGCTGATTATATAAATGCAGGACTTGGTGCCAGGACCTGCCAGATTGAGACCGGCACCTATTTGATCAGATCCGGCACCTCCTCTGTCATAATCTTCTGTCAATACATTTAGTGGGGGGCGTGGCCAGGTAGCATAGGGTTTTGATTCAATTGATTGATTGAAAACATTATTAATCCACAAGGAAGCATACTAGAACCGTTACTGTTCCTAATTTATGCAAATGACATGTCGTCAGCTTGTGACTGCAACTTGTTCCTGTTCGCGGACGACTCAGCCCTGCTGGTCTCTGACAAGAACAAGTTACAGGTTGAAAAAACCCTCAGCTCGGAACTCGTCAGAATCGGGCTTGCTGATAACAAACTATCATTACACCCGGGGAAAACAGAGTCCATTCTCTTCGGTTCAAATAACAAACTCAGCAAGACCGACGGCTTCTCAGTTACAGTGGGTGACACAGGGAACAAAATAAGCACCCGCCAAACGCCAATGGCGTGTAGATTTCCTCTTTGGCTGGTAAATTACAAAGGCTACTCAGCCACTCTGGCGTGTAAAATAATTGGGAGCCATATGAGCATATTCGAGTATTATATCATCAGGGCTATAAAGTGCAAGCATTTCACTCGCATTTGCCTCTAAAAATAGATTTGTGAGAACCGGAAAAATTATTTAAGAGCAGAGTGTGCGAGTAAATCGTCTTGCGTAGTGGGCGTGTCAACAACTGCACAATTGTCATTTCATAATAGACACGGAGCAGCGTGGATCAGCTCTGTAACAACTCATCTCGAGTCTGCTTCTATGTGCAACGAAAACTCTGCGAGCAGCGGTTCCAACATGCTTTGCATCCTCGCCAGTCCTGTATACCCACGTCACGCAAAAAAAAATAACTACTGTAATGTTATCTGCTAACTGAGTACTCCAACTAAGCTAACCTGCTAACGCTAACTACTGCTAACGCTAATCACTGGGGACGCTCAGAGGCATAGTGAGGAAAGCGAGGGCTGAGAATCTGTGTGTGTGTGTGTGTGTGTGTGTGTGTGTGTGTGTCTTGCTCTCTCTCCCTCTCTCTCCTGATCCTATTTAATTCAAAAGGAAGATATTGATGGACAGTAGCTATAGTATATAGCTCAGTAGCTGTAACAGAATAATTGTATTGATTAACTATTATTCAATAGCATTTAAATTATAATGAATTAAATAATTGTATAAAGAATTGTCCATGTTCTGTCATCTAATAATATATTCCATTACCTTTCCTATCTGTATCAAAGTCAAAATGTTGGTATTGTGACAACAGTACAACATACAAAAGCAGCTTGACAACCGATATCCTTTGCGTCTAGTAGGCATGGGCCAATGTGTGATTTTGGTGATATGTGCTATTGCACAGATGTTGACCCTTAGTATGCACATGCACGCACAGTATAATATGCATGTAATAAATAGTTTGTTAATAAACTCTGTTACTTGAAAAATGTTCACTGTGCTCCTAAATTTCTTTGTGTGCTCCTAATTATAATTTTTTATTTAGGAGCACATGTGCTCCCTGGGAAAAAGGTTAGCGTAGAGCCCTGTATATAGTAATAATAATAACACATGGCGATATACTAAAAAGCTATTTCTAATTTTTGGCTGGTAAAAGATCTACCAGCCACCTTGGCTGGAAACCAAAAAGTAAATTTTGTTCCCTGAGGTGACAATATTGTCACAAGGAAAGATGCAATTACATACCTGGGCCCTCATTTATCAACAATTCTTAGAAAGTGTTCTATTTTTGTTCTTAAGCACAGAATTTAGAATGTGTGTACGCACAGAAAATTCTGGATTCATCACACGTGCGTACACGGGTCGTACGCACACTCCGTGTTGATAAATACCATCAAGTTCTACGCTCCATGCTCGTGCCCGATTTTAAGTATTTGCATATAGCACCGCCCGTAATTAACAATATACGGTAATGGAACACCCCCATGAAATGTGGAAAAGTGGACTAAGCCGAGCGAAGCTTGTTATGGGAGAAATACGTGACAGGCTGACAGACATGTACACGTACGGTGATGTTGGATATATCTATTAACTTAAAGACCATATTAACTAATAAAGACCGTGCTGGAATATGACTGCCTTTTTCCGTTTCGTTCGATAAATACCCAGGGATTAAAGTTCTCCTCAATTTTATTCCAAATCGCGACGGATTTTCCGTAAATTTTCTACCTGCTGCATATGATTTGTAGAGGCATACAATCTATTTTGATGTCGGTATTGGGTAGCCTATATAAACAATAATACGAGAGCATATACAAGAACAATGAATCTCACTGCCATGTATGATGTAGCCTACGCCATGTGTAGCCTGCCTATATGTGATCAATACAAACTTGAACTTGAATTCCATCATGTCTGTGTGCGGGTCTGCAGGAGCTCACAAGGCTGTTGTCACAATGTAAATGAGAACGTGCACTGAAAAGTTACAGTATGTAGTTGGTTGATAATTTGTATGACAGTCAGTAAACCCTTGTTGCAAAAAGTATCCGTTTTATTTAATGAATTGAAAACATGCAGCATGCCTTTCCTCCCGGCAGCAACGACATGTATCAGGCAAATGCGCATTGCAACATTGACTGAGTGGAATCCCTTTCTATTCACATAACTGCATTTGTGATGGAGCTTTGACAGCTACAGTAACAGTCTATTGCTCGATCCATCTCCAATATCACGATGGACCCGAGGCCGAGGGTGGAGAGGACTTGAATGAATTCCATCATCATATTTATATGTTGTGTCTGTGTCCACTATGTTTGTTACTTTGTTATTTTCCCCCCTATCTATGTAAAGCGACCTTGGGTCTCTTGAAAGGCGCTATATAAAATGAAGCTATTATTATTATTGTTATTATTATTATTATCACGTCTGTGCGCGGAGCTCACAAAAAAAAGACTGTCTTTTAGTTTTAGTCTCAGTGAAGTTTCAACGGAGGTAATCTATTCTAACCAACAAATTGAAGTAGAAAGCATTTCGTTGTGGCCAATCTTATTTGGAAACATGACACAAAATAATAGTATTTCGCTTTTTATTTGAAACAATATTTTATCGCGTTTGGAGGTGGGTGTTCTGCGTCTGCCCCCCCCCCCCCCCCCCCCGTGCCAAACATGCAGGCCAACCTCTTGTTCGCGCGTGAGCCTGTTATCATTACACTACTGTCGCTATTTTACAATGAACTATAATGAATTACGGGTCATACAGAAGTTGAACACGCCAGTGTTGAAACTAGGGATGTCCAGATCACGTTTTTTGCCACCGATACCGATCACCGATCGTCTTGAGCCATATCGGCCGATACCGATCGTTTTTGATTAAAAAATCATTTTTTTTTTATTATTTTATATACATTTTTTATATTTTTTTATAAAATATATATATTATATAATTAGACTTGTACTTGTATTATCTGCGAGACATCGCCACCACGCAACAAGTCAAAATGCTCGTTATCTGCAAACAGCTCCACTGTCTTGTGTGTACTCGAGTAGCCTCCAGCTACGGCCAGGATCTCCGGCGCTGCAGCTGGACCCTAGTATTGGTATAAATCACATTCAGCAAGCCCTCAGCTCGAATACGCATCGAATCAATGTTATAAGACATTGATATCAGGAGCTATCTGTAACTACTGCTAGCCGGCTAGATAACGTTAAGACAACTCCTCAGTGAACTATTTAGTTTAGAGCTAACGTGAGCTACCGAGTCAACGGTGGTAACTTATCATGCACTCGACTATTGCTGGAGCATTTGTTGATATCAGCAGCTATCAGTAGCTAGCCAGCTAGATAACGTTAGACAATGCCTCATGTAGTCACTGGGTCATTTAGTTTAAACAGTAACGTTAGCTCGGTAGGTACTGGTAGCCAACGTTAGCTCACGTCGCATCATGCACCAGACTATAGCAGACTGCGACTGCGAGGCTCTTGTTTACATGAGTGCGGGAGGGGCTGGGGAGGAGGAGGCGCCGTACACTGCAAGCAGCTCTGTGAGAAGTCAGCAGTGACTGTGAGATCTCCGCTAAGAATTGGATCATGTTTTTCTATCGGTTTTGACGATCGACGAAAATAAAGCATTATCACCGATCACCGATCGCATATTTATACTGATTATCGGCCGATAACGATCGGTGGCCGATCGATCGGGCATCCCTAGTTATTTCCGCGATGCAGACTGCAATATAAAAATGCTACCACCGGGCGCCAGGTACGCATGCCCTGAACGCACAAAGTCAAGCACACATTCAAATTGATAAGTCCCACACTTTGCTTAGAAACGATCGTACGCACGGGTTACGCACATATCTGTGCGTACGCAACGTTGATAAATGAGGGCCCTGGGTTCCATCCTAGAGGCAAATCTTTCCTGTGACAAAATGGCATCCAATGTAATAAAAAAAGTCAACCAACGAACTAGATTCTTGTACCGGATCTCCTCTCTGGTAAACAAGAATACCCTGAAGACTCTGGCAGGAGCACTCATTCAAGGGTACTACGACTATGCTTGCACTTCATGGTAGTTTAGTTTCTTTAATAGTTGTCATACAGAAGTACAGAATACTTTTATACAAAATGCTTCTTTCTGTTACGCTCCAGAGACTGTGCTAGACAAAAGATAAGTATGAAATAAAATAAAATAGTATAGCATAGCATGTAAAAATAGAAGTAAAAATAGAAGTCACGTACGTAAACAGTGTTCAGTATATACATATGTACAATGTTCGATGCAGAATAGAAGTAACTGAGTTACCATACAATATACAATATACTATGCAATATACTAATATACAATACTATATAGTGCAAAGCAGAAATGGGATGAGGTACAATTTAGGTGCAATTTATAGTAAGGGGTACTGAGGTATGGGTTGTAGTGCAAATCCTTTACCAATAAATATAAAGTGTGTTTAGGTGTTCTAGAGTGTGGAGAGTGGGTGCTGCAGTGTGTTGTTTGTTTAAAGTGAGTGTGTGCATGTGGATGTGTGTGTTGTGAGTGCAGTTGATGGTTGTTGCATAGTGTTATTGTTCGTTGACAACCTGATGGCCTGGGGAGTCTTTCTGTGCTTGCCATGAGACTCCGGTATCGCTTGCCTGACCGCAGCAGTTCAAAGAGGCAGTTGTTTGGGTGGCTGGAGTCCTTGATAATTCTCTTAGCCATACCCCTGCACCGCTTGTTGTAAATGTTCTGGAGAGTGGGAAGCCCCCCTCCAATTCGGCTGAACGTGCCACTCTCTGTAGTCTGCTTCTGTCTTGTGCAGTGCTATTCTCAAACCAGGAGGTGATATTGCCAGTCAGGATGCTCTCTATTGTACATGAGTAGAAGTTCTTAAGGATCTTCTGACTGACTTGGAACTTCCTGGCGCCTGAGTAAGTAGAGGCGTTGTCGTGCCTTCTTCACAACACTGTCAATGTGTGTGGTCCATGTCAAGTCCTCGGATATGTGGGCTCATGGTACCAAAGCACCTCAAAGGCGCTAAAAACAAAATTACAAACATCCCAAAACAAACTGGTCAGACTACTGCTTGAGCTTACTCCTAGAACCCACCTCACCCCTGCCCACTTTGACAACCTAGGATGGCTTAGAGTAGACGACAGAGTACAGCAACTTGCAATGGGCCTGGTCTACAAGATACACTACAGCACTCCCATGTACCCATGTACATGTCAAAATACTTCCCAAAGGTCAGTGAATACCACAACCACAACACCAGAGGGAGCTCCACAAATCATGTCAAACCCAGATTCGGCTCAAACAAGGGACTAAACACAATTCGCAATTATGCCACATCAATGTGGAACGCCCTACCCACAGGCCACAGCAGTAAAGGAATGCGAATCACTACCCACTTTCAAAACCACTCTCAAAGAGCACCTACGGGAGACTGCAATTCGAAACTGGCCCCTGTAAATGTCCAAACCCAACCCCCTCCAATGTACAGTTCCCCCCCACCCCACCCACAATGTACAGTTCCCCCACCGTCTGATCCATTCCAACAGGAAGCGATTTGCGACTGGTCTTGTTAAGACAATGTCTACATTTATGTTTGTTTTATATTATATATATACAATGTGGGAAGGGTTAATTTTTCCTAATACATTCTAAGGGGTATGATTTATGACAATATGGCTGCCAACCCTGAGCTGCTGTGATGGGAGTTGATTGCTGCAGGGGGCAATGCAATTCAGGTGTGAATGCCATCTTGGAGTGGAGAGGCAGAGAGAAAAATCTTCTGTGCAGGGGAAGGATTGGGCTCCTTCAGTGGGTAAAAGAATGCCCATTTAGACCAGTAAAAGAGGGTTCAGTGAGGGAATCACTCCAGAGACGCCATTGGTATGTATGTTTGTAGTTGTGTAATTGTCAATTTAAATCACTATAATTTGTACCTGTGGAGGGCTGGGTAGGTGGCAATTGTGTGGGAATCATTCAAATTAATGAATGTTTGGGTGTACTGTGTAACTAGATAGGAGGGGATGCCAATTGGCAAGTTGTTTTGTGTACTTTGGGTTGGATCTGGTCCATTGTGATCAAGTAACAATTGTTTGGTTAAATTAAATTCAGACATAATTGATTTGGTCTGTTTAAATCTAAAGTAAAATGTATTTGGAAGGTTGGTAAACTAATTTGGTTAAATTGAAATTCAAACTAATTGATTTGGTCTGTTTAAGTTTAAAGTAAAATGTATTTGGAAGGTTGGTAAATTTATTTGGTTAAATAAATAGGTCAAACTAATTGATTTGGCCTGTAAAATAGCCTAAAAATATATAAAAATGTGTTTGGAAGGGAAAATAATCATATACTGACAATACTACAATTGAAGGAAGTGTATTTGATTATTTGGCATGCACTTGTTATTTGTAGAGTGGCTAATTTTTGTGTTTTCTTTAAAGGTTTTCAACCTACTTTCGATGATGCTACATTCAATGATGCTGCCTTCAACATTATTTCAATGACTACAACATGTTTGGAATGATGATGTGTTGGACCATGAGAAGTCATTAAAATCTTCAAAATTGGAGTCAAGGTTCAAGCCGTTTTCAAGTTTGGGCAGCACTGGTACCAAGAAAAAAAACCACATAACTTGACAGGTCTCAAAATGACACACACACGACTCGCGACTCAGTGCATGTGTGTGTTCCTGTGGGTTGCTCATCGCATGTGTGTGTGTGTTAATCTGATGACAAATAAAGACTTATACTTATACGTATACCGCATACTGTATTGTGCAAAATAAATCGTTCCAGCAAAGTAGGCTTTGTCAATACTGAACGACTTGACGACGTTTGTCAAGAACCAATCGCGCAGTTGGTTGGGAAATACTGGAATGCGCTCGGAACTATAGGAGAAGAGAAGAGAGGAGATGTTGTATGCGTTCTATGCGTACGGCCTGGGCAACCAGCATCTAACTGTTCTAACAGCAATATATAATCCATTTTAGAAGAAGAACGCACGCAATAAGTTATAATAATAATAATTATTGAAAAGTTCTGGATTTATAAAGTCGTATTTGGGGGCAATTGACCAATGGTTTGCTTTCAACCCATTAACTCCTTCCTCTCTCACCTTTTTATATATATATTTTTATTGTATCTACTAAAACTGTATTGTATTGTTTGTTTTGTAAAGTGTCTGAGCATTAGGAAAAGCGCTATATAAATCTGATGTATTATTATTAGGAATGGTAGGCTTTTTTAATGTTTCTCATCAGGGTAAGAGTTTCTTATCTGGGTAAGAGTGCTCTCGACCACTCTTAGAATGTGGTCTTGCCTGAGAGAAAAGCAACAATAAGAAAACATTGCTGAATCCCAGGTAAGAACAAAATAAGAGGAAATGCTAGTTAAGAATGAAATCTGTTCTTACAGGGCTCTATGCTAACCTTTTTCCCAAGGAGCACATGTGCTCCTAAATGAAAACATTTAGGAGCACAACATTTTTTAGGAGCGCACAAAAATATTTAGGAGCACAGTGAAAATATTTAAAGTAACAGAGTTTATTTTTATTTTCAAAAATAAATGTATATTTGTACTGTGCGTGCAAACGGGAACGGGACACACATCTGTGCAATAGCACATACCACCAAAGTCACTGGCCCACTGTGTGCGTGTGTGTATCTGCGTGTGCAAACGGGAATGGGACACAGACATTTGAACTATTAAGTGATTAATGCCTACTGTGGCAAAGTTGTAGCCAACAAGGCAGTGACATTGAACAAAAAAGAGACACTGGCATTACCACCATCTGTATACTACCTTTGCTAAAACTGTGTTCTGTTAAAGGTGGTAACTACTGGAATAGCCTACCAGTTGTGATTAGAGAGTGCCCCACATACTCCATGTTCAATCAAGACCCATCTTAAACTGCATCTTAAGGCAAACCAGAACTGTGATAATTTTTTATCTGATTTAGTTTATGTAACTTGTTTCTTGTTTTTATTGTTGTTTTTATCATTGATTGTCACCATGCTTTACCCTAAGCAGACTATTTATTTATTGAAAGAGTTTTCCTGTCTCCTGGTGTAAATGAGCTCTTGCTACAACCCTGCATGTTTACATTTTGTATTTTGTACTTGATGTTCATTAACATGTGCTGTCCGAGTGTCCCTATCAAATAAACTATCAAATCAAACTACTGCTACAAAAGTAACAGTCACTTAACTTTAGCTTTTGCCCCTTTTATGCATACAATGCCTATGTTTTGGCTAGTGTTGCTCTTCTAGAAAAATAATCCTTTCAGGGTTGCCTATTGAAATACTGTACACCTCCAGTACAGAAACATTGTTTATGAGTTTGCGTGTCAGGTAGACCATTGATTGACAGTCGATACTGCCAATTACATCACACCGCTTTCACCCACCTCTGCTGTTGATAACGCTAGCCAAGTTAGCATATACACACGCACAGGCCAGTGACTTTGGTATAGGGGTGTAACAATGCATCAATCCTAAGGGGAAAATTCAACTGCATCGATTTGAAAATGTTAGAATCGATTATCGCAATTTTAATGTGTACACACTACAGTGTTATGTTATTATCATGTCCGTTACAGCCAACACAACGACATACGCTACAGCATCAACGTTATGATTAACAAAGCAAGGCATTCGTTTTGTTGCATTAACGTTATATTACTATTGCTATCGATAAATCTAGGTGTTCTAAAATCTATTGCTATTGGTAAGACTAGAATAAGTTAGTGTCTCGGAAAACGCTCGCATATCGCAATGGTGGATTTTCAGGAAGTAAAAAAAGCCAATGAGAGCTTCCGATTGGTCATTTCCTTTTTTTTTTTTTTTTTTTACCAGTCACGTCACTCTACTGTGATTGGACCGTTGGCTTGAGTGCAATGTGGGACTTGTAGTTTTTGAACAATTATCAGCGGAGAGGGGAAAAAGCAGGCTGTAATACTGAGGCTGTAATCTTGTCTCGCACACTGTGCGAGTAATTGATTTTTCCGGTTCGCACACACATATTTCTAGGGGCATATGCGAGCAATATGGTCGCACTGCATGGCTTCATGAATGAGGCCCATTGCTTGTAGAAAGGGAGATGTGGTGTTATGTTAACGTGTGTTCATTATACCACACAGTGTACAGAGTAGTGTACGAGAGAGGCAAGAAGAACACAGTGTGTGTAATGGAGCTACGGAGAAGCTAATAAAGATCCTCACAACCACAGCAGAGGACTCAGGTATTAGTTACAGTGTGAAGCAACACGACACCTGTGTGCTGTAGTGGATCTTGTAGACGAGGCCTGTTGCAAGTTGCTGTACTCTGTCGTCTACTGTCAGCCATCCTAGATAACTATGTTGTCCTGTGTCAAAGGTTCCTTTCTGCTGCTGCTGCAAGGAAGGAGCGATAAGAGGAAAACAATGTCAATATAACTGTACTTACGTGTTGATCCAGTACAGTTCTGCCACAGAGACGTTAGCAAGAGACTCGTTTAATGTCTCTGCTCCGACTCACAACAAAGACAACAACACACTTGATCTGCTTCACAATCGGGTTCAAAGTCAGTCATGTTTGCACGGAGGAGTTGACGGTGACCGATCACAGATGTGTTGTGTTTAACTTGTCCTTTGATAAGGGTTTTGTAGCAGAGAAGCGAGTTAAAAGCTCCTCAATGTAAACAGTCTGGCTGTAGAAACGTTAGCTGCTGGTTTTAACAGCGACGCGCGGCCATCTTCGATGACGTCACTCGCTCCGTTCAAGCCGTAAACCGCTCCCCTTGTTGATTTACGACATCTGTGTCGCAAAACAGAGAGGCAATGGAAATCTTCCAACCTTCAAGTACATCTTCTCTATCTCAAAGAGTTGATATCTGAATTTAACTATCTAATTAAGAGTGCCAGGGCTACTTCTTTCTCTAACCTTATTTCTGAATTAATAATAGATATGATTACAGTGTAGGCTAGTTGTAGAAAGCAGTAGATATTCCCCTTCAACTGCAATTCGAAACTGGCCCCTACAAATGTCCTAACCCAGTTGTACAGTAAATGACCAAGTATGGCTTTGTCAGTATTCCAATGTACATTACAGTGAAATGCTTGGTTCTGTATGAGCCCCATGCAGAGAATTGAGTTGAGTTTATTTATCAATAAAAACACAATGAAATGGATAAACAAAATAATTTTTTTGAAATGAAATCTTCCATTCATCATTAAATGATAAACAAATTAGTTCGAGAAGGAGCAGAAGGAAGCAATTACTTATCTAGTCCTGCCCCTTCCTCACAATATCATACATAAAACAAACGGTGGTATAGTGGTGGTTAATACTCAGAGCAAGAAGGTTGTGGGTTCGAATCCCGCTTGGGGACCAGGTTGCCAGTTACCCAGGTGGGGTATCTCCCGGGCCTTTCTGTGTGGTGTTTGCATGTTCTCCCCGTAATCGCAAGCAGTGGTGCAGTGGTGGTGCCACGCGGTACCACGCCGTCCCAGGCTCCCAGCACTTTTCTGAGCAGGAGTATGCGCACGTGCGCACACAAAAATGCGTTCACAACTTTCACTCGACTCGTCGCGCCATGCGCCAAGTACCAGTACTCAGCTATCACCTAGTCTTTGCATAACAATAGCATAGCAATAGCATAACAAAGAACGAGAAGAGCAAAACCAAAATGCAAGCCCTGTACCAATTGGTGGGGGTTGCTTGAGCTGTGGAGCTCTCACTATTAGCGCTTTTAAACCGGCCGGGCCCCGGTTCAAGTTCCAGCTCCGTTCTCAACCCTCTGAACTCTGGTGCCCTCTGGCGAACCGGCCCGCGTTTACACCCATTTAAGCAGAACCAACATTCCACCGTCTCCGTCATCAACGGGGGCGTTACCCAGGCGGAGGTAGAAATAATGCGTGGAGAGCGAGCCGAAACGCACAAGCGCACATACGCACTTTGAAATGAATCATTCCAGCAAAGTAGGCTTCTATTATTCTAATTACTGTTTTAATGGGTATCACAGTAGTAAGTCCTACTGTAGAACATGACATATTAGCATGACATCTGATTTATTAATGCCAATACTAAAGATTAGGGACAAATGCAATTGGCACAAGTGTAAATGATGGATTAGTCACTCAGTTTTAACATCTGACAGATTAGCTCACCTCATTAGTCTGCTGGCTGTGGTCACAGGTTCAAATCACTGTTGGTTCAAAAAAGAAATCTTTACGTTTAATTAATTTATCCACTCTGGTTGGATGGTGTGTATGTTTGTATTGTGCTGTATAATGACAATACATTTGAATCTAATCTCATTTTGAAATCGCTATGCTGCCTATGGACACGACAGTGGCAGATAGCTTCGGAGGTGATTGCATTGCACCATGGTGATCCACTCAACAGGTAGCGATTTCAAAATGAGATTAGATTCAAATGTATCGTCATTATACAGCACAATACATGGAGCCTGGCTGGTGTAAAAGGGCTATATGTGACAAATGGTCCCGACTGGAAGGATGAGACATTTCTTAAGTTGTGCTTCAGAAGGAAACTGTCCTTCTGTAAACTGTAAGTTACATTGTTAATTTAGTTTGTATTTACTTTTCTAGTTTAAGTTAATTCAATTAAAGAAATTGTATTGTATGGTTTGTTTTGTAAAGTGTCTTTGAGCATTAGGAAAAGCGCTATATAAATCTGATGTATTATTATTAGGAATGGTAGGCTTTTTTAATGTTTCTCATCAGGGTAAGAGTTTCTTATCTGGGTAAGAGTGCTCTCGACCACTCTTAGAATGTGGTCTTGCCTGAGAGAAAAGCAACAATAAGAAAACATTGCTGAATCCCAGGTAAGAACAAAATAAGAGGAAATGCTAGTTAAGAATGAAATCTGTTCTTACAGGGCTCTACGCTAACCTTTTTCCCTTGTATTGTATCTACAATTACATTTAAAACATTGTTTGTTTTTCAACCATATCTGTTGACAATATAATTTCTTTATATATTGAAGGCTACATCCTGCTACCTTTTTCAGCTTCTCTATTTCAAGGAAATATTTACAAAAACTAAACTAAAACTAGTAATTTCCTATACAAAGATTTTTTCTACTATTTATGCATAATAATCATCTGTTCTGTGCGCACGCGAGGGAACATGTATGCACATGTGCGCGCGTGCATGCACGTGCCATCATTTAAACAGCGTACAGGCACTTCTGATATTACGACTGCACCCCTGCTCGCAAGGCTTACCCAATAAGATAACCCCAATGGAAAAACATGCACAACAGATCGCTAATGCTGTCGTGTCCCTGACGAAGACGGACAGGAGCACTTGGATTGGTCCCCGGGCGCGGCGCTCGCTCCCGGCTGCCCTTGGGGGGAAGGACGATGAGATGGGAGGTGCAGAGAATATTTCATCAGCGACTCAGTGCATGTGTGTTCCCGTGGGTCGCCCATCGCATGTGTGTGTTTGTGTTCATCTGATGACAAATAAAGACATATACTTATTTTATTTGGTAAGAGATATACTTATTTGATTTGGTAAGAGATATTTAAAGTATCTAATTTTCCTATTATTATATAACTATTATTTGCATTTAAGACTGAGATTATATGAGTTGTATCCATTAATTTATCAATATTTCTGTCTGTTGCAGCACACACACACACACATTTCCCCACCATTTTCCTGATGAATAAAACCCACAGAGTTTAAAGTGGAACTCTCTCCTGTCTTCAACCCTGACCAGTCATCTGACCGTGACTCTTCTCTGCTCACCATCACTTTCATTCACCCTGTGCCAACACATCCCTAGAGCACTAGCAGCCTATTGCTCTATTACAATAGTGTCTTTATACCTGTATCACTGTAAGGAGTGACGTTCAGGTGATACATGGGACATTCTGCCCTCTAGTGGTAAATGTGCAGAACACATCTGGAGGGTCAGGGTGTCAACGTTGAGCAGAAGAGCTGTTTTCAGCCATATAGTTATGATGAGGAAGGATAGAGACTTGCAGGATTCGAAATTAACAGGGGCTTGGGGCAAAATGCCAGTGAAAATGGACAAAATGCCCTCGAAAATCAGTTAAGGGGGGCACAAAATGCCCCCGACAGTTTACTAATTATATATATATATTTATATATTATATATTTTTTACCGGGGAAATCTGTTGAAGTCCGACATATTTAAATATCTCCGGTCATAATGACTTGTGAAAATTATTCACTCGCGACCGGTGGTTTGCTGATGACGGGAGCTTGGTGCTGGATTAGCGAGAAGCATGCCACTGCAGAGCCACAGAGCTCACAGTTGTGCCCGCACAGTAGGCTTGGGCGGTATGACGGTATTACGGTATACCGGGGTCTTTAGAAATACCGACGGTATTGAAAATCAATACCGTCAAAATCACAGTTGGTTTTAAGTTTCTATTTCCACTGAAACAGAGTTTATACAGGGACGGCATTGGGTTTCGGTTTCCATTAGTGAAACGGAGTTAACTTTCGAGTTGGTTGAAGTGCGTGCACACACACACACGGCACGGCCAGCAGAGGGCAGGGGAGGCGGTCCGTATTTCCCCGCACAGAGCTGAGCTGAGCATACACTAACCTGTATGCATTTCCTCTATCTCTGAGCAGCTGCTAAAGCTTAAGCAATAATAATAATATGTTACCATTGAACGATGAAGCGTCGAAGTTAACCACCGTCACTCCAGCCCACGATGAGCTCCCTGAACACAGATGGCTAACGTTTTGTCAAACAAGAGCTAAACTTGCACACACTGTCGCATTTGGACAATTAAAGGACTGGAGTCTGTTTGGATTTAAGCAAAACCCTCACGCCACGAGTCGACTCGCCAGTGACTTCATCCAGCACAACGAGACTACGAGAGACGGAGGCACTTCTTTGGGAATGTAATAGGGGTGCACCGATGTATCGGTCGGGTATCGGTATCGGCCGATAAGTGCCTTGTTGACTGCAATCGGCCTATCGGCCGATAAGCTCGGATGTGCCGATGGCAGTAGCCTAGGGCAGGGCGATATGGAAAAAAATCATATCGCGATAACAATATGATAATTTTATTTTATTTCTCGATATCGATAATTATCGAATTGTTATAAGTATAAAAAAATTATTTTTTTTTATTTATTTTTTTAACAACATATGTATGTTTATTTTGCAGCAATTCTTTGTCATTGCCGCCATCTTTAGTGTTACATCCCCTCACACTCCAGTTCTCAGGCTGCAGCTGGTTTAAAAGCTAAAGTAAACCGGCTTCTCTGCTGGCTGTGGCTCCAGAGGAGTTGAACAGTTCTGGCTCTGCTAGTTTATTTTCGATCTTTTGGCGCTTTTTTGGTGGACAAACCACTGCACATGTGCACTGTGACTCGTGACTGGAGTCTAGTTCTGCTAGCACACATAGCCTACTGTGTACAGACGGTTTCAAAATGTATTTTAAATTAGAAAGCAAACAAAATAAATGGACAAGAGAAAAAGATCTGAATTTAGTCAGTATTGTCATTTGGACAAGCAAAGCCATTACTTTAAGTTGCAGGCAAGAAAGACAAGTCTGTCCACTGTCTCTGGTTTTAAAACTGCCCTGTTGCAGGTAAAAAAAAAAAAAAAAAAAAAAATGATTTTTCGATTTTTTTTTTATTTCGATATTCGATATCGATTATTAAAATATATCGCGATATTTATCGTTATCGTTATATCGCCCAGCCCTACAGTAGCCGATAAATATCCATCAATTTGTGTAGCGTCAAGACAAAAAAAAGTTCACTTGCGACCTGCACAACGCCGTCCCCAGTCCCCCCCATACACACACACACACACACACAAGCTACTGCATCAAAGTTACTACTTATGATTAACAAGTCATTCGTTTTGTGGCATTAACGTTATATAGTTAGTGTTACGAAGGATCAGATTAAACCGAATATATATATTTATTTATTGATATATATTGAATAGTATTTGTATATCGTTTGATATCCCTTGTATATTCCTTGTACATATACACAGAATATCCCTTTAGCCTACTATAGCCCATAATAGTTCATTCTCTTATTGGACAAAAGGACCAGGCGCCAGGGGACCAGCCCCTGGCGTCAAGTTCAAAGGTACCGACGAGACATGTCCGTACTAGCCCCGGCTCCGCTCAGGGATACGGCTACCGAAATGAGAGTGGCACTATTTGTTCACCGTGCATATAAATATGGCGCAAGTAAATGTAGAAATCCCTTAGTCCTTTACCCTTCTTCCAACTTAGTAACAGAACGTGAAGCCTCACCCACGATACCACGTGCGGTGAAGTATGGCCTGTTTGGCCTTAGAATAGCATCGAGACCTCGTGCGAATTAATAACTGAATTGTCAGAGTTTGGCACTGTACCGTCGAGTGCAACGTATTTCTATTAAGTAATAATAGTCTATCGTGTATGGTGCATCGTGCGGTTAGAGTTCTAAAGTGACCAGCATCTCCAACGCTTCCTCGTGTTATCTAGAGTCTTATCCAGGTTGGGCCGACCACATGGCGCTTTCATCCGAGGAGATCTAGGCGAGGACCGAGGGACATGTACACTGGATTACCTACCCGACGACTGCTGAGCCCTATGCGGCTGGAATATATATTTGCTTTGGTACTGTGATTTGTGGAGCGGATAATCGCCGACGCCTGTGAGTGTTGGATTTACCCCCGAGAGGAGTCAAGTTGAGTCGGCGCTCAGAGAGACTGAGGTCGCCTAGCTTCTTCTTCACTGTGGAGCTACAGCCTACAAGAGAACCAAGGTGTATTCATCTGCGGATCAAGAGTCTACTGCACTGTCTTCTGTACTTGAAGTCTCCCTAGATATCGTTGACCAGACGGTCTACTACCGACGGCTCTCCTACCCCCCCTACCGGCTTACAACCGGGAGGACCCCTTCCAGAGCATCCCGCTATATCATTAAGTGTACCATAGATCTAATTCCCTAAGAGCCAGGTTGTATACTTGCTTCCTGCGTAACCAGAGATTGGACATTCAGTGTTGATTTGCCTACGAGTACTCATTTGCCTTACAAGTGCATTCAAATCATAAATGTAATAGTAAATATCATATGTACCTTTTGCTATATTAAATATTTGATTATTACCTTTGTCTGGAACCGATTTCATTGTGGGAAAGTGTTCATCATATTTAGATATCGTGTACTGTATGGCCAGTAGTTAAAGTACATAAAGCGGTAGTGGTTTAATGATACCATACTTATCAATACAGTCAGGGAATTGTACCCCTCAGTTACAGTTAGTGTTACACGTTCAATAACATCAGCATATTATTTACCCGAACGTAGCAAGCGTTCATACTAGCTCAGTTCCTTCCGTTGCTCACAGAGCCCTGAGTTTTACCCATTCTGCAATCTGTTAATAACGTTTTCAATCAGACACATGTATAGAAAGGCTTTGTTTTATTATAACATTAGTTGCAGTAAAATCATTATGCCTCATTTAAGTCATCCTGCGGAGCTAAAAGCTAAACGTCGGCCGCGCCGTGTTGTTGTTCTAGAAAACCTCTCTCGTCAAAATCAATGGCGGACAAAAGCAGAAGTAAAAAATGTATACGCGCTTGCCGATTGGTGGTAACAGCAGAGGCGGGTGCAAGCGGTGTGTGACGTAAATGGCAGAATCGACTGTTGTTGTGAAGGATCAGATTAAACCGAATATATATATTTATTTATGGATATATATTTAATAGTATTTGTATATCGTTTGATATCCCCTGTATATTCCTTGTACAATATACACTGAATATCCCTTTAGTCTACTAACAGCCCATAATAGTTTCATTCTACCATTGGACGAGAACCTGGCGCCAGCAGCCAAGCCCCTTGGTTCAAGTTCAATCGTGCCGACGAACATGTCATTACAAGCCCGGTTCCGCGTAGGAATACGTCTGGCGAAATACGAATGGTACTATTTGTTCACAGCGCATATATATATGGCGCAAGTAAAGTAGAACTTTCTTTTAGTCCATTAGTCCTTTACCCTCCAACCTAGTAACAGACGTGAAGCCTCACCCACAACGCACGTGTGGTGCAGTAAGGCCTACTTGGCCTCAGAATAGGCATTGAGACATCGTGTGGATTAATAGTTGAATTGTCATAGTTTGGCACTATACCGTCGAGTGGGACGTATTTCTATTAAGTTAATAATAGTCTATTATGTATGGTGCATCGTTCGGTTAGAGTTATAAAGTGAGCAGTACCCCCATCGTTCCTGACGTTATCTGGAGTCTTAACCAGGCTGGGCAGACCACGTGTGGTGCTTGCATCCGAGGAGCTCCGGGCCAGGACGAGTGGACCTGTACATTGGATTACTTTACCCGGACGACGGCGAGCCTTCCACGGCTTGGATTATCTACGTGCTTTGGGTGCTTTGATTATGCCATGGATAACAGCCAACACTGCTGAGTGTTGGAACTACCCCCCCGAGAGGAGTCCAGGTGAGACGGCGCTCTACCCCGAGTGAGGTCGCCTCACGTCTCTTCGTTGTGGACCGGCAGCTACCGTCCACCAGAGGGCCCAGCTGTATTCATCTGTGGACCGAGGTTCTGTGGGCACCGTGTTCAGCACTCTGAATTCTCCCAAGAAATCGTCGGCCAGATGGGATACCGCCAGCGGCTCTCCTAACCCCCCCCCCTACTGACTTACAACCAGCGGGACCCCCCCTTTAGTGTATCCAGCTATAATCATTTAAGTACCATCGCTATAGTTCCCTAAAGAACCAGGTTGTATACTTGCTCCCTGCGTAACCAGAGATTGGACATTCAATGTTGATTTACCTACGAATACTCATTTGCCTTACAAGTGCATTTCAAATCATAAATGTCATTAAGTGAACGTTGTATATACCCTTTGCTATATAAAATATTCGATTTATACATTTGTGTGGACTTCGTTTCATCAGGTGGGAAAGTGTTCATCATATCTACATCATGTACTGTGTGGCCAGTATTTAAAGTACATAAAGCAGGTAGTGGTTTAATGATACCATACTTATCAATACAGTCAGGGAATTGTACCCCTCAGTTACAACTGTCAATCAAAATTTCATTGGTTCAGACAATAGTATCTAGCTGCAGCCCAGCAGGTAGACCATGCTGGGAGAACTAGTATCTAGCTGCAGCCCTGCAGAACATACTGGGAGAGAGATAGTGCTATTTCTTGATGTTTCCTTTTTTTAAGTAAGTAAAGAGGCCTATGTTCATATCGGTGAGCACAATTTGTAAGACAAATATACAGTAGTTTCATTAAAAAAAAAGAAAAAATTACAAAAAAAGAAAATATTACAAAGAAATATATATATTTAAAAAATATATAAAAAAAAAAAATTTGCAACTGGCTCACGTTGATACGATGGTGCCGGGCTGCCGGCCGGGCTAACTAGCTACCGTTAGCTCACGTCGATACCTGGATGGTGCCGGCAGGCGGCAGTGGCTACCTTCTATGATTTGTTTACCTCGAGGTTGAAGAAAGTGCACTTTCAGGTTGAAAGAACGGCCCTAATCTCAACGTGTTTCAATATAAGCAAGCGTTATGTATGGTGATAATAACGAGTATATTGTTAGCTGCGCCCCCCCCCCCCCCCCCCCCCCGCTGATGAAAATGAAAGTCATACCGTCATATACCGTATACCGGGGTATTAGGTCATCACAGTATGATGGTGTGAAAAGAATTATACCGCCCAGGCCTACCGCACAGTGCAATACTCCAATTCAGCCATTGGCAATTCAGCCATTGGGTGGGTGGTGCTGCTGAGCGGTCCCCAGACCGGACCCGATAACGCCGCTGGCTCTGCGGCTCTGCAGTTGCATACTATTGGGATTCGTTTATCGCTTCGTTGGGAGGCGGAGATTGTCATTGGTTTCACTTTCAGCAATCACGCAACGTTGAACCCCACGATAATGTTGCCGTCTCTCTCTGCCAAATTTCTCAGTTCTTCGCTTGATATAATTAATACAAATGTCCAATATAACGGAATTCGTTAGCTCATAAAAATGTGATTATAACAGACTGCTGTCGGGCCAACTGCCCACAGACACCTATTTGATTTCAAGTCAGCAGCAGCACTGAGTCTCGAGGGACTTATTTTATTTGGAATATATTAATGACTATACGCAAAAGTAGCCTAGTTTTAAGTTAAAATATTATAAATCTACATGCCTTGAGGATGTCATTCTTTATATAGCCTGCCTATCAATTGTTTTTAAGCTCAATAAACTGACCGGAATTTCTCACATTTGTCCAGGAGATTGAAATCTTCCAGGACACGGAGACCGGCCCAATATATAACGGAAACCCTGATGGAGACATTAACATTACGTTGTTTCATTTATGTGAATAGTTTATTTACAAGTGAAACAAACTTCTCCTCCATTGCAAACACCGCAACGCTCCCAGCTGTGACACACAATTTCACCCCTGTGCGCACTGACAGCTATGCGTTCTCGGCTTCCCTCATGTTAAGGGGGGCCGGGGGGGACAAAAAGCCCCAGACAGTTTACTAATGATATATGGAGACATTATTAATGTCATTAACATTACGTTATCAAACATAGTATAAAAATTGATATTACTATTTATTTAACTGACGAGTGAAAGACGTGATTTATTAAATCTGTTTTGATCAGACGCCGATGTCGACGTCACTCTCCCCACCCTCTCACATTAGCAGGTGAGCAGCTCACCAGCATTTGATGGCATTTTGAAGACAGACAAGATGGAGCGATTTGATTTCATTATTTAAGGCTGTTACCTCTATGTTGTTCAGGCTGTTACCTCTCTGTTGTTCAGGCTGTTACATCCGTTTAATTTAATTTAACCAAATCTTAACATTTCAGATTTTGACTTTTAACAAAAACAATTGGTATGATCTCTATAATCAGCAAGCATGATGTACAACCCTTATAGCTATTTTTTGCAGGTTGGTTTATATGTATTCACAATATGAGCTGTGTTGTGAATGTGAATAAAATAAAGTTAACTGTTTGAGAGGTCATTAATTGAGTTGTATTTTTTTAATGATAAGGATGTTTAACCCTTTCACTGCCACACGACAGCCGGTTAACCCTTTACTATCACACAACCGACGGCCATGCTCCATCATTAGCATCATTAGCTCCGCCGAAGTGGAGCTAATGATACTAATGATGGAGCATCACCGTCGGTTGTGTGATAGTAAAGGGTTAACCTTCTGTCGTGTGGCAGTGAAAGGGTTAATAACCGTTTATCATAAAAATTCAGTGGCCCCGAAATACAAAAAAAGCCCCCGAAAATCAATTAACCCTTTCTCCGCCGATGACGTGTTAAGACGTCATTCCTCGCCATGCTTAATCTGCCAATGACGTTTTACAGCGTCTTTGAGATCAATATTTCAAATTTCTGTCATGGTATTCATATTTCACCCACGGATCCTTGACTCGCTCAACTCTCCAGCGCTTCAATACCGCCACCTGGTAGCCGATCGGCGAGTTGCCGGAAGTGGGGCCGGAAGTGCTTGGTGTCACCCCTATTCCGTCCGCCGCTCGCGGGACTCCATCTGGACTAGGGCTGGGCGATATGACGATATTATATAAATATCGGGTACAGTTCATTAACAATACACTTTTTCAACGTATCGTGGATATCGTGATGTTTTGCCCAATAGGATTGTGTCGCGTCAATCTGGTCCACACGTTACTCGTTCATATCTCAGCCTGTGTTGAGATATGCCCATTCCGCGGTCTGTTAATAAAGTTTTCAATCAGACAGATGTATGGAAAGTAGGGATGCCCCGATCACGTTTTTTGCCACCGATACCGATCACCGATCGTCGTGAGCCATATCGGCCGATACCGATCCGATACCGATCGTTTTTGATTAAAAGAAATTAAAATGTATTTTATATAAAAAAAAAATTCTTTATAAAATATATATATTATATAATTAGACTTGTACTTGTATTATCTGCGAGACATCGCCACCACGCAACAAGTTCCACTGTCTGTGTGTACTCTAGTAGCCTCAAGCTACAGCCAGGATTCTCCGGAGCTGCAGCTGGACCTATACTCGAGTAGCCTCGAGCTACGGCCAGGATTCTCCGGCGCTGCACCTGGACCCTATTGGTATAACGTTACTTAACTGTGCTCAGCAAGCCCTCAGCTCGAATACGCATCGAATCAGTGTTATAAGACATTGATATCAGGAGCTATCTGTAGCTACTGCTAGCCTGATATAAAGTTAATACAACGCCTCAGTGAATTATTTAGTTCAATGGGACATTTCGTTTTTAACAGTGAACTAACTTGCGCTAACGTGAGCTAACAGCTAACAGGTATCATACCTACCTACTATACTTGCTGGAGCGTTTGTTGATGTCAGGAGCTATCGGTAGCTGGCCGGCTAGATACCGTTCGGTTAGACAATGCCTCATCATGTATTAAACTAAAAGTGAATAGTTGACTGGGTCATTTTGTAACGGTAGCTAAGCTAACGTTAGCTCAGGGAGACGCCGACACGCCGTCCTCCCGTGTCTCACTAGACTAGACCCGTGTTTACATGCGGGAGGGGCTGGACTCGAGAGCAGACGCCGCACCACCGGTGTCTGAGACAGAACTCAGCGACAGCGAGTGAGATCGGGTTTGACGATCGGTGAAAATAAAACATTATCACAGATCACCGATCGCATATTTATACTGATTATCGGCCGATAACGATCGGTGGCCGATCGATCGGGGCATCCCTACTGGAAAAGCTTTTATTATAACATTCGTTGAGGTAAAATCATTATGGCTCATTTAGTCATCCTGTGGTGCACTGGTCTCCTACTAGTCGGTTGCGGGGAGCTAATGTAAGTAGCTTTGTTGATGTCAGCACACCGGACATTCAGGAAGTCAAAAACGAATGGCGCTTGCCGATTGGTGCTAAGAACAGCAGGGCGGGTGCAAGCGGTGTGACGTAATTGGCAGACTCGACTGTCAATCAAAATTATTCTGTTGTCCGTCAGAATGAATGAATGAAAACTTTATTAACATATTGCAGAATGGGTACAATACAGTACAGGAGGATGAAGACCAGAAAAAGACTTTCGGCTTTTTTACATAAGGGTCCTCCATTTTCAATTCATC